>NC_137793.1:74799393-75349393 GCF_963383645.1 Muscardinus avellanarius
AAAGCTCAATTGGAGTTACTAAACCCACTTAGGATACCCCAAAGTCCACAGCATTCCAGTAGTGCCTCACATAGACCTAAGCATTGCTGGATAAGAGACTGAGACTCTCTGGGAACATCTGTGGTATCATCGTGGGCTTGTGACACTGCCTGGGGCCAAGTCACCAGCCTGTGAACCCAGAGTGCTGGTCACAGGATCAGTGATGGGGAAGCACATCCTGTACCTGCCTTCAAGATGCTGGGAAAGCCCCTAGAAGAAATCAGAGGAAAAGAAATACAAATCACTTTTCTTATATTCTCTCACATTTTACCCTATATCAGGATCTGGGCTCTCCTTTCTTACTTAATCATGTATAAAATCTTATGTACAAGAAACTAAATGTATACTAAAAGTAGCTTTCTAAATATTGCTGTGTACATTAAATGAGGACTCACTTCCTTCCTTCATGGCTTACCACATCTTAAAAATACTCTCATTAGCACATTCAGGTTGAGCATGGGGAGTCTCAGGAGAGCCCATCTCCTTGTCCTTTCTGCTCAGAAGTCCTGGTCATCCTAGCACAAGCCTTGGCATTTTCTCCTTAACAGAGCGATAATTATTTATTAGTGGAATATATGCTTATTATATTCAGAAATTAAAGTTGTTAGGGGACATTGTGCATCCCAGTCCCTGTGGCTGGAGGATCACATCTGTTAGAAATAAATCACTTTTAGAAAAATTATATTAGTCTTGCAGACGGTCAAGAATGAAGCAAGGGGAGGAAGGTGCGAACAGGGTGAGGAAGCCTGATTTTAAATCTTGTGAAATAGAGTGTGGTCAATATGTTGTCAGCACATTACAGTGTTCAGACATCAACTCCATATTTCCCCTCTTTGAACCCCAGGTGGCCAATTAACAGTGTGTGCTATTTATTCATTACAAAATAGGCAGGGTAAATTGAATGGTTAGATTGGCTAATAAGAATTCTTAGCAAGGAGTAAAATAAAAAATGATATATGAGGAGAGACCAACAACAACAACAAAATCTTTGGGGAATTCCAGGAAAAAAAAAATCTGGAAGAATTTTCCTCTTAAACACTGAAATTCTAGAAAAGCAAAAAAAAAAATTTTTTTTTGAAGTAGAAAGATCCCCTCTTCGAATATGTTATCTTCCTAAAATGCATCCTTTTCAATTTCCTCATTTGTTTTTGCTTAGAGTTTTTTTTTCTTCCTAAAGCAGAAAGACAGTCTTAAATTACTCCCAGCAATTATTACTACCATTAGGATGTTTTGATGCGGCATTTTCCAGCTAGCAATGCCTTTCTTTTTTTATTTCCCATTTAGTAGCTTCTCTATTCATCTCTGAGCCATAAGGCAGCAAATGAGAAGCTTGTGAATTTACTTGATCTTGTGAATACTCACTTTTGAAAATATGAAAGAATTTAAGAAGGGATTATAAAATGCTCTAGCTATATAATTAAAATCCCATTGAAATATATGAATTAAACACATTACTTCATGAATTTTCATTTTGTGACCCATTCAAAGATTATATGCTTCTCTATCTGCCATCAGTTTCTATAAATAACCTTCTCTCTCTCTCCCCCATTACAAAATGTACATCAGAAAAAAAGCTGGAAGACAGAGGTCTTGACGATTTTTCAGCTAATGCAGTGTGCCTAACCATGCAGTCTTAGTAGATTGCATTTCTTTAAGGTTCCAGAAGCTAAACTGATAGAGGTTTCTAGAAATGAATAATTCTGAACTTTCACCTACAGAGTCAGGTCCAAAAAGGTAGTGTTAATATTCTTTATTTCACAACTTTTAACTGACTTAGCCATTCTCATCCAGAAAATTAAGATCTACATTTGGTAGCACTTAGAAGAAATGGTCCAAGTGCATACACCCTAGAATGGCAAATCTATCATTTCCAAGTAAATATTTGTTTCAAGAGTAAAAATATTTTCTGAAAGGACAACGACTTTAGTATTTGTAATCTCTTGAGTATGTTAATTTTTAAGCTCTCAGGTTGTGTACTCCACCCAGAACAACTGAACTTCTTTTTTTCCACTAGAAGAACACCCTACTGTCTATTTCTATGCACCGGGTAGGACTGCTAAGACACCAGGACCACTTGTGCCAAAGGTGTGAGCAATAGTGAGGTAACCCCAGCAAAGGGTTTTGGGGAACCCCTGCCCCTTCTTGTACTAGAAAGACTGCAAATGTGGAAGTAGCCTCAGTTCATGGTAGTTTTCTTTTTACTGCTGTCTTATTGCACCCTGTTGGGGGATACATCTGAGCATTTCGTGTGCCCTACTTTTAAAATGCCCAGATGGTGGCTACGTGCTTCGGTTTGAATTGGGCAGCCCTCATCTTTCATACTCAGTAATCTGCCTCGTTATCAAAGAGACACAAGACCAAGAAAATTCTTCCATTTTTCAGCTCCTCTTCATCTGTTTCTAGTCACCCACAGTGAATGATGCACTCACAAAATTGTTAAGGTGACAGTCACCATGATAACTGAACATCGCTTCCCCAGGATGGGGAGTTCCCTGTGCACCCATGGCTCTCTGCATCTCTCCCACCAGAACCCTTGGCGGTGTAACTGATTACGTGCAATCTTGTAAGTAGCACCAGAGTGAGAGGCAGTGTAAATATGTTATGCCTTGCTGAAACCACTTATGTTTGCATTGGTCTTCTTCACTCTAGTCTTTAGGCTTACCAGAGAATTGAAATCAAATCATTCAACCAGAGAAATAGTCCAAAGAATTAATAAAATAAATGTAGCAGTGTAACTGGTTAAAATAGCCTAAGTGCATAATAGAGGTTTAGCATGCTTTTGTGACATACACATTTCATTAGGACTTTGCCTCCAGCTAGATTATTCAAAGTGTCACCTGGGCAATGACCATTGGTGTCATTTTTGTGAACTCCCACTGGAAAATTAGCAAAGGGAAAAGATTCTTTTTTTTTTTTTTTACAAATCATCTTCAGTTGTTTATATCTCAGAAAGAAAGTATTACTGGACTTTGCCCATTTCAAGGCAACAACCTAAATGAGTTACTGTATCATCAAAAATTAATGATTGAATTTTAGGGGTTTTTTTTCAAAGAAGAAAAATATTTTGCTGTGTGTGTGTGTGTGTGTGTGTGTGTGTGTGTGTGTGTGTGTTACTGGAGACAGAACCCAGTCCCAGTGGCATTCTACCTCCATTATACAACCCCAGCCCTATTTTATTTTTTGTCTTGAAACAGTGTCTCACTAAGTTGTGGATGCCCTGGCTAAGTTTCTGAGGCTGGCTACAAACCTGTGATCCATCTATGTAAGCCTCCCAAGAACTGAGATTACAGGCCTATGGCACCACACCCAGCTATTTTTAATAGTAGCTTTGCTGAAGGAAAAATGTTAATATAGGCCAGTGGTCTCTAAATATTTTGAAATATATACTCTCACAAGTAATAATTTTGGAGTATACATCTTCATTATATGTATAATTACTTATTGATAAATTATAATATACATAGCAGTTAACTAATATACCATAAAATAAATATTTTAAGTAAATAAATATAACTCACCAATAAGATGTTTAAACATAAGCTAATACTATCAAGGGTACCCCCAAAGCACAGCACACACTAAAAGATTCATTATTAATAGATGTCAGTCTATTTTCTAAAAGGTCCCCTTGATCATTTTAAAAATTTGTGACTACTTTGGTCAAAAACAATTGGATCATCAGAGTTTATATCCTATCCTATGGCTAATAAAGAGTTTGAAGTAAAAAGTATTAAACTTTGGCCATGTATTTGTTCTTCATTTATATTTGCATTTTTAGTGCTATATTTGGACTATATTTTTAATTTTTTCAGGAATTTAGAATAAGATATTTACTTAGAACCAGATAATATGAGCCCACTTTGCATGGAACCATAAACTCTAATATGTCACTTACACTAAGTGTAAACAAATAAATGGAAAGAGTAGTACCAGCTCCTCCATACTGTAAAACTCCCACTCTTCCTTTTCCAGGGACTAATCAAGAACTTAATTTTTCATTCATTTATTCACTCATCCACTTAATATGTGAGTGAACATAACACATGCAACTGGGTATAGAACAGTGAATAAGACAGAAAATCTTCCTTCTTGAAGCTTTTATTCTAATGAAGAGATAAATAATCCAAATAAATGTAATGTCGAAAAGAACACATAGATTGGGTGGTGGGTAAAGGGAGCTGTGTTGGTCAGTCAGGAAGTGTTGTGTTGTCTAGTTTAGGGAGTGAAAGAGGGTTGCTGATCTGCCAGTAAAAGGATAATGGCTATGGGAGGCCAGAGAAGGCCCCTCAAGAAGATGATTTTGCAACAGAGATTCAAAGGAAGAAAGGAACAGACTATGCAGTTAACTAGAAAAATCTTAGTTCATATTTGAGGATGTTAAGTTCATTAGGTGCTTTAAGAGTCTAGATTTGGTCTCTGGATATTTTCATCTGCAGGACCCATATGCATGTGCACTAACTTTCAGTTCAGGATTCTGAAAGGTCATGTTCCACCACTGATAGACCTTTGACACTTCTGTGAGAAATAGATAAGTACTTCATTGCTAGGCAATATAAAACAGCCATCAGATAATCTATATAATTTAGGCATTGTTCTACTTTTCAAGTTTGTCTGTTGAGTTCATAACCATCACATTCTAGTAATGAAGTTTCTTTGAATATCAGTCCATCCCCTAGCTGTTTAACTTCCTTTAATTTTTTCTATTTATTCCTCAAAAGTCCCCCATAACTCAAGTTAACCAAATTAGGACCTCTTCATTACAAAACTGAAATAAAACTGTTCTAATTATTATATCCAGCTTCAGAACACAGGAGCTCTTAGTAATGTCCCTAATCTTTCTCTGGTACTTTCATAATCTCAACTTGCTTACCTATAGCCCTCAAAATAAGTAAGTGCAACAACCCCAACACATCATATACACAATCGTGGTCTAAAAGAAGAGAATGAAGCCAGGCATAATGGCACATGCCTGAAATCCTTGAGAGACTCAGACAGGAGGATTGCAGATTCATGGCCAGTCTCCACAATTTATTGAGGCATTCTGCAACTTAGGACCCTGTTTCAAAATTTAAAATAAGTAAAATAAGGCTAGGGGCATAGCTCAAAGACAGAATAGCCCCGGGTTCAACTACTGCACCACAGAAGAGAAGAAGGAGGAGGACGAGAAGGAGGAGAAAGAGGAGGAGGAGGAGGAGGAGGAGGAGGAGGAGGAGGAGGAGGAGGAGGAGGAGGAGGAGGAAAAGGGAGAAGAAAATTAATATTTATAAAATGAAAAAACAAAAACAAAACGGTCTAGACAATTTATTTCTACAATGGGTTTCAAGACCAGTTATTATATCTATGACATCTTCCTGATGATTAAGGGTCCTTTTACTAATGACTCATTCCTAAGTGATCTGATATCTTGGTGGTATTCTCCTCATGGGTTTTCACTGGTCTTATCCTAACCTGGAAAGTTGATTTAAAAGAGGGAGAGGAGAAGCAAAGATTTTCAGGGTTCCTGTTTATACTTCCCCACCTCCCTTATATAATAGTTTCTCTATTTTATTTTATCAACCACCCAGACTTCCCTACCTCCTCCTTATTTGCCTCCTTGTCTATTGGTTCAAAGTAAGCCAAATACCAAGACAAAAATTTTCTGCATTCAACTCATTGGAATCATTATGGAAGTATTTCTCATCTAAATCTCTAAATCAGAAGATTACAGAGTCTTAGTTTAAGTAAATAATAAATGCTCTTTAGTTCTCATTGTGTTTGAAAAGTTATCTCCCTTCTCCATCCTTCTGTCTTCTGTCTTCTGGTATTTCCATGCCAGAGAAAAAGTTCAAATCTAAATCCCTAACTGTAAATTATTTTCTGGTTCTGCAATTCTGTGATTTTTTTTTTTTTTTTTTGGTGATACTGAGGATGGAACCCTTCTACCTCTGGGCTACACTCCCAGACCTATTATATATTTATTTGGAAACAGGGTCTCTTAAGCCAGAGAGGCTGGCTTTGAATTGCGTGATCCTCCTGTCTCTGCCTCCCAAGTGCGGGGATTACAAGCATGTGCCACCATGCTGGGCAATTCTGTGAATTTTAAATTTGTTTTCATTGTTTAAATCTTGCATATCTTGCATTGAATAATATAATGCTACTTTTCTATCAAATGGATCTACTATTAATCCCATATATTGATACTTAAAGTTCATTTAATCTGGAGAGTATTTATGCCTTCCTAAGCCTTGGTGATTTTTGTATATACACCTGTCCTTAATTTCTTAGATTCCTAATGGGTTGTAGTTATTAAAATTAAGAAATTTCATGCCTTTTACTTTTTCCCTATTTCCTATTTGGCTGTGGGTTTAACCTTCAGACCATTAAACCTATCTTAGCAATTTTCTTTGGAGAGACCTTTAAACAAAGCATAAAACTGAATTTAAACAATTGCCTTTGGGAATCAACAGACTCCCATGTTTCCTTGGCTGCACTTTTTGATACAGATCAGATTCAGAGCATTTGTCCTGAGTGCCAACAATGTGCCAGGCCTTTTCACAAAGGCCATCTGGTTCTCACATAGGTCCTGAGAAAGATATTAACTATCAGTAACACAAGAGTCAGAAGAGATAAGTAACTTGCCTAAAGTCCCCCTCATGTGAGTGATAGAACTGGGACTTGAACTCAAATTTTCTTTTTTTCCTTTTTTTTTCCTTTTGCGGTATTTGGGATGGAACTACCTCTGAGCTACACCTAGGTCCTATTTTTTTAGTCTTTTTTTTTAAACATGTTCTCACTGAGTTGTGAAGGGCCTCACTAAGTAGCTGAGGCTGTCTGCAAACCGCGATCCTCTGGTTTCCACCTCCTGAATGACGGGATTGCAAGCTATGCCACCACGCCCAGACTTGAACTCAAGTTTTCTGTGGACTTCTGTTTTATTGGAAGTACCTGATCTCCAAGAGGTTGCCACTTTCCCAAACATTAGCCACAGGGCTTCTTGGAAACAAATCCTTGCACATGAAATGGCAGTTCACTTGTGCTTCTTTGCTAAGATAAAACAAAATTCTCAAAGAAGATTCTAGCACAATTAGGAATATATTCAAAATGTCAAACTCATATCATACTTGCTGTCCTCAGTGGAAAGGTTTTTCTGTATTATCCAAAAGTCTATTAAAAATGAGTGTAAGGAGTTAAAAACAATCTTTGATCTGCTTCCATTAAAGTAAGAGCCACAACTTCTACCTCTCAGAACAAATAAAAGTTGTTTTTATTTTTAATTAAGTATGCTTAGCTTAAGTACATTTTCTCTTAAGGTGTAATGACTAAACCATGATCATTTCTTTTTGTTTATTCATTTAATACGCAAATAAAAGCAGATAATCAATAGATCATAATCTAAAACTAGAGGATTTACAAGTTAATAAGCTTGAGTCAATAGATATTCCATAACAAAGCTCTCTATGCTGAACCTGACATAATTTGCTTTGCACTAAGCTGGTTGACTTAATGCTTTAATTTAATTCCAATATTAACTGAAAAATCCAAAGAAAAAGGAAAATTTAAATCCTATTATATTAAAATATTTTCAAAGCAACAACTCAATATCATACTACAACTGCTCAAGTGTGCCTCCGATGATGTCTACCCAAACACCTGGCGTCTGATAGTTGAGGGCCAATTAACCCTTTTGGCGCCTGACAAGTGAATTGTGGAAGTCTCTCAGTAGTCTGTCTTTGCAATAGCATTTCTTTTGGCTCCAACTGTCATATTTTGTCTTAGCATATCTGCTTTTCTTGACTTATGGTCAAAATGGTTAGAGTTATTCTATTTAAGAAGCAATTCCTTTATTTCTCTTGAGATTATCAACCAACCTGACTGCCCAAAAACAAAGCAGTAGGAAAGTCTAGGTCGAAATGCAGAAGAAAGTTTTTCTCAGGTCACTGAAAGAAAGACATGAGAAGCTGTCTGTCCCAGCAAATGGTACCTGATGGTTTCACCTTCCAAACTCTGATAGGACTAGTGGGAGTGGTAAGAGCAATACGATGTGCTCTGCAGCATAGCTTTAAGGTTATGAGCACAGAGTCTTTAGTCTGGATGCCTCCAGTCAAATCCTGGTTCTGCTCCTAATAATTATACGACCGTGGACCGTTTGCTTCAACTATCTTTTCATGCATGGCCTTATCTGAAAAATGATGGTAATAATAGTGCCTAACTTGTGAGAGTGTTTTAAGGCTTAAACAATTTAATATACATAAAGTACTTGAAAAGCACTCACTATTATAACCCTTTGAGATGCTCTTTAGGAAAAGAATTAAAATGATAAAGAACTTATGCTAAGAACAATTTTGATGACAGAAGCATCAGTCACTGAACACAGCGGTCAGATGTCTTTTGGAACAGTTAAGTATGCAGAATCAGTTTCAAGAAAGTTGCTACTCTTTACAGCATCATTTGTGCATTTCTGGATGTGATGGTTAATCTGGTTTATCAACTTGACTGAATCATGCAACACCTAAGATTATGTGACTTTGAGTGTGTTTATGAGATTATTGGTTTATGTAATGGCAGATTGAAAAAGAAATCCTACCCTGAATGTAGGCAGCATCATTCTGAGAGGCACAGGGCCTGAATAAAAGAAGAAAGACATGTGAGTGCATGTATGGTTCTTCCCAAAGGAAGCGCATCTACTCTCATCTGTGATATTGTCCTCTAGCTCTTTGAACTGGACCTTCACCACTATTTCTCTGAAGAGTTTCCAGTCCTTTCTATCTTGAACTGAGACTGAAATAGTGAGCTCTCTGATTCTGAGACTCCAGCTCTTCTATCACTGAACCAGCTGCTGGTGCCTCCAGCTATCCACATACAGTCATAAATTTGGGACTACACTGGACTGTAAACTTAATTGATAAATCTCCTTTTACCACTAGGTAGTCTGAGTTCTGTTACTCTAGTGAACCCAGACCAACATGTACCATGGTTGTCCCACTACACTCAGGCTGGCAGTGTTTTAACTTCCCCTTAACTAGACCAACTTTAACTTTTTGGTCCTAGGAACATTATGACCAGGAACAAATCACTTTACTTTGCTAAAGTAAATGGACAGCTAGGTGTGGCATTGCATACCTGTAATCCCAGTACTTGAGAAGCTAAAACAGGAGGAGCACAGGTTTGAGGACAGTCTCTGTAACTTAGCAAGGTTCTCAGCAACTTAATGAGACCCTGTTTCAAAATTAAAATTAAGGAGGGCTAGAGGTGTAACTCAGAGGTACAATAACCTCTGGCTTCAATCCCAAGCACCACAAAAACAAACAAACAAACAAACAGCAAAAAACAGCAAATAAATAGTCTAAAAGTTGAGTGCTTACTGTTTACCATTGAAAATCCTTTCTATTATAAAAGAGTAGTCAGAAAACAGAACCAAAACCTCATCAATTTTTGGTATGAACATTTTTTTAGAGTTTTCCAAAAATTCATGGCTCTGATGATCTCACATTTGCTTTAGGTGGCAGTTGCTAGTCTTGTCATTTTCTTATGCCTACACAAACTGGATCAATGCTGACCATATTCTTCTCACTTCAATTGAGTTATGTGCATTGTTGGTACTACACATGTTAGGTTTAATTGCCACTTAAAATATCTTCAAAAAGATTGCTCTGTGATTTGGAATTTAAATGAAAAGTTATTATATATGCAAAATAGTGTAGAAACAGCCACATAATAATACATTAAAAAATCTATGCCCATACAAGTCTAAGGCAGTCTTTAAACAAAATAAAAACCAAAGTGATAAAAAAAATTTGTATTCTCAATTAGAAGCATTGTTTTCCTTTCTTAGGGATATAAAAAGAGATTTTCAAAACTAATATTATTTTTAAATTGATGGAATCCTGGATTTTAAAAATTAGGTATATGTCATGATAATTTTTTTAAAACAGCTAGCATATTGCCAGTACGATAATGTATTTAAATAAAAGATAATTTATTCATTCATCAGACATCTATTGAGCACCCATATGGTGCCACACACATTTTGTATCCCTAGTCCCTGTCCTTTAAGAGTTCAAGGTCTAGTGGGGAGAAAAGACAAGCAAACAGATCACCATAATACAAAAATGCCATGAATGCCATAAAACACAAAGAAAAGAAGCAAGTAATTGTGCATGGGGTGTCAGGAAACTTTCCCAAATGGAAGAAGCATTAAAACGTGGCTTTAAGAATGGCCAGGAGTTGCCAGGCATAAAAGGTCATTCCAAGAAAAGGGAAAAGGATGAGAACAAATCAGGACCTTATAGAAGGGCATCCTGTCACTGGGCCCTGTGAGTCTAGAAGCCAGGACACAGGGCACAAAGAAACATGAGGCAAGGTATGAAGTGGAGAGGATATCAGTGGAGAGGCAGATTGTAGGAGTTCTTGCCAACAAGGACAACAAGTGCCTCCTGACCAGGTCAAGGTTCGGGAGCAGGCAACTCGCTATCTCTGTGTAAAGGTATCATAATTTCCTCTTCTTGAAGCTACGTGAAGAAAACAAACAGAAAGCAGTACCTGAGCCCCTCATGTAAAAGCAAAAATCAGATCAAAGAAAGGGAAAAAGCAGCCCCAAACACTTGATTGTCTACTGATACTCAGATTTGAATAGTAAACCATGAGATTCTGTAGCCTTCATTTCATGTAAAGACTTCAGAACTGTCTCAAACAAGACAGGGTGATAATCGATTAATACCAAGCCTTTGCCAAGAGGAGAGGTCTTTCCTCAAACAACCATATTGAGTAATCTTCAGCCCTGTTGTCTTCTAATATCAAAGATGGCAACTGCAGTTCAAATTTTTAGTTTTAGGATAGCCTCTCCAGCCTCTCACTGTTATCTGCCACCACTTATAATTTATGCTGAGAAAGGTGACCTAGGGGCACAGGTCTCTATCAGCTGATCCTCCCCTCTTCAGCAACAGCTAAGGCAAGGCTAGAAAATCCATTGGCTACCTAATAACCAATCAGATACTCTCTGCACACCCATAAGTTGGTGGTCAGCTATAAGATTGCTCAAATTAGAGATTGGTAGCCATGCTACCAATAAAGAAAGAAAGAAAACACATAAACAGGAAAACAAAAGCCTCATGCAGTACTTAGGAGACCCAAAGAGAAACTCCAAATTTCTGACAGTGTTTCAGTTTCAAAGAGCCAGAGCTATATTTTATATGTTTGATTTCTATGTTTTAACTTTCTCTTTTTTTCTAAAACAAGTCAAAATGGGTTTATGTTGCTTATAACTAAATATTCTTGATTAGAATATTGATTATTCTGATTTCCACCTTTCTTGTAACTCTGATTGTAAATTTAGAATATGGAAATTATATTTCTTATTGGGAAGTATAGCTGATTTCTGTGTTTTGCCTTAACATTTCTGAACTCTCTATAGGTATATTTTTACATCTACTGGAATTTGCATGTAGTTAACCATCATATTTCTCACACTTCAAAATTCATAGAACTTGTATTAGGATAGGCTAGCCTGTTGTGCCAAGTACAGTCCCAAATCTTAACATGATAAAAGTGGGAAAAGCCACAGGTGGATGTGGCTGCCTTTACCATTTATATTAATGTCAGGATGTGATAGAGCGAGAGCATGGTGGAGAGTCCTACACAAGATTTCTAAGACCTGAAGTAACTTTCACTTGTTATGCCCACATCTCATTGACAAGAATCAATCACATAACCTTCACTTAAGTGCAACAAAAGATCTTGAGAATGTGTGTGTGTGTGTGTGTGTGTGTGTGTGTGTGTGTGTGGTGTTGTTGTTGCTGCTGGGGGGGGATAAATGGATGTTCAGTGAGTACTAATAAAATATGCTACCTACCCCTTCTTTTATCCTTTTTGTACATTGTCTAGGATGACCAGTACACAGAGGGTATTTGTCAGACTTTTCTTTTTAATAGGAAGACTTGTAAAGCTTTGTCAAGTGTGATTTTGCTATATAACATAAGTAAATACTGTTTATCACATATTTTTTTCACTTAGCTAAGAGAATTTTATCATGAATGGGTGCCAAATATTGTTAAGCCTAATGAGATAATCAAATAGAAATCAAGTTTCTAAGGGCAAAACTCTATATGATTATTGCTATAGACTGAATGTTGGTACCACTCACTACAAATCCATGTGTTGAAATCCTGTCTTTACAATGTGTTGGTATGAGGAGGCAAGGCCTTTGTTAGGTGACTAGGTCATGAGGGCAGAGCCCTCCTGAATGGTATTAGTGTCCTTCTAATGAGACCCCAGAGAACTCCCTCACACCTGCTGCCATGTGAAGAAACAGCGAGAAGAGGTCTGTGAATCAGAAAGCAGTCTTCACCTTGATCTTGAATTTTCCAGTTTAGGAATTGTGACAAGTCAGTTTTTATTGTTTATATGCTTACATTCAGTCTATGATATTCTATTACAGTAGCTGATTAGGGTCTCAGAAACTCTTTAGGAGGTCATTTGGGTTAAAAATATTTTTATATTAAGGTATTTTGTACTACCATCACAGGTACAGTATAGAGTGGAGATTTTTAGCATCTACATATCACTTGAAGATGTTATCACTTTTCTGGATAAAAGATTATATGCTTCTGTATTCTTTTTTTAATAAAAATTTTCCAGCTTGCCGGGCGTGGTGGCGCACGCTTGTAATCCCCGCGCTTGGGAGGCAGAGACAGGAGGATCGCGCAGGTTCGAAGCCAGCCGCGTGCGCTGGCTTAGGAGACCCTGTTTCCAAAATGAAAATGTAAAAATAGGTCTGGGAGTGTAGCCCGGAGGTAGAAGGGCTTCCAGGAACCCCAGTACCACAAAAAAAAAAAAATTTCCAGCTTTAGTTGCTTTTTTTTTTTTTTTAGGAGTTCCTCAGTTATTTTAAGATACAGTGTCCTGAGACCAAAATGCCAATATAGTTCACAAGTACATTTAAACTCATTATAGTAAAGGAATAAATTCATAACCCTTCAGCTTGTGAGCATCATGACTCTGGTCAAGTGCCTAACTTAGCTGAGACTCAGTTTCCTTCAGGTATAATAATTTTATCTTTAAGTGAGTATGAAATGAGATAATGCATCTTAAATCTGGCATAATAGGAGCAAAAAATGTGGCTTAACAATACTTTGTCTTTGGAATGATACATAGGAAGTGACAAATCAGTACTTTGTGTTACTACATGGTGAGAACTGATGGCTGAGGCAGGGGAAGAAGGCCAGAAACTTCTCACTGTATACTTTTCAGGAGGCCCAACTTATCAAAAGTAATGACTTAATTAAAACTTTAAAAAATAAAAATAATTACCTTAATCCTTATAAGTATAGGCCTGGCAGTTTATATGTCACTTGGTTTTTATGAGGTGCTGTTGGAAATTTATCTCTGCAAAGAGTGAGGCATGCAATGATATTAAACATTGCTTTGCTTTAGATGCTCCAGTCAACTCTAAGTACAGTCACCAAGGCCTAAGCATGCCCATACCAGTTTGCTGCACAGATATTTCCAGCTAGCCTGCTTTCCATATGCAATATAAGAAGAAAGGCCTGATTTAAACAAAATTATACCTTGCTCTTGGGCATCATCAACCTCTACTTCATTTTTATATAATTTTGATCAATATACAACTATGCTCTGGTGTCTCTCACTTTTTGAAATATGACTCTGTAAGCCCTCTTACTACATCCCTTGTCCCTGTTCTCCCTTACAGCCAAATTTATCAACAAAGTTCTGTTAGTATCCACTGTTTTGCTGGTTGTGGTGTCCCACACCCCTGGGTTCAGTCTTAGCACACACACACACACACACACACGCACACACACACACACACACACACACACGCATGCACGCACACGCGCACACACACACACACACACACACACACACACACACACACCAAAAGCTACTGTTTCTACTTTCACACATCTGGTTGTCTTCCACCTTTCCAGTCAGGGTTCTGTCCCTATCACTTTGCTAAAAGGTTATATGACAACCACTTGCCACCAATACCAAAGGTCCTTTTGTGCACACCTTAGTTTTCAGCAACATTGAGCACTGGTAACCACCCTGCTTTCACAAAATACCGACTGCTGTTGGTTCCCATAATGTCGCACTCTGTTGGCTGTCTTCCTGCCTTGCTGGCCTTACCTTAGTTTCCATTATTCACTTCTCTTCTGCTGCCCTCCTCAGCCTCATCCTGCTTCCATTCCTGAGTTTGGTCCTGAGCATTCACCACTCAACCTGCACTCTATCTTTACACAGTTTGTGGACTCTCTTTACTTGACTCACTGTGTACTCTCTTCTTCACCCCAACCCTGCAGTCTAAATTCTGTCAGCCTTCGTTGAGAGCACACATATTTTTTTTGAGCAGTCACACTATAGCAGCCACATTAGAGGCATGGAAGACATAGCAGAGAATAACAATTGTGTGCCCCAGTAGAATTTTATTCTAGTGAAGAGAGATGGACAACGAGTAATATTCACAATAAACATATACGTTGAAAACTAGTGAGTACTTTAGAAAAAATAAAGTTAAAAAGCATAAAAAATGAGAAGATGCAAAGAGGAGAATGAGCAGGTTGCAGTTTTTAATAGGAGTAGCTCATTGAAAAGATGAGCTCAAGTTACCCATGCAGGCCTGTGGATATCATAGGTTTCAAGCAGAGAAAAGGCCCAGGCCTGAGGCCTCAAAGCAGGATCTTATTTAATGTGTCTGAGGAACAGGAGCAAGACCAGCATGGCAGCAGTGGTGTTTGCATCAGGAGAATGAGAGGAGATAATGTCAAAGGAAAATGAGAGAGTGTGTGGGAAGAACAGATGTTTACTGTAAATGACAGGAGGAGCCACTAGAGGGTTTTGAGCCAAGGAGTGACATTACCTATAAAAAAAATACTCCAGCTGTTGAGTAGAGAGAGACTCCAGGTTAAAAATAGGGAGACCAGTTAAGGGGACTATTACAGCAGTATAAGTAGAAGAGAATGGCTTGACTCAGGTTGGTAGCAATAGAGGTGATGAGAACCAGATAGGATACTGGATGCATATTGAAGTTAAATAAATAAATTGAATACAATTTTCTAATGACTAGAGGTAAATTTGGGACAGGTAATGAATATACAATTTTTGGCATATGCAACTGAAAGGATAGACTTGTCATAAAATTTTAAAAAATATTGAAGACTGAAGGTAAAGCATCTTTGATTGAAACATCAGACACATTTCAATCAGGGAAAGCAGATACTCTGGGCTTGATACTTAATAAAGAGATAAGTTAGGAAAACAAACCTAAAGGAATAGGCATATCACTGCTCTCTGAACTTTTGCAAAAGCCTGCTAATGTCTCCTACTTTCTCTATTCACCTGTTATGGACTGGATCATGAAACCCCAAAACTCATGTGTGGAAGCCCTAACCTTCAATGTGAATGTGTTTGGAGATAGGGCCTTTCAGGAGGTGATAGAGGTTAAATGACACAACAAGGTAAGGACCCTGACTCAATAGAACCAGTGTCCATCCCATTTCATGATTAGGTTATTTGTTTTATGGCATAAATATCAAGTTTTTTGTATATTTTAGATATTAGTCCTCTCTCAGAGGAGCAGCTAGAAAAGATCTTCCCCCATTTTTTAGACTTTCTCTGAAGACTCTTGACGGTTTTCTTCGGTGAACAGAAACTTTTTAGTTTGATGTCATCTCATTTGTTCATTTTTATTTTAATTTCTGGAGCTTTGGGGTATGTTGAACTTATTATCCTTCTGTACTAGCTTCAAAGTCTATGGTCTAATTTCCAGGGCATTAATCCATCTTGAGTTGACTTCGTTGCCAGATGAAAGGTATGAATTTAGTTGCATTTTTCTACAAATGTATAACCAGCTTCCCCAATACCATTTACTAAGAAGGCTGTTTGACACCTTTGTTGAAAATCAATTGATTATAAGTGTGTGAAATTGTTTCTGTATCATTTATTCTCTTCTATTGGTCTCTGTGTGTCTGTTTTTGTGCCACTGCCATGCTGTTTTTATTATTATAGCTCTGTAGTATATTTTGGAGTAAAAAATTGTGATGCCTTCTGGATGATTCTTATTGCTCAAAATTGCTTTGGATATTCTGGAACTTTTGTTTCTCCATATAAAATTTAAGTCTGTTTTTTCTTCCTTTTTTGGTACTGGTGATTGAACCCAGAGACATTCTACCTCTGAGCCTCTGAGCTATACTCAGCCCTATTTTTTTATTCCTTTCTTGGAGGTTTTTTTGTTTTGTTTTGTTTTGTTTTGTTTTTTTGTACTGGTGTTCCTGGAAACCCTTCTATCTCCGGGTTACAGTCCCAGACCTATTTTTTTATATTTTTATTTGGAAACAGGGTCTCTTAAGCCAGCGAGGCTGGCTTCGAACCTCCTGTCTCTGCCTCCCAAGCACAGGGATTACAAGTGTGCACCATCATGCCCGGCCTTTATTCTTTGTTTTAAAACAACATCTCACTATGTTGTAGAGGGCCTCACTAAGTAGCATTGGATGGCCACAAACCTGCAATCTTCCTTCTCAGCCTCCCAGGCACTGGGATTAAGAGCATGTGCCACCATACACAGCATAAATCTGATTTTTCTAGGTCTGTGAAGAATGACATTAGTATTTTGATAGAGATTGCATTAACTCTATAGATTGCTTTTGGAAGAATGGCCATTTTAATAATATTTATTCTGCCTATCCAAGAGCAAGGAAGAACTTTCCATCTTCTAAGAGCTACTTCATTTTTTTTACTTAGTGTTTTATAATTTTCATTGTAGAGATCTTTTACTTCCTTGATTAGGTTTAGGCCTATGTATTTTATGGGTTTTGAGGTTATTGTGAATGAAATTATTTTATGGATTTCTCTTTTCATTGGATTCATAGTTGGCATATGACATAGATATTGATATTTTAGATTGATTATATATTCTGCTACTTTGATGAATTTGTTGAATAGCTCTAGAAGACTTATGATTGAGTTTTTGAGTCTTCTATATATACAAGTCATTTCATCTGCAAATAGAGATAATTTCAGTTATTCTTTTCCTATTAGAATGCCTTTGATACCCTTCTCTTGTACTATCACACTGGCAAAAATCTTGATTATTATATTAAAAAGGACTGGTGAGCCAAGCATGGTGGTACATGCTTGTAATCCTAGTATTTGAGAGGCTGAAACAGGAGGATCCAGGTTCAAGGACAGCCTCAGCTATTTAGTGAGGCTCTCCAAAATTAGTGAGAGCTTGTTTTAAAATATAGAATAAAAAATCAGGATGAGGTGTAGCTCAGAGGTAGAATCCCCTAGGTTCTATCCTCAGCACTAGAAAAGAAAGAAAGGAAGGAAGGAAGGAAGGAAGGAAGAAAGAAAGAAAGAAAGAAAGAAAGAAAGAAAGAAAGAAAGAAAGAAATAGTGGTGATAGTGGCCATTCTTGTCCTTTTCCTGATTTTAAATGGAATTCCAACAGTTTTTCTTCATTCAATATGATGTTGACTTTATGTTTATTATATATTGCCTTAATAATTTTGAGGTAAGTTTCTTTTCTTCCAATTTTCTGCTGTTTTTAATTTGAATGGTTGTTGACTTCTGTCAAAGGCATTTTCAACATCTATTGAGATGATATTTACTTTTCCCTTGGTTCTACTTATGTAATTAATAACATGTATTGATTTACATAGGTTGAACCAGCTTTACATCTCTTGAATGAAGCTAATTTTATCATGGTGTACAATTTTCTTGAGTGGTTTTGAATGTGAATTGCTAGTATTTTGTTTAGAAATTTTGTATCTATGTTCATCAATGGTATTGGTCTCTAAATTTTTCTCAAGGATTCTTTATTCAATTGCGGTTCTGAGGTGGCAATGGCCTCATAGAAGCAGGTTAGAAGTATTCCTTCTTTTCCTTTTCATGGAATAACTTGTGAAGTATTGGGTTTAGGTCTTCTGTACAGATTTTGTAAAATTATGCTTAGAATCAATCTGGACCTGAGCTTTCCTTTTATGGAAGGTTTTTTCTTGCTATTTCTACTTCTTTGCTTGCTATTGGTCAGTCTAAGTTTGTTATACCTCTTCATACAATTTAAGGAAGTTGTATATGTCTAGAAATTTATGGATTTATTCTATGTTTTCTAGTTTATAGGAGCATTAATTTTCAAAACAGTTTTTGATGATCCATTTTGTTTCCCCACTGTCTGTGGTAATGTCCTCTTTTTGTTTCTTATTTTAATAATTTGGGTTGATTCTCTCTTTCTTTTGGTTAGTTTGCTAAGAATTTGCCAATCTTGTTAATCTTTTCAAAGAATCTACTTTTGTTTTGTTAATCTTTTGTAATGTTTCTTATTTTCTATTCCATTAATTTCTACACTGCTTTTAATGATCTGCCTTATACTGGCTTTGGGATTAGACTGTTTCTGTTTTTCCAGGTACTTGAAGTATGTCATAGGTTGTTAATTCAGTGACTTGATGTTTCTCTTATGTAGTCACTCAGCTATAAATTTTTCTCTTTAAACAATCTTTCCATAGATATCCTAGAAATTTTTTCCGGTATCAAGGATAGAACACAAGGGCATTCTACCTCTGAGCTACACCCAGCCCTATTTTTTATTATTCTTTTTTTATTTTGAAATAGGGTCTCACTAAGTTACAGGGTACCTCACTAAGTAGCTAAGGGTTCTCATAAACCTCTGATCTTCTTCTTGCAACCTCCCAAATATTGGGATTACAAGCATGCACCAACATGCCTGGCTTAGTAATTTTTTTATTTCTCCTCATTTCTTTTCTGATCCAATTCTGATGCAAAAGTGTGTCATTCAGTTTCCATGTATTTATTTAATTTCTTTTGGTCTTCCTATGGTTAATTTCTACTTTCATTTCATAATGATGTTAAAAGTTGCAAAGAATTATATTTTATTCAATTTCTTCAAACTTGCATTGTGTCCCAGAATGTGGTCTACTTTGGAGAAGGTTCCATGAGCAACTGAAAAGAATGTGTATTTAGTTGTTGTCAGTGGAAATATTCTCTATGTGTCTTTTAGGTCTACTTGGTTCATAATGTTCTTTAGGTCTGAAGAGACTTTACTCATCTTTCGCTTGGAAGAGCAATCAAGTATTGTGAGGGGTATGTTCAAGTTTCCCAATATTACTGTGTTTGGGTCTATTTGAGACTTAATATACCAAAGATTTTGTTTTATAAAACTGGATGCATCTATTTTGGGGCCAAAACATTTACTATCTTTACATCTTCTTGGTGGAGTGTTCTTTTTATTAATATGAAGTGAACTACATTGTCTCTTCTGATATGTTTTAACTTAAACTCTGCTTTGTTAGATTTGAGCACTGTTACCCTTGCTTCTTTTTTTTTATCTCTTTTGCATGGTATTTCTTTTTCATTCCTTTCACCTTTAGCCTATGGGTATCTTTGCCTGTAAGGTGAGTTTCTTGCAGGCAGCATATAGTTGGATTATATTCTTTGGTCCACATTGCCAGGCAATATTTTTTAATTGGGTAGTTTAGACCTTTGACAATATTATTATTTTTTGTGTGTGTGGTACTGGGGATGGAACCCAGGGGTTTTTCTACCTCCGGGCTATACTCCCAGATCTATTTTATATTTTATTTGGAAACAGGGTCTCACTAAGTTGCTGAGAGCCTCACTAAGTAGCTGAGGCTGGCTTCAAACCTATGTGATTCTCCTGTCTCAGCCTCCCAGGTACTGGGATTACAAGCCTGTGCCACCATGCCAGACCATACTATTATTATTGAGAGATTATTTTTATTTTCTTTCATTTTGAGTTATATTTTCTGTTTGATGTAGTGTTATTTCTCCTTCACTTACCTGCCCATCTGGTAGGATTCACTTCACCTCTGGTTCTGGTATTTGCTTCTTTTTTCTTCTTTGAGTTTTATTTCTTTAAATATTTTCTCTAGTGCTGGCATGGTAGTCATGAATTCTTTTAGTTTCTATTTCTCTTGGAAGGTTTCTATTTCTCCATCAATTTTGAATGATGACTTTGCTGAATATAGAAGTCTTGATTGAAAGTTTTTTTTTTATGATCTGGAGTACAACATATTAGTCCCTACTGCTTTTATATATTCAGTTGAGAAGATTGGAGTGGTTCTTATTATTTTTCTCCTGAATTTCTTTTTTTTTTTTTTCAATACAGGGAATGGAACCCAGGGGCATTCTATCTTCGAGCTACACTCTTAGCCCTATTTTTTTAAAACAGGGTCTTACTGAGTTGCAAAGGGTCTCACTAAATAGCTAAGGCTGTTGGCAAACAGTGATCCTCTGGTCTCAGCTTCATGAATGCTGGGATTACAAGCATGAGCTACCATGCCTGGCTTCACTCATTCTTTTATTATCAATGCTTCTAAGATTCTTTTCTTGGCCTCTGTGTAAGTCATTTTGATTATGTGGCATGGGCAAGTTCTTTGATCTTGTCTTGCTGGTGTCTGAATGTGGGCTGTATGTGGATTTTCAAGTCTTTTTCTATACTTGGGAAATTCTATTATTGTTCTGAAAAGGTTTCAATTTTTTTTTATTTTTTATTTTTTGTTGGTCTGGGGATGCGACCCATGGGCATTTGACCCTATTTAAAAATAGGGTCTCACCCACGCCCCAGAAGGCCCAGTGCCGGCCAGGTGGCAGCCCAGCCCGTGTCCCAGAAGGCCTAGTGCCTGGAGGGAGGTCGATCCCGCGTCCCAAGAGGCCTGGTACTGAGCAGGAGGTTGAGCCATGTGTCCTGAGAAACTCAGCGCGTCTGTGCTGCACCGGGGCATGGTGCGCTTAGAACAGCAGATACTGCTCTGTGTGGTAAGTCTGTGGGACTCCGCTCTTGGAAGGGAGAAAAAATTCATTGCTGCCGAGTGCTTGATCCCACAACCTCTTCAAATCACACATACTGTCTTCTCTTATTTAAAAAGAAAAGAAAAAAGAAAAAATATTGGAGCAGGGTTAAGATGACCATGGTGGCAGCCAGGATTCTGGAGATGCAGACAAAACATATCCAACTGACCTGGAACTTTTAGAAAAATCCCCATGAAGGGAGACTGCTTCTTCCTTACATGCTTAAGAATTCTGGTCATCATCTGTAAGGAGGGAGCTCAGCAGAGAACTAGGAGGAAGGTGGTGGTGACTGCAATGGCAGTGGAGACTAGTATTTGGGAGAGGCAGAGATCTAATCCAACCCACCCTGATCTTCTAAAGAAATTGCCCCAAAGGTGGAATGCTACCATCGTGCATGCTCAGGAATACTGGACAGCATGCAGTGTGGGAAGAGTTTGGGAAAGAATTGAGATGGTGGAGGCAACGGCAATGGCAGCAACCAGTATTGAGGAGAGGCAGAGATCTGATGCAGCACACCTGGATCTTTTGAAGAAATAGCCCCAGAGGTAGAATGCTACCACCAATGCATGCTTGGGAACTTGGGACAACATGCTATGTGAAGAAGGTGCTCAGAAGAGAACCAAGATGGCTGTGACAGCGGCAGCGGTGGTTAGCATTTGGTAGAGGCAGAGATTCAATCCAACTCACATCATAATTTGAAAGAAATATCCTCAAAGGTATACCGCTAATGCCGCACATGCTTGGGAATTCTGGAAAACAAACTATGTGGGAAGGGTGTTCGGGAGAGAACCGAGATGGCAGTGGCAGCAGTGGCGGTGCTGGTGACCAGAGTTTAGAGGGGCAGTCAGATCCAGTCCAGTCCACCACGAACTTCTGAGGAAATCTCCCCAAAAGTAGACTACTCCTCACACAGATGATAAGGATTTCTGGACATGCTAAGTGGTAAAAGGGTTTGGGGGGTTTCAGAGGGAGCCCTGCATGGTCGGGGTGGGCCGCCACACTGCGGGTTCTGGGAGTCATCAGCCCTCATGGCCACCACAGTCCTCTGCACAGTGGAAGGCCAGGGTACGTATGGAACAGCAGAGCCTCCTCTCCAGAGTGAAGCTGTGAACCTCTGCCTTTGGAGGGAGGACAAAATTTTATTGTTACTGGGTATCTGGGGTCCCAGCTTTCACAAAAGACATGTACTGCTCCCTCATATTTAAAAAAAAAATCAAAGAATGCTGGGCGCGGTGGCACACACTTGTTATCCCCACACTTGGGAGGCGGAGACAGGAGGATTGCGCAGGCTCGAGGCCAGCCTTGTTGGCTTGAGAGACCCTGTTTCCAAATACATACATACATACATTCATACACACACACACACACACACACACACACACACACACACACACATATATATATATATATATATATATATATATATATATATATATTTTTTTTTTTTTTTAAGTGGGTCCCTGGGAGTAAAGCCCAGAGGTGGAAGGGGGAGGGAGGGAACATCTGTAGACAACCTGCTCATAGTGGCAGAGAACAGAGCCTGATGCACGGCAATACAGCAAAGCTGCAGGCGGGGCCTCAGAGGCCAGGATAGGAGCCTGCCGGGCGGCTAGGCCAGTGAGGCCAGGATTGGAGCCTGCCAGGAGGCAAGGCCTGTGTTGGGGCCTCTGAGGCCAGGATCAGAGCCTGCCAAGGGGTGAGGCCAGTGCCGGGGCCAGTAAGGTTGAGATCAGGCCCTGCCATGAGGCAAGGCCGGTGCTGGGGCCTCCGAGGCCAGGATTGGAGCCTGCCAAGGGGTGAGGCCGGTGTAGGGACCAGTAAGGCCGGGATCGGAGCCTGCCATGAGGCAAGGCTGGTGCTGGGGCCAGTGAAGACGGGATCAGAGCCTGCTGTGAAGCAAGGCCGGTGCTAGGGCCTCCGAGGCCAGGATCAGAGCCTACTGAGGGGTGATGCCAGTGCCGGGGCCAGAGAGGCCGGGATCGGAGCCTGCCATGAAGCAAGGCTGATGCTGGGGACTTCGAGGCTGGGATCAAAGCCTGCCATGAGCCACGGCCAGTTCTAGGGCCTCCGAGGCCAGAAACAGAGCCTGCCGAGGGGTGAGGCCAGTTCTGGGGCCAGTGAGGCCGGGATGGGGCCTACCATGAGGCAAGGCCAGTGCTGAAGCCTCCAAGGCTGGGATAGGAGCCATCCAAGGGGTGAGGCCAATGTCGGGGTCAGTGAGGCCAGGGTCAGAGCCTACTGTGAGGCAGGACCATTTCTGGGGCCTCAAAGGCAGAGATGGAGCCTGCAGAGGGGTAAGGCTGGTGTCAGGGCCAGCAAGGCCAGGATCAGAGCCTATCCTGAGGCAGGCCTGTTGCTGGGGCCTTGAAGACAGAGATCAGAGCCTGCCGAGGGATGAGGTTAGTGCCGGGGCCAGTGAGGCCGGGATCAGGGTCTGCCATGAGGCAAGGCTTGTGCCAGGGTCTCAGAGGCTGGTATTGGAGCCTGCCGAGGGGGGAGGCTGGTGCTGGGGCCTTGGAGGATGAGATCGAAGCCTGCCATGCGGCAAGGCTGGTACTGGGGTCAGCAAGGCCAGGATCGGTGCCTGCCATTTGGTGAGGCCATAGCTAGAGCCAGCGAGGCCAAGATAGGACCTAGCCTAAAGACAAGGCCAGTGCTGGGGCCCGCGAGGCTGGGATAAGAGACTGCCACGAGACTAGGCCGGTACCGGAACCAGTGAGGCCGGGAGCAGGTTCTACCAGGTGGCCAGGCCAGTGCCAGGGCCTTCAAGAGTGGGATTGGAACTTGCAAAGCAGCATACACAAAGAAATATCACAGAAAAAAATAATCGATGCTCTCCCTAATATGCAAAACTAGGAAGAAATGGGTAATAGGAAGGAATCTAATGGAAGAAGGGGCCCTATGGAAGAGCAATTAAGGTGACCAATCAGAGGGATGGGATGGGAGAAGATGGAATCTCTTTAAAGCACATAATGTATGTAAATAAATATATCAATATTAAACACTAAATCAAGCATGGGATTGAGGGAGGCAGAGGGAGTGGGATGTGGATTGGATAAAGGTTGATTGGATGATGTGTACTTGGATATCCCAACAAGTCTTGTATTCCATTGTGATGTTTGACTACAATGCACCAATAAAAATATATTAGAAAAATAAATAAATAAAAAATAAAAACAGGGTCTCACTAAGTTACGGAGTGCCTCACTAAGTAGGTGAGGCTGACTAGGAACCGCGATCCTCTGGTCTCAGCCTCCCAAATGCTGGGGTTACAAGTGTCTGCCACCATTCCCGGCTTGACAAGGTTTCTGATAACCTTGGTTTGTGCTTCTAGATTTTCTTCAAGCCTATTATTCATATGTTAAGTCATTTCATATTATTTCATATTTCTTGGATATTCTGGTTGATTTGTTGTATTGTCTTCTCTATATTGTTGATGATGTGGTCAGTTTTTAATCTTTTAAGAGTGAGACTTATTACCCATGTGGTCTAGCCTACCAGAAGTGGTATCTTATGAGGTACTCAATTCATTTACTGACTCCTCTTTTGGGCCTATGTTTATTTATTTATTTTATTTTCTGTACTTTAATTGGTGCATTATAGTCACACATCATAATGTAAATCATTTTGACAATGACAATCTCTTGGTGCCCCCCTTATTTCCCTGACTCCTTTATTTTATTCAAAGTCTCTTTTTGGTTCTTACTTAGGGCCTCAATTTATCCATTCATATGTTCTTTGATTTTCTACACACTTTATCTGATTTCATTTCTGAGGCCTTTGATTATATTGGAAATCCAAATTCTGAATTCTTCTTACAGCATTTCCTACAGATCAGTATTGGGGATATCCCTTGCTGTTGAGTTGTGAAAATTCATTGTTTTCTCATTGGTCTTCATTATTGATTTTTAGAGTTCTCAGGGTTTTTTTTTTTCTATTATCTTGGCATCCTCTTCCTATTTGTGAGAGAATCCTGTGTCTATTTGTTATCCCTTTATCAAAAGGCTGATGCTGGGGGTATATATTTGCTTCTAGAAATATCCCTTATATAATCAAACTTCTGTGTTTGTCCCCAGAGCCTCTTTAACAAAATAGTGGAAGCAAACAGGAGTCTTTGATTGGCTGCAGGGCTGCTGTTTTCCAGGACCAAACTCCATAGAGCTAAATACTATGATGTTCCATTCAGAGCCTGGAGTCTGCTGGTTGGAATTTAATACCCCACAGACACCATTTCTTCTCTGCTGATTGTGAACCCATGAAACTCAAGAGCACTGATCTTTGCCCACTATGGCCACTGGACCTAAGCTCAACAGGGCCATAGATTACTATGTTCTGAGCTTGTGGCCCAGCTGGCTGAACTTTGATAACCCAGAGATACCACAACCGATCTTCTGGTTGTGGTCACATAGAGCTGTCAGTCACTGGCACACATGCAGGCCAGGCCCAAATTCTTCTTGCAGAATGACTGTTAAGTTTCCAGTATGTAGATATGATCACATGAAACCTTCGCTTCCCTGATTTCAGGACACAAGAGCTAGCAGGGAGAGATTGAACTGTTCTGATCCTGGAGCTTGGGTGGCTCAGTTATTTAGTTCCAGCGATACCACTGCTGCTCACCACATAAGACGCATATGAGACCTTGTTGGCCTCTGGCATTGGTGCTTGTAGCATCCAAACACTATCAGGCACAAGTTAAGAGCCTTTTGAGCCTGCAGCACAGTTGGCTAAGTTATTTTACCCCACAGACACCATGACTGATGGTCCTGTGGTGATTGCTGGAAGTCCTACATGGGTGCATCAAACTGCCAACTCTAGGTACCTCCTGCCCAAATATACCTAGGAGAGTCTGCTAATTCAAATTTATACTTTGTTTTCAACTGTAGCCCCCCACCTCTACCTCCAAAGGAGTGATGTGAAAACTCACAGACCCAGTGGCTCTCTTTTTTGCCAATATAAATCCCTGTGGCCATGCAGACAGAGAAGGCTCCCACAGAGATGATTTTTTTTAATCCAGTGGTCTTGACAGGTGCCACTTGGGTCCCTTCAGGAAGAGATGAGTTCAGCTTCAGCCACAGAATTTTACTGCCTGGTCTGTCTGGGAAGACTGGGGAGTCGAGTCTTGAGGTATTCCAGCATGGAGGGAAGAGCACAATTGTTTTTGTTGGGAGATTTCTGCAGTCACTGGCTCAGCAGGATCCCGTTATTTCCTGGAATTGGTTTCCTACAGCGTTCAGTACCCACCAGCTCCAGTATGGACTTGGCAAGATGGCGCTGCTGATTCTCTCTGCTCACCAGATGAGACACATGGAGCTCTTTTCAGTCGTCTGTTGTCTGCTGTCCCCAATTCTACCTCATTTTAACTGTTGTGCTTCTGTTGAGTACTTACTGCTTTTATTCCCTTACCAAGAATCAGTTTTCCTGCTAGTTGAGTTCTAAATCTCAGCACACCTGAGACAGGTTGTCTCCTTGTATTCCACTATCTTTAATCTCATTAGCATTCACTTCTCATTCAAGGACTCTAACTTTTGTGTTATTGATTAAACTGGTGCAGCAACTTTTTCTATAAAGAAATTGTCTATGAGCAGCTTCTTCTTTGTGCATTGGCCCTCTATTATAAAATAAATTATGTACTCCAGTGAAAAGAGAAAATATCCTCTCCCTATTTCACCTATCATTCTTTTTTAAGTGTAAATATTTGTTCAATAAAGGCACTAAAATGTACATAGCATTATCACATAAACATTCCAAGCCTAACATTTTAAATCTGAAATTATATTTGTTATAGCAAATGGCCCTCTGACTAATCAATACAATCATATATGTCATAATTATCCAGAAAAAGGATATGTACTTATACTTACTTGAAATCTTTAAAATTAACTTTCATCGTATTAGTTAGAATCCAGAGCTAAAAATTTTCTAACACCTGTGCATTCCTTTGGGATAACATCATTCTGTCTTCTAGTCATCAGTGGTATCCCTAACCTTTTCAAGGGCCTCAGACCTCCTTGATTTGAACAAGGATCTAGGACAAGTATGCAGATGGCTTCACATAAACATGTTCCCACGATAGGACAAAACACAGCTCAAGTACATGTTCTTCTGTTTAGGGGTCAGGACAGAGGAAAGATTAACTGGTTTTAATTTAGTTCAGTTGTAATCTCCACTCCTACTTTTTTTTAGATAAACACAACCTATTTCTAAAAAACAAGTACAATTTTTTAAAATAAAACTAACATTAAGGATTTTAAAAAATCTTATTTCTAAAAAAATCCTTTCACTGTGAGTGAGGGAGTACACCCATAATCCCAATACTTTGAAGACTGAAACAGAAGGATCACAGGTTCAAGCTTCAGCAATTTAGCAAGACTCTCAGTAACCTAGCAAGACCCTGTATATAGAATATATATATATATATGAATATATATATTCATACATATATATGATTATATATGAATATATGTGAATATATATACACATACACACAGTGGCTCTGTATATATATATATATATATATATATATATATATATATATATATATGGCTGGAGGTTTGGCTTGGAGGTAAAATTTCTCTGGGTTTAACCTCTAGTAACAAGTAACACACACACACACACACACACACACACACACACACACATACACACACACACTTTCCTATTATTTTGTAAAACTGCAAGCTATATTTATGGTATGAATAACTAAAGAATGAATCTTTTCAAAAGATTTGCTATTTCACTAGTCACTGATCAGCTAGTAGGGTTCCTTTAGCTGTTAGGTTATCATAAATATCAAGTCCAGAGAGTATGGGGCATTTAAATAGGGAAAATGTTTAAATTTATCCCATTATTCTTTTAAACTGTATTGTGATGTTCTTAAAATGTTTTGCCTGTTGCCTCTTATTGTTTTCTAACAAATGTAATCCAAAAATGTTAGAGTTACATTTGCAGCCCTCTCCAATCCTGCCGCCAATACCTTCCCAGCCATAATTCGCACTGCCCTCCTATACCCACCTCAATTCAGCTATGTTAATCTGTTATTTCTTTCCCAAACAGATTCCGTACCTTTCTTCCTTCTGTTCTTTCTTGCAATGCCTCACCTGTTTTTGTCTGCTCAAAGTTTACAACTTTCCTAATATGAATCAAATGCCACTTCTCAATTAAGTCTTCTCTAAATGTTCACCTCTTCCCTTATAAATTCAAAGTCTCTCCTCAATGGTCTCCTGGAACTTACACAGAATACTGCCATACACTAATTGTGTGTATCACTGTATATCATTGATCTGTTCTGGTAGAGTCTAACTCCTTAGAGTCAAGAGCCTGTACTTTTCACCTTGCATCCCCATCACAACTTTACAGTCTTTTTACATACTTTTATTGGTGCATTATAATTATACATCATAGTGATATTCAAAGTGATATATTCATACATGGATGCATTCCCTATTGTATTCCCATCCATATCCTCCTCGTTCCTCCTCATACATTTGTCTCTTAACTTTCTAAGACTGGCTGATCTCACTGACACCTAGCTTGGTTTCATAATTTGGCTGTTGTGGATTGTGTTGCTACAAACATGGATAGGCATGCATCACTATAGTATTCTATACTCAAAAGTGCTTAAAAAACTGAATGAAGCTACAGACCAGCAATGCTGTTTTTCTCATTACAGATTAAGCCATTCCATCATGCCCTCGGTGACAATGCCTAGTACATAACACATTCTTCAGGAATATGAAAAACTGGGCCATGAACCTAAAGTTTTTTTATTTTCCTTTATTATATTGTGAGCTGATCCTTGATTCTGGAGTGAATCTGCATAAATGTGTGTTACCATCAATAAATATCTTCTTTATCCCACAAGCTTAGAGATATGCAGGCAAAGAAAGTGTTGGTAAAGTAAATATGTGTGTGGAATAAGTGAAAATGTTCTACCAATGTAAACATTTTGCAGTCTTGGAAGTCTCATGCTTAGCTGACCATGCATAAGTATTCAAGTTTGATATTTGGTTAATGGGTAGTAAAGAGATAAGTTCTGTATCAAGACTGATTTGATTTTACAAAATAAATATTAGATATAAATAGATTTATCAACATCCAAGAAACTTTATAAATGGAAGAGGAAAATGGCTCTACAGAATCCATGCCTGAAACGATCTGGGCTTTAGAAATCTAGAAAAACATTTTGTGTTGATTTATCAGCATTATAATGTATAAAAGCTATTCAAATGACTGGATGCATCCCATTCAAATTTGTGGCCTTAAGGTAATGGTGAACAGTAGCTAGAAGTACTTCTCATGTTTTATTTGTAATCTAAACCAGAAACTGTGGCTCTTGTCTATAACTATTCTATTATGTTATCATAATGACGAGATGAAATATAACTTATGATAAAGTATGGTTGATATATTTAAGTCTAGATTGCTTTGAAGATGTCTTTGTGCAAAAAAGACAGATTTCAATGTCTCTTACTCTATGAACTTGGCACTTATGATAACTAAGGAGGTAAAGGAACCCTACCAGCTGGTCAGAATTTACAAGTGTAAGCTCATCCATTTTAGGATAAGGAGCCCAGGGTAGGGGATACTGGTAAATAAAAGGCAAAGGCAAAAGAAATCCCATTGGTTTAAAATGAAGCGGTTAGTGACCAGGAAGATCAGCCCTTTCCAAAGTGTAATAAGCTCGTATAATACTCTGTTGATGAACACAGTAGTGCCTATGCTTCTATTTTGGTTCATCTCTGGGAGCATGGTAAAAAGACTCCTACGGACTATAGTAAGTGGATTTAGTGAAAATGCACCACAAAGACCAGAGGGAAAGCTCTGGAAACTGCTGGATCATCAGATCAATAGACTCAAAGATGACTAAGTTAGGTAGCTTTATGCAGTTTAAACATTTGTGCAGGGAGATCCCCATGCAGCCTTTTATTGACAGCTACAGATCAATGGTAATTTTTGATCATTTTCAACCTACATAAACCTATTGACCTCATGGTCACCTTTGGGGCACTTCAAGTCGTCAAAAATAATCAGAGGAGATAGTGTAAAATTGTCAGACTGCTGAAGACTCCGAGTAGTTTCATGTGTCCCCAGGAGCAGAGTTGAGAGGTTAAATTGTAGTTCAAATTGCCAGCAGAACCTCAACTGGCAGAGTGTTCCAGAGACTCTTGTCTTTATGCCTCATAAAAAGATGCACTGATTTGTATCCCAACTCTGACCCCCATGCAGCTAAGTTAAAAAAAAAGGCAAAATCTCATTGGAAATCTTAATGAGGAAAGAATTATCTGTAGTAAAATATGTCTTTATGTTTTCTTTTATTGAATCATTCTATTCATCTGCTGCCTAATGAAAGTGGCTAGTATGCACTAGATTTTAAAAATGTGAATAGGATGTAGATGTAGACATAGAATGAAGGACATAAGGAACACGAGGCAAGTTGGTAGACCAGAAGCTAGAGATAACAGAATATTGTGCAACAGAATCAGGAGGAGGGAAGTATGAGGGGAAAGGAAGAGGAAGAAAAGAGAAAGGGCTTTGAATTCAGATGTCTCTAAAATGGAGAAAGAGTGAGAAAAAAGGAGCCACAGAACAAAGGGATAGGATGAAAGGGAAAAAGACAAAGCAATGTAACAATTGCTAATGGTGGCTTTTTACTTCTTTAATTGTTCATGGTGGCTTTTCCTAGTCAGTGAAACAAAATGCCACATTTCCAAAGAAAGGAACTGAATCCAAAACATTTGAGGTCCACAGTGCTCAAGAAAAAAAAAATGAGTTTAAGGAAAATAACAAGCAACAAAGCAAATGAGTATGATACAACCCAATCCACAGAGAAAACTGCATCCAAGTTCTGCCACAGTATTATACAATAGTGAACTTTGGTTGTTAGATATCCATTCCAGAGAGAAATACATAGCTAACTAAAAGAAAAATGTAAATGAATAAATTGGTAAAGACTGTTTTGCCATTTTTAAATTTTATTTAATTTTTCTTTTTCATATGGCCTTTAGTATGACCATTATTAGTTAATATACCATTAGTATGATGGTACAGTTATTTAGGGTGCATGCATGCATGCTGGTAGTTCCTCTGAAGTAACAAATTAATATGAGAGCTTGTTCTCTGTATAATTTCATGATCCAGGAATTCTCCATTGCATCCCAATATGGGATTCAGTCTATTTTTTAAAAATAAATATAGACTGGATTAAGTGAAACAATTGTTGTCATCACCCTTTGTAGGGCCATATCTCTAAACATTTATCTTTTTCTGCTATGCTTCAACTTGAGACATACAGATCATGTTGCATATTAAATGATGAAGATTTTGAGGCCATGGCATTTGGAATACTTCTGCTTTCAAGGATCTGAGCCATAAATGTTTATTAAAAGAATCTATAATGAAATCAGTTTTGTTATTTTTTTAATGGTTGCCTGGAGTATGTTGGATGACTGAATGCCGGTTGTTAATCACTAAGTACTCATGTTAGCAAAAGTGTTTGATAGTATTGCCATCTAGGGGCCAAATGGAATTCTCAGCTCTGAAATAAACTGTAATTGAGCAGGTGCTGCTATTGACAATATACATATGTTTTTGCTTTATGGCCCACATGCTTTTCATGTTTCTTATGACAAAAGCTATCTCTAAGTGTCCCCCAACAGCCTACCTTTTTTATGTAATATGTTAGAGGTGATTACAGTTTGCTTTGGAGCTTATGCTTTTTTTGGCATGTATAACTGAATGTTCTGAACAAGGAATTATTCTTTTTTGCATTATTAATCTTGCCTATGTTTGCCCTATTTCCACATAAAAGGAATCATTTATCAGAAAAGAATGTTTGTAATCAGGACTTGTAGCATCTTCAGATTTAATATTCATTATGGTCATTCTAGTTCTGTGCTATATTTATCTAAAAGACCAATCCAATGTTGTGGAGAAATAAGTTTTTAAATATTTATGGTCTAACTTTTAATATTTAAAAAAGAAATTAGTATTTCTGTAAAATTTGTTTCAGAGTCTGGTCGCTTGGCAAATGTTTAAATATTAAAAGATTTCAAGAGGTTAGCATATAATATTATAATGGGATTTATTGAAATAAGAAAATTGACTTTACAAGTTTTGATACCTAAAGGAAATTGTATTCTATCTACCTGTGTTTAACACATATTGAGAAATCTTAACACCATTGGAACTTATATCAAGAAAATGAGAAAACAGTATTGAAAATTGAAAATTGTTTCTACAGTGTTTAAGTTTTTGTCTAAACAGTTTGGTTGGAAAAAATTTGATTTTTGTTACCTTGTTTTAGATTTTATCTAAAGTTTGGATATTTTTAAATTGAGCATTTACTTACATATAACTGTGTCTGATATTCTTGGGTGCCTATTCTTAGAAATAATATTCTCTTCTCTACCTCACATTCCTTCTCCCTTATCCGCCAAAAAAAGAAGGCAATTGAAGACTGTCACATTTAAACATCTAATAAACCAAAGCTTACCATACACATCATTAAACATAAATATCTGACTAAGTCACAATATCCTGATTATTCACAATCAGTCGGTATAGTACATAGCAGAAAATACCAATGTATATGTGTATGTGTGCGTGTGCATGTGTGTGTGTTTACTTACATGCACATTACTATCCCACTTGCAGACATTATCCCTAACTTAAACAGACCTATCCATCCAGTCCAGATGTAGAAAGAGTAATACCCCAGGGTCTTTCAAAGCATTAAGATTCTTAGCTCCATTTTAGTTACGCAAAATATGTTAAGTGTTTCTCTCTAATCAAAAGAAAAAACAATTCTGCTACCTTTTAATTTTTTCTTTTAAATAAACAAATACCTAAATGTCAAAGCCAAGATACTACCTTAGGTAGATTTCATGGTTTTAGTTATGGTCCTTTTAACAAATGAGAACATTTTCACATTCATATTAATAGCAGACCTCAAAGGGTGTTTCAATAAACTTGTTGCTGTTTTCTTGTGTGTTTTTGTTATAGAATTTGTTAGATATAAATACATACCAAGAGAATAGGAAAGGGAAATTGGGGAGATGACAAAGGTCTTACGTATAAACATATATCATTGGGGATTCAAGAATTGGGATTATTCTGGTTAAATTTCCAAATGCTTAAGATGAACCTGGTAGGCAATTATCCCAGTCTCTGACATAAAACTTGGTTCCACTGATTTTTATTTTTTGTACTGGTGATGGAACTCAGGGGGCATTGTACCTCTGAGTGACACTCTCAGCCCTATTTTTTTTCTTTTTTATTTTAAAACAGGGTTTCACTGCATTGCAAAGGGCCTCACTAAGTAGCTGAGGCTGTCTGCAAACCACAATCCTGTCTCAGTCTCTGAAATGTGTTCCACCATGCCTGGCTGTTCCCACTGACTTATCCTTCAGGGTTGTAAATTTTGAAAAGGCAAGGATCCTATCTGACCAATACACTTTGGGCATCTAAAATCATACATTAAGTTATATTTCAGGCTATCCACAAAAACAAGCAAAAACACACATAACACACGTAGTGTGTGTGTGTGTGTGTGTGTGTGTGTGTGTGTGTGTGTGTGTGTGAGAGAGAGAGAGAGAGAGAGAGAGAGAGAGAGATTGATTCTGAGAATTTAACTCAGGAACACTTCACCTCTGAACTCAACCTTCAGCCCTTCTTTTAATTTTTTGTTTTGAAATAGCCAAATTAGTTGCTGAATCTGGTCTGGAACCTGCAATCCTCCTATCTCAGTCTCCCAACTACTAGGATTATAAGCATGTGCCATTGCATCTGGATACAGATGTCTTAGTGATCTCAGCAGTTTCTTAGTAATTTCAGAGCAGTTCCAAATTTTGCTGTGGTATTTGTGCTTCTGTCACTGATGCGCTTTCGGGCATATCGTTCAGAGAATGAATTTCTAGACATTATTGTCAGTTTCTGGAAAAAACCCTGACCTGTCAACTTTTTTTTACAGGGAGCAAGCCATCAAGCCCACCTGTTTGGGTTAGAACCATTCACCACATATCACATCGGTGTGGTGGCTGTAAACCACGCAGGAGAAGTCTCAAGCCCTTGGACTCTGATTCATACCTTAGAATCTTCCCCAAGTGGACTGAGCAACTTTATGGTAGAACAGAAAGAGAACGGCCGGGCATTGCTACTGCAGTGGTCAGAACCCAAGAAAACCCATGGAGTGATTAAGGTAATGACAACCTGCACAAATGTATCCATCAGCATTCTTGTAGACACAATCTAAAGGGAGGAATGGAGAGCACATGGGCCATGTTCACATCATAGAAAAGGAGGCTAGAAGCAAGGGAAGGGCTCTTCTCATAATCCCCAAGGTTGCATCCCCAGGGACCCACCTTCAGTCACACCCAACTGGCCTACAGAGTTCCACCAAGGTAAAGCCATTATAATTGATTTATGCACTTCTGGGACTCCAACCCTCATAACTCAATTACATCAGCCCCAAACACCAATTTATGACCTCTTCAATGGGCCATTCTATATCTAGCCATAATAATAACAAATCATGTTTGGTGTCCTCTAGATGAGACCTGATATGCCATCAGGTCACTGTGGGAAAGCTCTCTTCACAGCCTGTTTAATTCTCCTTGATGGCTCCTCCAGGTACTTAGTCACAGATCAGAAAAAACTAACTCATATGTGTGTGTATTTGATGCTTCCTATGACCCAGCAGTATGCTAATGCTCTCCATAGATTATCTCCTGTTAATCCTCACATCCTACTAGGTGAGCCTAGTGTGGCGGTGCACACTTATAATCTCCATACTTGGGAGGCTGAGATAGGAGGATTACAGATTCACAGCCAACCTCAGCAACTTGTGAGGCCCTCTGCAACTTAGTGAAACCCTGTTTTGAAATAAAAATAATTTAAAATTTTTTCTTGGGCCCTATTTCATAGTAAAAAAATAAAATAAAAAGGGCTGAGGGTATAGCTCAAAGGCTGAATGCCCTTGGTTCCATTCCCAATGCCACAAAACAAAACAAAAACAAAAAACATAAAATTAAATAACTGCTCAAGCCCACATTGTAAATGATCAAGCTATTACTTTTTCTTTTTGGCACTGGGAATCAAACCCAGAGCATTGCACTTCCAAAACAAGCACTTTGTCACTGAGCTACATCATTGAGTTGGAATTTGAAGCCAAGAAGTCATACCAGATTTGACCCTAATTGTCTGTTTTTACTGCCACCTGAACTATCCTACCTACTTACTTGCTTAAGCCTTACCTAATTTGCACTTTTAACAGAGATCACTATGCAAGCCATGTGACCTCTGTATGGAGCCAGGAGAAATAGTCTTCACTGTCACACATATATCCCAGGCTTCCCCAGCCTCTATGTAAAAATTTCTTACATTTCTACACTTTGGACCCTCATCATGTGGAAACAACACCTCATCTCCCTTTCTGATGTTCCTCCCCAAGTTTGTGGCAACTCACCTGTCAGTCCACCTGCTGCCCTCCAGTGGCCCTAGCATTCCATGCCCTAGGCCTTCTTTTACTACCTTCCATAGGCTGAAACTGCCCAGCCTGGCCCTGTGGCAGCCACTGCCCTTTCCTTTTCTGTTTCTCAGGGTGACAGAGATCCACCACATTAATTACAGGTAAGACTCTGTTGCAACTTTTAATTGAGCTTCCTAAAAACCCTATGGATTTTATTCTCAATACTACAGGAAGGAAGAAAGGAAGGAAGGAAGGAAGGAAGGAAGGAAGGAAGGAAGGAAGGAAGAAAGAAAAAAGAGAGAAAAGAAAGAAGGAAATAATCATATGAACAGATGATAGCAGAACATTATGTGTAGTAATAACTCAAAACTGTAACTGGAGTTCAAAGGCCCAGGTCTATCCTCACAGGCCTCTCTGTGGGCTGCCGCTCTGCCTCGCTCCAGACTCCCCCACCCAGGAGCAGGATGCTTGAGCTTCAGGATGAACAACCTTCAATTCTGAATCCCAGCCCTCAGGCCTCTTCAGAGAAAAGAGCTTCTCCCCTCACTTGCACCAAAGCCCCTCCTTGCAGTGTTTGTTTTCCATCCCAGCGCCCATGTCTCCTTAGCATGATTGACAGTAGGAATATTGACTCCTCTTACCTTCATTTACATTTCACCAAATATTTATTGAGCTTCTACTAAGTGCTATGCACTTATTCAAGAGTGAACAAGACAGAAGAGTCTCCTGCTGTCATTGCCCTCACACGTGTGTGAATAAGTGTGGGGGAATGTATAGGTGGTGGAGGGACAGAGGCAAATAGGAGGCTGGCAAATAAACAAAATAATTTCAGATAGCAATGGATGCTATCAAGAAAATTAAATAGAGTAATGTGATTATGCTTGCTCAGGCAATTTTAGGATGGATAATCATTTGAATTGAGTTGACATTTGAACTGAGCCCTGAATGATAAGACAGAGTCAGTCATGTGAAAATACAGGGAAAAAAATGTACCAGACAAAGTGAACAGCAATGCAAGGCCTAGGGCAGGAATAAACTTGGTGCATTCAATAAAAGGGAAGAAAGCTTTTGGGGATGAAGTACTGGGGAAGAGAGAAAGAGGGTGCTAGAAGAGGTTGGAGGGACTGGTTGGAGGCAAACTGTATCCAACTTGTAGCCTGGGATAGAGGGCAGGTAATCTGTTTCAACTGCAATGAAAATTTAATGAAGGCCTTAAGCAAAGAGATAGCATGATCAAATTTACACTACAAAATTACTCTGGCTGTTGTGTAGAAAATGAACTATAAGAATATTAAAGGAGCCAGGAGTGGTGCCTTATGCTTATAATCCCAGCATTTGGGAGGCTGAAACAGGAAGATCATGGTTTAAAGACCACCTCAGCTACTTAGTGAACCCCTTTGCAACTCAGTGAGACCATGTTTCAAAATAAAGAATAATAAACAGGACTGAAGATGTAGCTCAGAGGTAGAATGTCCCTGGGATCCATCCCCAATAACACACACACACACACACACACACACACACACACACCACACACACACAAGAATATCAGTGGAGACAGAAGCTATTGAGGAACCCATAGTAGAACTGATGATGGCTTGAATTGGGCAAGAGTTGTAAAGTTGAGAAGTATGGGTGGATTGGAGGTATGTTTACAAAGTAGAGGTAGCCCAGTGTGGTGGTACCCACCTGTAATACAGTGCTTGGGAGGGTGTGACCAGAGAATTACAGGTTTGAGGCCAGCCTCAGCAACTTGGTGAGAGCCTATTTCAAAATAAAAAATAAAAATGGCTGAGAATGTAAATTAGAGGTAGAATGCTCCTGAATTCAATCTCCTATACGGAAGAAGCAGAAGAAAGAGGAGGAGGAGGAAGAGGAGAGGGAGGAGGAGGAGGAGGAGGAGGAGGAGGAGGAGGAGGAGGAGGAGGAAGAGGAGGAGGAGGGAGAAGTGGCAAAATTTGTTAATAGACTGGATAGGGAATATGAAGAGAAAAGTGCTTCTGTTTGACTTTGGGTTTCAGCCTTAAGCTACTTACTGAGAATGGAAGGTGGGAAGATCTTTGAGAGAGCAGGTAGACAAGTCTGGGACTCCCAAAGGAGGTCTTCATTGGGGTTGATATTTGGGGATCATTAGTACATAAGTATTGCTTAAAACCATAGTATTGGAGGAGATTTGCTATGGAGAGACTGAAACTAGTATTGGTGAGAACTTGGCAATTGACCAATACAAAACTAGTATTGGACAAAACTCTATGCCTCAAGATCTGAGGCATAGAAAATATAGAAGTCAAGAGGAGGAAGAGAAGCCAGCAAAGATGACTAAAAAGAGAAACATGAACATTTTTTTTTTGCTACTTGTATTTCTTCTTTTGAAAACTGTCAATTCAGTTCAATATCCCATTTTTTAGTTGGGTTATTTTTGGGGTTGAGGTTGAGTTCTCTGAGTTCATTATATAGCCTAGAAATAAGTCCCTCTACGAGAGAAGCAGCTGGTAAAGATTTTCTCCTATTCTATAGGCTCTCTTTTAAGACTCTTGATTGTACCCTTTGTTGTACAGAAGCTTTAAATTTGATGGCATCCTGTTTATTGATCCTCACTTTTATTTCTTGAGCTTCGGGGGTCTTGTTGAGAATTTTTCCTCATCATTAGGAGTCAGAGAAATGCAAATAAAACTACCCTGAGATTCCATCTAACTCCAGTTAGAATGGCAATAATTGGGAATACAAACAATAATAAATTCAAATGAGAGTGTGTGGAAATAAAACTCTTGTACACTATTGGTAAGATTGTAAACTTGTACATCCTCTATGAAAATCAATATGGAGATTCATCAAAAGGCCAAGAATGAAACCATCATATTACCCAGATATACCACTTCTAGATATCTTTCTAAGAGAATTAAACTTAAAATATTGTAGAGATACATATATACCCATGTTTATAGTCTCATAATTCACAATAACCAAATTATGAAACCAACCTAGGTATTCATCAGCAGATGAATGAATAACAAAAATGTCCTTTACACACAAGTGAAATTTTACTCACCCATAAAGAAGAGCAAAGTTATGTCATTTTTAGAAAAGAAATAAATGGAACTATAGAATATTATGCTGTGAGATAAGCCAGTTTCAGAAAACCATGGGTCATATGTTTACTCTTATATGTGAAATTGAAGCCGACAACAAAAATGGGAAATAAAATTAACTTCAGCCAAATGAAGAAAGAGACTAGTAGAATAGTGGAAGGAAACTGGAAGAGAGCGAGAAAAGGAAGGTTAAGAAAGGCATAAGAAAGGCTTAAGAAAGGCATAGGCCCAAATAAGGTTATATCCAACATGAAGGTATCATCATTAATCTAGCTAACATGTACAGAGGGGTAAGGAAGAGAGAGTGGGATGGGATATGAAGGAAAATATACCAAGTAATGTGTGTAAGTATTTATGTTTCACTTTGAATCTTACTATCATGTATAATTACAATGTAGTACCAGTAAAATATTACAAATAAAATAGGTGCCAGGTGTGGTGGCATATGCTTATAATCCTAGTATTTGAGAGGTTGAGACAGAAAGATTGAAAATTCACCACCAGCCCCAGAAACTTAGTGAGGCCCTTCACAATTTAGTGAGATCCTGTTTCAAAGTGAAAAATAGAATAGGGCTGAGGGTGTTGCTCAGGTGTAGAATGCCCCTGGGTTCAATTCCAGTGACACACAAAAATAATGAGAAGAGATAAGTGAGGTAGAGGGAAAAATAGGTAAATGGTCTCCTGAAAGTGAAGAGAAAGTATGTCAAATGCTGCTGAGAGACCATATCAGTGACCTGGACTTGGAGATGAGAAGGTCACTGTGATCTTGAGAAGATCAAGCAGTGAAATGGGAAACCAAGTAGAATGGCTTGAAGAGAATCTGGCAAATGGAAAAACAAGGATAGCAACTCATTAAAGAAGTTTGAAATGAGAGTGTAACTCAATAGTAGAACACTTGCCTGGCATGCTAAAGGCCCTGGGTTCAGCCCCCAGCATCACACACACAAAGTAAATTAAAAAGTTTAGATAAAATGAAACCATGGAGATGAGGCAGTAGCTACAAGACTGTAGTGTTGAGACATTTGGTTTTAAATAATAATTACCCTCTTACAAAAAAAAAAAGACCAAATGATTCATTTGCAGGAAATTGGATGGAGTTGGAGAATATTATGCTGAGATCAGCCCATTGCAGAAAGTCAAGGGTAGTATTTTCTCTCTTCTGTGGAAGCTAAAGAGAAAATAGGAAAGACAAGAGACTTGATTGGCCAGGTGAATAATAGGGTTGTCAAGGGCTGCCAGGGATCCATAGAAGCCTGTGAGTTGATGTTGGAATCTAAGTGCCTTCCATAAAATATGCCCTTCTCCTTCTTTTAGGGGTGTAGTCTTGCCCTAGGGCTTCAACAAGAAAATCACATGAAATTACAAGTAACCCAAGAAAATACAAGTAGCTTTCCAAAAAGTCTAGGCTGTTTAACTTTAAATAACCTTAAAGGATATTAAAATCCCATCTAAGCTAAGCTTTTTCAGAAAACACCTGCAAGAATGATTCAAGCTAGATGTACCTTCTATGAGATTCTAATGTTTGTCCAGTCCCTCCTGAGAATAAGAATCACAGAGCATTGTCCACAGATGCATGGCATATTTCTCAGAGAAACTGGAGCAGGAAAAATGGGAACCCACTGTTCAAATACATCTACATTAAAATTAAGTTACTTCCTACCACTTGGAGAGAACAATAAATATTACAGAAGCAAAAGCTTGCTTTATGTCTGTATAATGAGCACTCAGATAGTTTCCCCTAGAGCAAAAAACTGTACCCTCAAAGAAGCAATCAGTTCTTCCATGGTATCTGAAAAAAACTAAGTGATTTTTTTCCATCTTCTAGTAACCAAAATTGTATGTCTGTGTAATATATATATATATATATATATATATATATATATATATATATACATACATACACATACATATATCATATGTGTATGTGTGCCTAGACAGAGAGCTAAATGGACATGCACATTCTCAGCCCTGGCACTTGTATTAACAAATAATTAGTCATTACAGTTCCATTTCTCAGAAAATGCAGTGGATAACAGACAATTTAGAAATTTATATAGGCCCTACTTCTTTTAGTCAAGATGAGATCAAAAGCACATAGTATCTATAAAAGAGGAGATATTGATACTCCCCTTTAAGTAAAAAAAATAAAATAAAATAAGAGAGATCTCATGAGTACTACTTAAGCCAAAGAATAAGGTTCAATAGCTCTTAGGTTTAGATAAATGCTTGCTTATTATTCAACCTTTAAAGAAAAAGTATTTCTCTTCCTGTGGACCTTATATTAATTGAAAAGAATCACATTTCCAAAATTAATATCAGAAAGCTTTTTCTAGTGTAGAGTTATCAAGATGGGGAGGCAAAGGTAAAGGGGGATACATTGCTTCATCAGAAATGGAGAAATGATGTACTGCAAATGATTCTCCTTCTCTCTCTCTCTCTCTCTCTCTCTCTCTCTCTCTCTCTCTCTCTCTCTCTCTCTCTCTCCTTCAGACATACAGCATCTTCAGTGACGGCATCCTAGAGTACACTGGACTGAGTCTCCAGTTTCTCTTCAGACGCCTGGATCCCTCTACTCTCTACACCCTGATGCTGGAGGCCTGCACAGAGGCAGGCTGTGCTCACTCAGAACCCCAGCATGTCTGGACAGAGGAAGCCTCTCCGGACTCCCAGTTGACTCCTGTAGTCCAGTCTGTGGGGCCAACTAGTGTCGAGCTGAGCTGGTCTCAGCCAATTGAGCCAAATGGAAAGATAATTCGCTATGAAGTGATTCGGAGGTGCTTTGAGGGAAAAGCTTGGGGAAATCAGGCAATCCAGGCCAGTGAGAAAATTGTTTTCACAGAATATAATACCAAAAGGAATACATTTATGTATAATGACACCGGATTGCAGCCCTGGAAACAGTGGGAATATAAAATCTGCACTTGGAATTCAGCAGGACATACCTGTAGCTCTTGGAATGTAGTAAGGACATTGCAAGCACCTCCGGAAGGTCTGTCTCCTCCTGAGATATCTTATGTATCTATGAATCCCCCCAAACTGTTGATTTCCTGGATCTCACCAGAACAGCCAAATGGTATTATCCAGTTCTATAAGCTGCAAAGGAATGGAATACTCTATCCCTTCAGCTTTGATGCAATGACTTTCAATTACACTGATGATGATCTGCTTCCTTTTTCCCCCTACAGTTATGCCATCCTAGCCTGCACAAGTGGGGGCTGCTCCACCAGCCAACATACCAATATCACAACTCTTGAAGCTGCTCCATCAGGAGTCAGCCCTCCAGTTCTCTGGGCCATCAGTGCCAGTCAAATAAATGCATCTTGGTTACCACCATTAATTCAAAATGGGAAGATCACACAATACTTGCTCAGGTGTGATGGCAAGGAATACTTTGCTGGGCAGGGCCTGTCCTTGCTGGTTTCCCACCTGCAGCCTTACTCTCAGTACAATTTCTCCCTTGTTGCCTGCACAAATGCAGGATGCACCATTAGTGTGTCCAATTCTGCCTGGACAATGGAGGCCCCACCAGAGAACATGGACCCCCCACTATTGCAAGTTACAGGCTCAGGATCTATAGAAATCACCTGGAAATCCCCAAGAAACCCAAATGGCCAAATCAGAAGTTATGAACTTAGAAGGGATGGAACTATCATATATACTGGTCTGGAAACTCGCTATCATGACTTCACCCTCACACCGGGCATGGAATATGGCTACACAGTGACTGCCAACAACAGTCAAGGGGGTATTTCGAGCCCACTTGTCAAAGATAGAACAAGCCCCTCAGCACCCACAGGGATGGAACCTCCAAAACTGCAGACCAAGGGCCCTGAGGAGATCTTAGTGAGTTGGGACCCTCCAGTGAGGACAAATGGTAATATCATCAATTATACCCTCTTCATCTGGGAGCTCTTTGAAAGAGAAACCAAAGTCATACACATAAACACAACTCTCATTTCTTCTGGTATGCTGTCATTCCCAGTGAAGGAGCTGAAGCCATTTCACAGGTGGGTAGCCAAACAGGATTCTCAGATAATAAACCACCGTTCTTTCTAGTGTACAAGCCCTTGGTCAATTCTAATGGAACTCTGAAAGCAAGAAGCGTAACATCCCCCAACCCCTGGCCACTTAGCCTTTTACAGTGGACAGAGAGTGTCCTTGTCTACCCAATGCCCATTACATAGCCTTTGGAGAGCAGGATTCCTGAAGGTGATGTTTAGAGAGTCCATTTTTCTGGAGTGTTTTCAATTCATCATTCTGTCTAGAACAAGTAGTATAGAGATGGAGCTGGGTACCTAAATTGAGTCCCTTCTGAAAACATAGACTTCTAGACAGTTTCTTAGCACCTCGGTGGTCTCACCTGACCCAGACCATAAACAGAATGAAATATTAAAGTACAAGAGTGAGAGCTATCACCAGCAGACTTTCACTGAACCAAAATATGTTTAGGAAGAGTCTAGCACTCCTTCCAGGGATAATGAGTCTCTTAAGACTATTTCTTTGTCCCCTTCAGGATTTCTTCAGCCTTATTTTTATTACTGCAGATACAGTGCCACATTGCTAGCTCATATTTTTTTGGAGGTTCTGCTTGGGTTCTGTGACATGTGTGAAAGCACATTGCTCCCTACACAAAGAAATCTTGCCACCAGCAATCTTTCTGTAGCTTAAATAATTGCTTAGCATTTTAACCTATCACATTTTAAGTAACTTACATTCCCAGAGAGAAAAGTTATAAAAGGCATTTTAGGCTTAAAATTTAGTAAAATAAACACAACCATTTTTAAACAATTAAAGGTTGAAAGAATATTGGTTTCCACCCACCATAGGAAAAATTCAGCTATAATTGTAATCTACTGCTGTGTATATTAGATGCCCCCTCTAATTATCTCTGATATATAGTTCTGTTTAAATGAAACATTCATGGTCTTATGCATCTACTCATGACAATTATTTAGGGTCATATTAAATATTAAACAGTAATTAAAAGTTCCCCAGGTATCTTCCATGCTAATCCACATGTTATTTGAGTTGGCTTGTATCCTATTCTGATTCAAGACATTAAAAAGGCTCACTTTAGCTGAAAGCTGTACATTTACACTGGCTTCCTCTTTTCATGATTATATATGCAAGTTTCAAAATCATGTCAGTTTTTCTCCCCCTTTGAATTGCTATTTTTTAGAGAATAAAATGGCTTTCTAGATATGAAGATACTTTTTTAAGGATGGAAGAGAAAAAGGTTGATTTGTCTGATAAACAAAGCAGTGACATTTAAATTTGCACGAGAGATCTCTTCATTAACTACTCTAATTAAGCTGTAACACTCATGGCATAAACAGAATATCACTGATATGTAAAGTTGAGGTTCCTGCAGTTTTTTTACTTTTGTGTTTTTTAAAGCATATTAATGTTTACTGGATTTTGAAAATTAATGTGTCCACCTTTGTACACCCCCACTGGTCAGTAGGAAAAAGTGGTCTGAGAATGCCTTAATACTAAAAAGAAGCTGACCCAGGATTCAAAATTTACCACAGACAAACCAGAAAATGAATATCCTCTATGTGAAAAATTAAAACTCACCTCCCAAAATTACTTAGAAGTCAGATCTGCCATATAAAATGATGAGTTTGTTGAACAATAGACTGGTAGTCCCTTTACAGTGGAAATGGGTAAGAGAGGAGAAGGAGGGAAAGAGGATGGAAAAAAGGTGTGATGGAAGAAATCACAGAGCCAGACATGGTGGCTCATGCTTGTAATCCCAGTACCTGGGAGACTGAGACAAGATTGAAGGTTCTCGGCCAGCCTCAGCTACTTAGTGAAGCCTTCTGCAACTTAGTGAGACTCTGTTTCAAAATAAAGAATAAAAAATAGGGCTGAGGATGTAGCTCAGAGCTAGAATGTCCCTGGGTTCAATTCCCAGTACCTAAAAAGAAAAAAAAAGAAAGAAACAAAGAAGTCACAGAGAAAAAGAGAAGTGTAATTGAAAAGTTGAGTAAGTGGAAGAAAAAGCAAGAAAGTAATGGAACTGAAGTCAGTGACTAGAGGAGCAAAGAGGGAGTTAGAAAGTAGGAGAAAAGGGCTATGACTGGGATAAATAAGGGAGAAAGAGAGGTGACAGGATGTGTGAGAGATAATTAGGGATGTCATGAAATCAATTGGCCATAGGAACAGAGAAGAAAGTGCTCATTTGCAGCCAAAGGCACTTAACCCTAACCAAAGTCCTTTTTGTTGGAAGAGAAAAGTCCCTGCTATGTAAATAAACCTTTCCAAGTGGCAGAGACCAGCTATGAGGCAAAACATAATTGATTAGTTTAGTTTAACTGGATGGTGATAAGGTGTCTCCATGATGGATAATCTAGTGTGTGGCTGGACTAACTTTGGCCCCAGAAGGTCTTTGTGTGGTGTAAAAAGGCCTGTTTTAAGATGTCAGGTATTAGGTGAGGGGATTTATTACCAGTGAAACCTTAACTCCGTGATGTTCCTACATGATCTGGAAACATTCCTGGGGAATCATTCAACCCTAGTGCAGAGAGGAGCAGTCCAGGGCTGTAGAACCTCCCAGGCTGTATTCTTCATTGCTATGTTAAGTATGTTTGCAGAGTACCACAATTGTCACAGGCTAGAAAGAATCTTGAGAGCTTATTTGTTCCAACCCCTTTTTAGGGGGGAAAAATGTGCCCACACCTTCCAAACAAAGGAGGATCTTTTCTTTAGTTTAGAAAGCCAGAAAGATATAAAATGTTCACAACTTTCCATTAATACAGGTCTTTGTTTTTCTTTAAAAAAGAGTAACATATAAAAATAAATATAAATTATCATTTTCTGAAAATGCTTGGCCTTTTAAAGATTTGTTTCATGAATACCTATTTCACTGATCATCTGTAATTCTGCATTGTGTCCTGAAGGTATGAAGTACGAATCCAAGCTTGTAACACCCTGGGATGTGCATCAAGTGACTGGACATCAGTGCAGACCCCAGAGATTGCACCTCTAATGCAGCCTCCTCCACATCTAGAGGTACAGATGGCTCCAGGAGGATTCCAGACCACTATTTCGCTTTTTTGGACAGGACCATTACAACCAAATGGAAAAGTTTTATACTATGAATTGTACAGAAGACAAATCACAGCTCAGCCTGGAAAATCTAATCCAGTGCTCACTTATAATGGAAGTTCAAGCTCTTTTATGGATTCTGAACTCTTGCCTTTCACAGAGTATGAGTATCAGGTAAGAAATGGTTAGACTACCAAAAATTCAAGCTGAGATTTTGTGCACCTATCAACTCCTGCCTATAAAATTTGCTTGCATTTGAGAAAACAATCAATGAAACATGGGATTAAGGAAGGTACTAATATCCTTTAAATTTTTAGGCAGTAAATAAGAGAGGGAAGGCTATATTCATTTGCCTTCTTCATTTACTTGGTTCTATTTTTTTAGTTTTTTATTCGTACATTATATTCATACATCATATTGGGGTAAAAAACTTGTGTGGACATACATGTACACATCACCTATTTAACACCTAACCAATTCCCACCCTCTTCCCTCCCCATCCCTCCTTCCCTTGTTTGGCTTAGTGGCTGACTTCGATATGTTTAAGTATATTGTGTGTTTTTTAGAGAATTCCCTTCTTCCCCCTTGTCACAAACTAATCTCAGTCGGTTTGTAATGGTCCGTTCCCGGTCAAATCCTCAGAAAGATGGGGCAAAAGGCAGGTGAAGTTCTGCAGCCTCTTGTCTGCAGCAATTCTTTCTCCTTTAGGGACTGAATTTTCTTTAGGTCCCTAAATGACGACGCTTTGGAAAGAATCTGAGGTGGACAAAGGCTTCTTGAGCCAATGACGTTTACTTAAAACTGGCATGGCAGCGTGTGGATATTCTGTATTTCCTGTCCCAGCCTGAGGACCGCTTGTTCCAGAGCGTTGTTGAGCAGAGCCAAGGACGTTTAAACAAATTATTAGAGAGTTTATTTTCACGGACTCAATTTCTTTTTATAGTCCTAATTTTACATCACTGGAGCAATTCGTGTAGAAAGTTAAAAGGAATAATAGTGAAGGGTATCTAAAAGTGGGGGGTACTTTGGCCAGAGACGATACCTCCTTCTCGGGGCGTTTTTGCCGATTTAACTCTGTGGAGTGGGGTCTCAACACATAGATGCTGAGGCAGCAGGATGTCTTGGCATTTCTCCCATTTTTTATTTTAAAATAAAGGCATAGGATTCACGTTGAATGGTAGAGATAGAACGACAGATTAGGTGAAAGACAATTGGAAATATGAGAAGTATGAAAAATAAAATTGCTCCAATGACTGCAAAGCCAATTATATTATTTGTCCAATTGAAAGGATTAAGTTCTTTTAAACCTGTCAATAAAGAATCAGCCAAAGTTTTAATATTTTCAACATCCAAATGCGCTTTGCTCATGGTAGTGATTTCAGACCGTAAAAGCTGCAAATTATGTGTAATATCTGTATCCTTCCAAATACCTAACAGATGATTTATAGTATTATTCCAATCAAGTGAAGAATTGTATGGCATAGGGGTGACACAAATATACTTAAAACTGGCATGGCAGCGTGTGGACAATAAGATTTTTATGGCATAGGGGTAACACAAATATACTTAAAACTGGCATGGCAGCGTGTGGATATTCTGTATTTCCTGTCCCAGCCCGAGGACCGCTTGTTCCAGAGCGTTGTTGAGCAGAGCCAAGGACGTTTAAACAAATTATTAGAGAGTTTATTTTCACGGACTCAATTTCTTTTTATAGTCCTAATTTTACATCACTGGAGCAATTCGTGTAGAAAGTTAAAAGGAATAATAGTGAAGGATATCTAAAAGTGGGGGGTACTTTGGCCAGAGACGATACCTCCTTCTCGGGGCGTTTTTGCCGATTTCACTATGTGGAGTGGGGTCTCAACACATAGATGCCGAGGCAGCAGGATGTCTTGGCACCCCCTCCCCCTCATTTAGGTTGTCTTGTTTGCTCCTCTGTAGGATTTCCTTTTTAATCTAGAGTTCCTCCTATGACCCATTTCTCCTTAGCTTTCACATATTAGGGAAAGCATCTGATTTCTTATTTTTTGTGACTGACTAATCGCACATAGCATAATGTCCTCCAATTCCATCCATTTCCATGAAAATGATGTAACTGAGTTTTTTTTAATGGCTGAGTAAAATTCATTTGTGTGCATATCCCACAGTTTTGTAATCCATTCATCTGTTGATGGACATCTTAGCTGGTTCCATAGTTTGGCTATGGTGAATTGTGTAGCTATGAACATAGATAGGCATGCATTAGTTTAGTAACTTGGTTTCCTTCCTTTTGGGTAGATACCCAGAAGTGATTTTGCTGGATCAAATGATAGATTTGTTTCCATTCTTCTGAGGATTCTCCATACTGTTTTCCAAAGTGCTTGCACTAATTTGCAATCCCACCAACAATGTTTTAGTGTTCCACTTCTCCACATCCTCACCAACATTTGTTGTTGTTTGTGTTTTGAATGATTGCCATTCCAGTTGGAGTTAGGTGAAATCTCAGGGTAGTTTTGATTTGCATCTCTCTGATTGCCAATGATGTTGAGCATTTTCTCATGCATTTATTGGCCATTTGAATTGCTTCTTCCATGAAGTGTCTATTTAGTTCGCTTGCCCATTTTGTTATTGGATGACTTGGTTTTTTAGTGTTGAGTTTCTTGAGTTCTCTATATATTCTAGATATTAGTCCTCTATCGGAGGTGTAAGTGGCAAAAATCTTCTCCCATTCTGTTGGCTCTCGATTGAGGTTCCTGATAGTTTCCTTTGCTGAAAAGAAGCTCTTCAGTTTCATGCAATCCCACGCATTGATTCACCATTTATTTATTTATTTATTTATTTATTTATTTATTACATTGAAAATATTTTATTTTTTTATTTTAACAATTTTTATTGAACATAAATAGCATATATTTAAACTATATTTGGTGCCCTCTCCCCACCACCCCCATTTTCCCTTCCCCCCTCCCACCAATGGTTGTCCAGGTTAACCATGTCATATTCATAATTTTATACATGTTCAGATGTAGACCCTCATTAATCAAGATCAGCCTTCCTCCTCTCCTATCTTTCCATTCAAACTTTTTTGATATTTCCCCTCCATTATCTGGAGTCCCACTGGTATCCTCTGTGTTTCCTATTTTGGGCACATTAGAGGAAACATATGTACCTTCTTCTGTGCTTGGCTGATCTCACTTAACATAATGTTCTCCAGAGCTTTCCATCTTCTTGCAAATGATATAATTTTGTTCTTCTTTATGGCTGAATAGAATTCCATTGTGTGTATTTCCCAAAGTTTTGCTATCCATTCATCTGTTGATGGAGATCTGGGTTGGTTCCATATTTTGGCTATTACATATTGTGCTGCTATGAACATAGGTATGCATATGTTGCTGTATTTCTCTGAATTCAACCCCTTTGGAAAGATACCCAGGAGTGGTATAGCTGGATAATATGGTGGATCTATTCCCACCTTTATTAGCAATCTCCACACAGATCTCCATAGTGGCTGAACTAGTTTGCATTCCCACCAACAGTGTAAAAGAGTTCCTCTTTCCCCACATCCTCGCCAGCATTTGTTGTTGTTTGATTTCTTTATGCATGCCACTCTGACTGGGGTTAGATGGAATCTCAGTGTAGTTTTGATTTGCATCTCCCTGATGGCCAGTGATGAAGAACATCTTTTCATGTATCTGTTGGCCCTTTGTATCTCTTCTTTTGTGAAGTGTCTATTTAGTTCATTTGCCCATTTCTTGATTGGGTTGTTTGTTTTGCTAGTGTAGAATCTTTTGAGCTCTTTGTATACTCTGGATATTAGCCACCTATCAGAATGGTGGCTGGTAAAGATCCTTTCCCATTCTGTAGGCTTCCTCTTTAGGTTATTGATAGTTTCCTTTGATGAGAAGAAACTTTTTGGTTTGATGCTATCCCACTTGTTTATTCTTGCTTTAATTTCCTGAGCTTTGGAGGTTTTGTTGAGAAAGTTGCTGCCTGTGCCAATATGAGCTTTGGAGGTTTTGTTGAGAAAGTTGCTGCCTGTGCCAATATGTTGTAGTGTTGAACCTATGCTCTCCTCAACTAACTTCACAGTCTCAGGTCTAATTTCTAAGTCTTTGATCCATCTTGAGTTGATTCCTGTGTTTGGTGAGATATAGGGGTTTAGATTCATCTTTTTACAAATGGTTAGCCAGTTCTCCCAGCACCACTTGTTGAAAAGGCTGTCTTTTCTCCAGCGTATGTGTTTGGCCCCTTTGTCAAAGATTAATTGACTAAAGATATGTGGGTTTGTTTCTGTATCTTCTATTCTAATCCACTGGTCAGTATATCTGTTATTGTGACAGTACCATGCTGTTTTTACTACTATTGCTCTATAGTATAGTTTGAAGTCTGGGATTGTAATGCCTCCTGCATGTTTCTTATTGTTGAGTATTGCTTTGGCTATTCTAGGTCTTTTCTTTCTCCATATGAAGTTCATGATTGATTTTTCTAGGTCTCTGAAGAATGTCGCTGGTATTTTAATGGGAATTGCATTGAACCTATAGATCAGTTTTGGCAGAATGGCCATTCTTATGATATTTATTCTGCCTATCCATGAGCATGAGAGATCTTTCCATATTCCAAGGTCTTCTTCAATTCCTTTCTTTAATGTTTTATAGTTTTTGTTGTAGAGGTCCTTTACATCTTGGGTTAGGTTTATTCCTAGGTCTTTTATTGGTTTTGAGGTTATAGTGAATGGAATTGTTTTCTTTGTTTCTTTCATTGTGGATTTGTTGTTGACATAAAGAAAAGCCACTGATTTCTTTAGGTTGATTTTGTAACCTGTGACTTTGCTGAATTTGTCAATCAGCTCCAGAAGTCTTTTAGTTGAGTTCTTTGGGTCTTCCAGATAAAGGATCATGTCATCTGCGAATAAGGATAATTTTAATTCCTCTCTTCCTATGTGAATTCCTTTGATTTTCTTCTCTTGTCTTATTGCTGCAGCAAGAGTCTCAAGGACTATATTGAAAAGGAGTGGTGATAGTGGGCATCCTTGTCTTGTTCCTAACGTTAGTGGAAATTCTTGCAGTTTTTCCCCATTCAATATAATGTTGGCTTTGGGTTTACAGTATATTGCCTTAATGATGTTGAAGTACTTTCCTTCTTTCCCAATTTTTTGCAGTGTTTTTAACATAAATGGGTGTTGGATTTTGTCGAATGCTTTTTCAGCATCTATTGCTATGATGTGGTTTTTGTTCTTGGTTCTATTTATGTGGTGAATAACATGTATTGATTTGCATATGTTGAACCAGCCTTGTTTTTCTGGGATGAAACCAACTTGGTCATGGTGTATTATTCCCTTGATATAGTTTTGAGTGTGTAAAGCTAGTATTTTGTTTAGAATTTTTGCTTCTATGTTCATTAAGGATATTGGTCTGTAGTTTTCCTTTCTTGAGATATCTTTATTTGATTTGGGGATTAATGTGATACTGGCCTCATAGAAGGAATTTGGGAGAGTTCCATCTCTTTCAATTTCCCAGAACAAGTTATGAAGTATTGGTATTAGTTGTTCACTGAAGGTTTTGTAGAATTCAGCTGAAAACCCATCTGGGCCTGGGCTTTTCTTTGGTGGAAGAATTTTTATTGCCGTTTCTATTTCTTTGGTTGTTATTGGTTGGTTTAGGCTTGCTATATCCTCTTGGCTGAGTGTAGGAAGGTTAACTGTGCTTAGAAATCTATCAATTTCTTACAGGTTTTCAAGTCTATTGGAGTATAAAATTTTAAAGTAGTTTCTGATAATCTTTTGAATTTCTTTGGGGTTGTACTGGGGTTCCTGGAAGCCCTTCTACCTCCGGTATACACTCCCATGGGCTACACTCCCAGACCTATTTTTTAACATTTTTATGTGGAAACAGAGTCTCTTAAGCCAGCGAGGCTGGCTCCGAACCAGCGCGATCCTCCTGTCTCTACTTCCCAAGCGCAAGGATTACAAGTCTGCACCATCACGCCTGGCTTCATTTCTAATTTTGATAATTTGAGTTGATTCTCTTTTTTCTTTTGGTTAGGTTGGCCAGGAGTTTATCAATTCTATTAATCTTTTCAAAGAACCAAATTTTTGTTTTTATTGATTCTTTGAATTGTTTTTTGTTCTCTATTTCATTTATTTCTGCTCTAATTTTAATGATTTCTTGCCTTCTGCTGGCTTTGGGAATAGACTGTTGCAGAATTTCTAGGTCCTTGAGTTGTGTCATTAGGTTCTTTACTTGGTGGTTCTCTATCCTTATGTGGGCACTCAATGCAATAAACTTTCCTCTTAATACTGCCTTCATGGTGTCCCATAGATTTTGGTAGGTTGTATCTCTGTTTTTGTTTGTTTCCATAAATTTTTTTATTTCTTCCCTAATTTCTGCTCTTACCCATTCATCATTCAATAGTGTATCATTCATTCTCCATGAATTTGAATACTTTCTTTTGAGTTTCCTGTTGTTGATTTTTACTTTTATTCCGTTGTGGTCTGAAAAGATGCAAGAAATTATATTACATCTTTGGAATTTGCTGGTATTTTCTTTGTGTCCCAGGATGTGATCTATTTTGGAGAAGGTTCCATGGGCTGCTGAGAAGAATGTGTATTCTGTTGTTCCTGGTTGAAATAATCTGAAAATGTCTATTAGGTCCATTTGGTTTATGGTTTCCTTTAGTTCTAAAGCATCTTTACTCATCTTTTGCTTGAAGATCAATCCAGTGGTGTGAGAGGCATATTAAAGTCTCCCAGAATTATTGTATTTGGGTCTACTTGGGATCTTATGTCCAGAAGGGTTTGTTTTACAAATGCGGTTGCACCCACATTTGGGGCATAAATATTTACTATCATTATATCTTCTTGGTGTATCGTTCCTTTTAATAAAAGGAAGTGCCCTGATTTGTCTCTTTTGATGTGTTTTAGTTTTAAGTCTGGTTTTTTTTTTTTTTTTTTTTTTTTTATATCAGGGTTGCTACTCCTGCTCTTTTTTGGTCACAGTTGGCATAGTATATATTTTTCCATCCTTTCACTTTCAGTCTGTGAATGTCTTTGGCTGTAAGGTGAGTTTCTTGCAGACAGCATATATTTGGATTATATTTCCTAATCCACATTGCCAGTCTACGTCTTTTGATTGGTGAGTTAAGTCCTTTGACATTAAGAGATATTATTGAAATATGATTTTTGTTTTCTGCCATTTTGTGTTCTGTCTACTCTTGGGTGGTTTGATCTTTCTTCTTTACTTAAATGGCCCACTTATTAACTTCCTCTCTTCTCTGATTCTGAAGTCTGCTTCTTTTTTCTTCCTTATGGTTTATTTCTTTAAGAATTTTCTCTAGTGTTGGCATTGAATTCATGAATTTTTTGAGATTCTGTTTATCCTGAAAAACTTTGGTTTCACCATTGATCTTGAATAGTAGTTTTGCTGGATAAATGAGCTTTGGTTGGAAGTTATTTTCTTCCAGGGTCTGAATCACGTCGTACCAGTCTCTCCTAGAATTCATGACCTGGGTTGTATAGTCTGGGGTGATTCTTATTGTTTTGCCTCTATATGTCACCCATCCTTTTGTTCTCACTGCTTTTAAGATTCCTTCCTTGGCCTCTATGTTGGTCATTTTGGTTATTATGTGGCGTGGAGTGGTCTTTCTTTGGTTTTGTCTCAGTGGAGTTCTGTATGCCTCCTGGACATGAAGGTCCATGTCTCTTTCAATATTTGGAAAATTCTCTGAGATTATTTCCTTGAAGATATTACAGATGCCCTTGGTCTGTACCTCTGTCCCTTCTTCAGTGCCTATTATCCATAAGTTAGGACGCTTCATATTATCCCATATTTGCTAGATGTTTAGGTTTTGTTGCTGTAAAGATTTCTGTATATCGCTGACTGTGTTTTTGGTTTGGGATGTACTGTCTTCTAATATTGATATTCTGTTTTCCATGTCATCTAATCTTCCAGAATTTCTTTCTATTGCTCTCTTCATTTTACTATTGCCTCTTTCATTTCATTCCAGACCTCTTTCTGATTCTTTTTTAGTGTTTCTAACTCACCTTTCACCTCCTCTAGATTTGTTTTAAATCCTTTCATCATATTGTAAATCAACATTCGGAACTCCCCTTCTTGCATTTCTAGTAGGTCAGTATTCGTGATTTCTGCTGTCTCCTCATAATTCCTGGTTCTCATATTTATAGTGTTCTCTGTCCTGTTTTTCTGATTTCTACCCATCGTTTGTGAGTATTATGCTTAGTCCAATCTTAATATTAGGAGTTTAGGGGTATCGGCAAGTCAGCAGAGCTTTTCCAGTGTTGAGGGTGGGTGATGTGGGAGAAGCTGGGGTGATGGGTAAAGGAGTCAGATTAGGTAGAGGATATGTTTAGGTTGAGAAAGACTTTAAGTATGATAAGATAATATCTTGCTGAGAATGAGAGAGAGTTAACTAGTAGGACTTGTTGTTAGTAGAGTAAGTATGGAGATATGAAATACTTTGAGTATTAAACAAGAAGGTATATTATGGGGAAAAGTTTTGGGGAGAAGAGTATATAGGTTAGTGTGAGGAAGTTTGTAAGAGGGGTGATGGAAGGAGCAGACAAACATAAAAAAAATCCACACAAGATACCAAGACTATTATGTAATCCAAGAAAAAGAAAGGAAAAACCAATCAAAGGAGGAGAATGAAAAATGGAAGGAAAGAGGAAGAAAGAGGGAAAAAAAGGACAAGAATAAAATAAAAGGAACTAGCAGCTGTGTGAAATCAGAAAATAAGGCAAACTATCAACTATATATATATAAAAAATACAACAAGTTAAAGGAAAAGAAGGATGGGGAAGGAAAAAAATATAAAACAACAATAACCATACCAAAACAAAAGCACTGTAAAAGCAAAACAAAACAAAACATCCACAATAAAAGTAAAAAAAAAAAAAAAAAAAACAGTTCTACTTATTTACGAATATGGGGTCAGGTCCATATAATATTTGTGTATCTGATTGCTTTGGTAGCTTTCAGAATATAATCCAATGTCTCTTAGTTTTCTTTGTACTCTATTTTTATCTTCTTAGGTCACTCTGGGTGTTTGGACATCTTTCTTTCCTTTAACTGCTTTGGGTTTATGTGTCAGGATGTCTGGTATCACTGTTATTAGATTCTGTACAATTCCCAGGTTCTGCGTAATTCCAACCTGTAGTCAGCACCTCTGCACTCACCACCCTAGACTCCGGCCTGTGCTTCCCTACAGCAGGAGTGGAGGATGTCCAAAGTAGACTTGGAACCTCCCCCTGAAGTCCTGTGCAGATATTGTATCTCGATGGATTTTCCTGTGTCTCTGGAAATTCTAACTGAGCTAGCCGGTGTGGTCCCAAGATGTACCCTGGGAAAAGGGATGCTGGTTTCTGGATGCCAACACTTACTGCCAGAGTTCTTCCTATTCCGAGAGTGCAGGCTGGGTGCGCTGCTATTACTGGACCCAGGTGTGAGTGGGTGCAGCTGCCTAGTGCCTGCTGCTATGCTCCTCCAAGGTACACTGAGCTGTGCTCTAGACTAGAACTGAGTATCAGGCTACCGGGGGGCGGGAACTCCCAGCGGTGGGCCAGGGGCACGGGATAGGTGCACAAGGGACCAGGGGCACAGATGCTGCGCGGTGTTCAGCAATAATCTCTGCCTCCCGTGGGGCGTAGAAGCTGGAGTCCCGAGGAGATTTCACAGGCGCACAGAGCTTTCGCCGCCTGGAAAGCAGACCTACGTCAAGGTGGATGTCTGGGCTCCAGTGGGGAGCGGGGGCTAGGCACACAAGGTAAGCTCTGATTTTAGGGGTAGCGGTGGCGCAGGCACTGACTACTAGCTGGGGTCCAGGGCACAGACAGGGTGCACGAGGACAGTGCTGGGTTCTGAGGTGTGGGACAGATGCCCTGGGCCAGTGCTGGGCCTGGGGCGCATGCTAGGACCCACACTTTCCCTGGACACACTCAGGTACCTGGCTTCCTTGGTCCAGGTGTCCGTGGGAGTCCCTGTGCTGTTGTGATCCAGTCTCTGGTGAGCACACAGAATTTTGACATGGGTGCTACTCGCTGCTTAAGATGAGGCTCTATATCCGTTTTCAGTCTCGGATTATCTTGCCGCAGTGATTTCAGTCAGGGCTCGGGAGTGCAGTTTGGGCAGGCAGGCAGCCCGTGCAGGCAGTCCACCGGTGGACGTCCCAAATGTATCTGCAGCAGGTCTGGTGTGCAATCTTTGTTCTTCTTCTTCTTCGAGTTCAGGGTTTCTGCCGAGGTACCTGGATCTGTTTTGGTTCCTGGGATGTATTTATTTTGTTAAGACACTGCTTTCTAAGTAGTTGAACATTATTTGTTTCAGCTACTGAGAAGTGCTGTGTCCCTCAGTCACCATTTTGAATCTCTCTTAATTTTCCTTTTAATTTCTTGTGCCTTTGGGGTCTTGTTGAGAAAGTGTGTATCTGTGCCTATGTGTTGCAGTGTTGGGCCTATGCCCTCTTCAAGGAGCTTCAAGGTCTCTGGTTTAGTTTCCAAGTCTTTGATTCATCTTGAATTGACTCTTGTGCAGGGGGAGAAAGTGGGATTAATTTCCAATTTTCTGCATATGGTTAACCAGTTTTGCCAACACCATTTGTTGAACAGGTGATCTTTTTTCCAGTGTATGTTTTTGGCCCTTTTGTAAAAAAATCAATTGGCTGTAAGTGTGTGGACTTGTTTCTGGGTTTTCTATTCTGTTCCACTAGTCTATGTATCTGTTTTTGTGCCAGTACCATGCTGTTTTTATTACAATGGCTTTGTAGTATAGTTTAAGATCAGGTATTGGGATTCCTCCTGCATGGTTTTTGTTGCTGAGAACTACTTTGGCTATTCTGGGCCTTATGTTATTCCAAATAAATTTAAGAACTGATTTTTCTATGTCTGTGAGGAATGATCCTGGTAGTTTAATGGTCATTGCATTGAATCTGTAGATCACTTTTGGAAGGATGGTCATTTTAGTGATATTTATTCTGCCAATCCATGAACATGGAAGATCTTTCCATCTTCTAAATCTTCTTTGATTTCTTTTTTCAATGTTTTATAATTTTCTTTGTAGAGATCTTCCTAGTTAAGTTTATTCCTAAGTATTTTATTTTTGTGTGGGAGGTATTCAGTGGAAGTATTTTCTGAATTTCTTTTTCAGTGGATATGGTTGGTGTACATAAAAGCTTCTGATTTTTTAAGATTGCTTATGTATCCAGACACTTTGCTGAATTTGTTTATCAGTTCTATAAGCATTTTGGTTGAGCTTGTTGGGTTTTCTAAATATAGTATCATGTCATCTGCAATAGTGAAAGTTTGAGTTCTTCTTTTTCTATTTGTACTCTTTTGATTTCCTTTTCTTGGCTTATTGCTCTAGTACTACATTGAAGAGAGGTGGTGATAATGGACATCCTTGTCTTGTTCCTGTTTTTAGGGGGAATTCTTGAAGTTTTTTCCCCATTTAATATGATGTTGGCACTGGGCTTATTGTAGATTGCCTTTATGATTTGAGATATGTTCCTTCTATTCCAATTCTCTGCAGTGTTTTTATCATAAATGGATGATGGATTTTATCAAATGCTTTTTCAGCATTTATTGAATGGTCATGTGATTTTTGTCTTTGATTCTGTTTATATGATGAATTACATGGATTGATTTTCATATGTTGAACCAGCCTTGCATCCCTGTATAAACCCTACCTGGTCATGGTGTATGATTTTCTTGATGTGGTTTTGAATGCTTGTTACTAGTATTTTGTTTAATAGTTTTACATCCAAATTCATCAGAGATATAGGCCTATAGTTTTCCTTCCTTGAACTGTCTTTATTCTGTTTGGGTATTAGTGTGATGTTGGCTTTAAAGAATGTATTTGGGAGAGTCCCACTTTTTTTCTTTTTTTTTTTTTTTTGTGGTACTGGAGATGGAACCCAGGGGCATTTGACAAACGAGCTACATCTCCTGCCCTATCTTGTGTTCTTTATTTTATTTATTTATTTAGTTAGTTAGTTTTTGGTGGTACTGAGGTTCCTGGAAGTCCTTCTACCTCTGGGATACACTCCTAGACCTATTTTGCTTTTTTTTTTTTTTTTTTTTTGGAAACAGGGTCTTGTAAGCCAATGTGTGTGGCTGGCTTTGAACCTGCGCCATCCTCCTGTCTCTGCCTCCCAAGCACGGGGATTACAAGCATATGCCACTACGCCTGGCTTATGTTCTTTATTTTGAAACTGGTCTCACTGAGTTGCATAGGGCCTCACTAAGTAGCTAAGAACCGTGATCCTCCTGTCTCAGTCTCCCCAATGCTGAGATTACAAGTGTGCGCCACCATGCCTGGCTGAGTCCCACTTTCTTCTATTTCACAAAATAGTTTGAGAAGTATTGGGGTTAGCTCCTCTATAAAAGCTTTATAGAATTCACTTGGAAAACCATCTTGTCCTGAGCCTTTCTTTGATGGTAAGCTCTTTATTGTTATTTCAATCTCTTTGATTGTTATTGGTTGGTGTATGTGTTCTATATCTTCTTGACTCAGTTTAGGAAGGTTGTATTTATCTAGAAAGTTGTCAATTTCCTCCAGATTTCCCATTTTGTTGGAATAGAGTTTTTCAAAGTAGTTTCTGATAATTCTCTGGATATCTACATTGTCAGTAGTAATGTCTCCCTTTTCATCTCTTATTCTTCATAATTTGGGTTGATTCTCTTTTTTTAGTTAGATTGGCTATGGTTTATCTATCTTGTTAATATTTTTCAAGAAACCAGCTTTTGGTTTTGTTGGTTTTCTGTATTTTTTTTATTCTCTACTTTGTTAATTTCTGCTCTAATTTTAATAATTTTCTAGCTTCTACTGGCTTTGGGGTTTGATTGTTCCTGCTTTGAAAGGGCTTTGAGATGTGTTGTTAAGTTATTTATTTGAAGACTTTCTGTTTTTCTTATGTGAGCACTCAGTGCTATAAATTTTCCTCTTAATACTGCCTTCAAAGTATCACAGATGTTTTGATATGTTGTATCTTTATTTTAATTTGTTTCTAGAAATTTCTTTATTTCACCTCTTATGTCTTCTTTGACTCATTCTTCATTCAGAAGTGTGGTGTTCAGTCTCCACATATTTATGTGTTTTTTGGGGGTCTTTTTATAGTTGATTTCTAACTTAATTCCATTATGGTCTGAAAAGACACAGGGAAGTATGTAACATTTTTTGAATTTGCTAGTGCTCATTTTGTGTCCCAGGATATTATCTATTTTGGAAATGGTTCCATGAGCAGCTGAGAAAAATGTAAACTCCGCTGTGTGGGTGAAATATTCTATATGTGTCCAACAGGTCCATTTGATTGATGGTGTTCTTTAATTCTGAGGTATCTTTGCTGACCTTTTGTCTGGAAGATCAGTCTAATGTTGTGAGAGGTGTGTTGAAATCTCCCAGTATTATTGTATTGGGATTTGTGTGTGACTTCATGTCACAAAGAGTTTGATTTATGAAAGTAGCTGCACCTGTGTTTGGGGCATAGATGTTGATTATTGTTATTTCCTCTTGCTGGATTATTCCTTTTACCAGTAAAATATGACCTTTTGTCTCTTCTAATTAGCTTGGGTTTGAAGTCTAACTTGTCTGATAGAATAGTTGCTACTCCTGCTTGCCTTTGAGTTCTGTTAGCATGGATTACCTTGCTCCAGCCCTTTACCTTGAGTTTGTTCCTATCTTTATTTGTAAACTGTGTTTCTTGTAAGCAGCAGATGGAAGGATTCTGGTTTTTATTCCATTTTGCCACTTTATGTTTTTTTATTGGGGAGTTGAGGCCATTTACATTCAGTGTGATTATTGAGAGATAATTTTTCATTCCTAACATGTTAAGATTTTATTTCTGAGCTGGGTGTGGTGGCACATGTTTGTAATCCCCATGCTTGGGAAGCTGAGACAGGAGGATCATGCAGGTTTGAAGCCAGCCACGCTGGCTTAAGAAACCCTGTTCCAAATTTTAAAAAGTATAAAAAATAGGTCTGGGAGTGTGGCCGAGAGGTAGAAGGGCTTCCAGGAACCCCAGTACCACCAAAAAAAAAAATTTTTTTATTTCTGTTTGAAATACTGTTTGTTTTTTCTTTGCTTAGTTGTCTGCTGATTGGAAAATCTTGTTTCTCTGGTTCTGGTTTGTATTACCTATTTCTTCTTTGTAGTTAATTTCCTTGAGTATTTTCTCTAGCACTGGTTTTGAAGACATAAATTCCTTCAGTTTCTGTTTGTCATGGAAGCTTCTTATTTCCCCATCTAATTTGATAAATAGTTTTGCTGGGTAGAAATTTTTTGGCTGGAAATTGTTTTCATTCAGTGTTTGGAATATGTTACTCCAAGCCCTTCTGGCTTTCTTGACTTAGTTTGGGAACTCTGGAGTGATTTTAATTGGTTTGCTTCTGAATGTCACTTGGCCTTTTGTTGCCTTTAAGATTCTTTCCTTGTCTTCCACATTGGTCATTTTGACAATTATATGGCATGCGGAATCTCTTTTCTGATCCTGTCTAAAGGGAGCTCTATAAGTTTCCTGTACCTGTGTATCAACCTCTTGCTCTATGTTTGGAAAAATGTCTGCTATTACTTCCTTGAAGAGATTATTGATCCCTTTGGTTTCACCTTCTTTTCCCTCCTTTATTCCAATTATTCTTAGGGTAGCTCTCTTAAAATGGGCCTATATTTCTTCAATGTCAAATTCTTGCTGTCTAATTTTTTTTCTAAATTATAAACTATGCCTTCCTTTTTGGAGTGATCATCTTCTAGGAGTGAGATTCTATTCTCCATGTGGTCTAATCAGTTGTTTTAAATTTGAATTGATGCCTTTACTTCAATGATTGCATCCTTTATATCTTTTAGACTCTCTCTAAATTCTTTTTGAAGGTCCTGTATTATTTTTACAGTTATATTTTTGATTTGATCTCTGGAGATATCCGAATTTCTGTGTTATCAGGCTCTGATGTTGTAGGGTTGTGGGCATTCATTGCTCCATTGGTATTCCTCTTTCCCATGATTTCATAAGTTTGTGTCTTCTCTGGGTTCTTCCCTTGGTGACTATAACTTCACTTAGGGTTCTCTGTATCTCAAGTCTGTGGTAATCTCAGTCACCACTACTCCTTTACTGGGTTTTATCGCAAAGTCTCAGACCCAGGGAGTTAATCGAGGCTGCTCCAGACCGTGGGGGTGCCAAGCTGGGTGTTTTCTCATGGGGACCTGCAACTAGGGTGTGGTATCTCTGCCAGCACTACACCTTTACTGGGTTGGACTGCAAAATCTCAGACCCAGGGAGATTATCAAAGCTGCACAAGCCCCTGGGGGTGCAGTGCTTGGATTTCTCCTTTAGGAACCACAATTTCACTTACAGTTTTTGAGTGCGCTGATCTGGAGGTGTCACAGGCATGGTGAACTCTCTGCTACTGCTGGCAATATGACACTGCTGCCATGCCCTTGGCCGTGAGGCTGGTGTATTTTTTTTCTGGTTTTGAGCTCCGTTCTGAGTCCCTGGCAAGCGTGCTGAGCTTGGCCACTGTGAGTTTTATGTTCTTTGCACTGAAAAAACTGCTGAATTACATCCGAATGATCCGCAGCTGCTCACTTCAGCTCCCTGTTTACCTTTCTTCTCTGGAGCCTGGTGCTGTGAGGGAAGATGGCACAGGCACGGCTCAGCTGCTGCAATGTGGGCTGGTTTCTTTTCTGGTCTCTGGTTGTTCTTCTAGTCTTCTTTTTCTCTGTCCCTTGTATTTACAGTTTTTATTTCTCTGATGATAGTGTTTTCTGGCTGTGAAAGAGCTGATTTTGTGGCAATAGAGATCGAGTGTTAGATGGACTAGTAAACGCTGCTTTTCTCGGTTGCCATCTTCCTGGAAGTCATTTTCTTGGTTCTTAAGCCACGTTACACATGCTTGTTTCTTCTACCTAGGTTTTGGGTGAATTATTTTCATTTCTCATTAATGAAGTAATTCAACTTCCCTCTGCCAGTGCTGGATTTGTAGGAAATGCTTCTTGTTAAACAATCACTTGGAAAATAACTTGTTAATTGTAATGAAACAAAATAAAATCTAGTGACAAACATCTCTAGCCACTGTGCTTAAGAAAAGCATGGAATGTTGAGAAAAGTATAAAGGGATATGATTAACCAGCACAAAGAATGAAGAAAGTTTTATATGAGGTCAAAGAAAAAATAAGACACTACATATCCATTTTCCAAAATCTAAGAATTAAAAATAATATTCTGAAAACATTTTGGAAAACTCTCAAGGGTGGTTAGGTTCTTTTTTTTTTTTGTCATCAAGATTCATGTACATACTTCTTGTAGTATCCACCCATTTTCAGGCAGTGTCCCCACCACAACTTCAGACTTGGTGGGAAGTTCCTAGCAAAGGGAACCATACTTAGCCCCTCTGATTCATCTGGGACTTTATCATCAGCAAAGAGATTCAGAAAGCTGGGGATGTAAAAGATGGGGATGAGAAATCTAGGTAAAGTACTCCTGACCTCAATCCAAGTTTTTATTTTTCCCACTATTCTTTGGATTAGTTCTACAACTATTCTTTTATTTCCATATGCTACCCATAAATGCTCTTCTGATTAAGTAGAATCAATTTCTCTTGCTTGCAATGGAAGCTTGCTGATCAATACAAACCCCCAATTCTAGGTTGAATTCAAAAAGAAATCTTTCTAAGAGAAAAAACCAAGCTTTAAAAAGTTTAACCAAGGACTGGGGATGTAGATTAGTGGTAGAGCACGTGAGCAGTATATTTTAGACCTGGATTCAGTGCCTAGCACTACCAAAGAAAAAGAAATATCTTAGCATAACAAAAAATAATAAAGTCACTAAATTACCAGGAATGTGATGGGCAAATCAATAAGTATAATGATAAGAGACAACATTTTAAGCATGAAGTTATGTTTCAGGTTAGTAATGTATGGGACAATTCCTCAATGAAGTTAGAAAGAATTAGAAATAAAGATTCTTGAGTAGTTCGAAGAAATATATAGATATACACCTATAATTTCTTATTTGAAGATTAAAATATACAAATCTCTTCAAAAAAAGTTAGCTTATGTTTTTATTTTGGTTAGGTACAACTCATTTGGTAGCAAAAGCAATCTAAATAGACTTGACCTTTTAAAGTATTTATTTGTTCCATATCTTTATGTTTTACTGAAGAAATATTAAGCTTTATTATAAAATAGCTAACCAGGTCATATTGACAATATTACAAAATACACAATAGGTACATTTTATTACCTTTCTGAAATTTGAAAAAATGTTTAAACTTTATTGTGTGTTGTACTTATACATCAGAATAAGATTCAAAGTAATATAATCATACATGTACACATGCCTCCTTATCCTACCCATCCATCCCTCCTCTGTTCCCATACATATTTGTGTCAGTGGTAGTGATACCTTTATATGGACATAATATCATTTGACCTGTTCCCTTCTTCAAGCCTCAATAAAATTTAAAAAAAATTGTAAAACACATCCAGCTCCCAAGGTTTGGGATAAGAATTGTGACTTATATCACAAAGAAAATGCCAATTGATGCTACCATTGAAAACAGAATGCTGTTAAAAACAGTCAGGACTTGTCTGGCCATCCCTTTGTTCTTTTCCCATTATCTTTCCTGAAAAGTGTCAAGTTATCAAAGGCTCCTCAGCTCTCAATTATCTGGTCTCCCTAATGAATAAAAATGTACTTTTGTGAGAAAGCTGGATGGAATTGGCATGAAACCTTTGGCCTGAATTAGACAAAATAAAATGACCCAAAGATACTGAGTGAAAATCATTGATTACAGCTTCCCTAGAACTGAGTCATTCCCAGGGTTAAATATTGGTCATATTATTTGTAGACATCTCATTTCAGCTTTCTAAGGAATGGTAAACTCCAGGCTTGTCTTATCACCAGTTAAATTTCTCATCAGGAACTAAGAATGATCAAGAAGGGAGCAAGTTGAGAAGCTCAGGCTGAGCTGTTTCTTTTGTAACTGTTATTATCAGCTCCATGTCACACTCCTCCTCCACATTCATCTCACTCCAATGAAAGCATTTAATTTGGTTTTCAGAACAAATTGATCTCAAATTTACATTTATTATCTAATCCTCTGTCGTTACAACATAAAGCTAGAGAGAAAGGGGGGGGGAATTGAGCCTATCAGACCCAGTTCTCATGAAAAATGATATTTTGAAAAGCAGAGATTAAATGCTGAAATAAATGAACTAAATTACTGGATTTATTTAGCCTCTGTAAATGATGAGCTTTTATGGACCCTGAACAATTTTACAAAAGTCATTGAGAAAGTTATGCACTAAAGGAATTTACTTCCCTTTAACAAAGAACGTTTTGACTCTGAGATGAATTTGCACTGCTCTCTGAATTTACGCTCTACAGACTTTCTTCCTGGAAACATCTTCATTGTCCAAGATTCCATCTGTTCCAACATCTGGCAATGATTTGAATCTTTTGCATAAGGTTGTTGTTTAGAGGTAATTCATACCTTTGTAGGGAATAAAAAAAAAAAAGAAATGGGAAACTCTGTAGAGGTATAGAACTGTTCATCAGAATGGTGTTGAGGCTCTGTGGTTGAGCATATGCACATCCACTGGTGTGTGTGCTCAGAGAACATCAGGAGAGGCTCACCACTGCCTATCTGTCCTTTCCTGCTTCATTGAACTCACTTCTACCTTTGAGTTCAATCACTGAAGGCAACTGCTAAAATTTAAATCTGTGGGAAGAACAAGACAGCATTCTGTGGTTTAAATTAATTCATCAGATCAGTTGGTCAGCGATAGAAAAGAACATGGAGTGGCTAAATTCTGATGAGCAGGAGGGTCAGGGAATAATCTGGAAAAATTGATGCTTATAGGGGGACCACTCACTACAGAAGATCATGAAGGACAAAGAGCAACAATGTCACTCATCTTTCCACAGTTCACATCAAAAGCTAGATAACTAGATCGTTTGAAAAAGCCATGTGATACTACAGCACCCTTTTCCAGTAATACCTCAATATTTAATGCCCTAAAGGCAGCAGTTCCCACTGCTTCTAGGACAAAATGATTACCCATAGAGCTAGTTCTAAGTGTAGATTCCTAAGGGGAAGGAGCAGAAACTCCAGCAATCTGTGTTCTTAATAAGCAATTTATGTGGTCTACAACTGACCCTGGCTGTGCACTATCATCACCTGAAGAATTGTAATGACAGTCATGATTCAGATGCCTGGGCCCGGCCCTTCTAATTCCTGGGTAGGTCTGGGAACCAAGCAGTTCCAAAGGTCACCAGGTGATTCTAAGATACAGCCAGGGTTGAGACGTCTGCTTCACAAACTGTCATAAAATTGATTGCCTGCAAGTGCCTAAACTCACTTTGAGGATAACTGATCACTACTCTATTTGCCTTGGTTTACCCATAGTTTTCTATTTTTAATTAATTTTTTAATGAGGGTCTCACAATATTATCCAGACTTGCCTCAAGGTTACCATCATTCAGCCTCAGCTTCCTCCACTTTCTGAGTAGCTGGGATTTTTCTAGTTTGAGACACTTCAGCACAGCTTCTAGGAATCTTAGATCTGAAAGATACACTTGCATAACACCTGTAAGGTCTGAAATACGAGGAAGTATTTCACAAGACTTTGCAGAGCAATGCAGTGCAGAGTCCCAGAAGTAAGCAAACCTCTGAGTTTCAAACACAATTTACCAAAATGTAATGCTTACATGTTTTCACACATAAATGAGATGTTTCTATACTAGATTAAATCTTTCCAGTGCAGAAATCTTTTTACTTAAATGAAGATCACAGGCTTATACAACAGACTATTTACAAATCCACTATGATTTATTTTCCCACAGACTGCTCATTTCTGTCTTCAACCCTTTCAAAATCGGGCTGTGTTTAATACATATATATATATATTACATACACACACACACACAACACACACACACACACACACACACACTTCTGTTATGGATAGAATCTTAAGTGTCCACCAAAAGTTCATGCATTGAAGAACTGGTCTCTAAGGTGGAACTATTATAAGCTGAGTCCTAGCTAAGGAAATAGATTGGTGGGAGCGTGCCCTCAGGGGTAGAGTGAGAGCCCTGGCTCTTTCTCTCTTTGCTTCCTGGCCACCATGAGATGAGCCTATATGCTTACCATGTGTTCCCTTCGGTGATGCTATGCCTCGCCACAGACCCAAAAGCAATGAAGCCAACCAACCAAGGACTAAAATCTCAGAAGCTGTGAGCCAAAAGAAATCTTTCTTTCTTAAAGTTTATTTTCAGCAGGTATTTTGTCACCATGTCAGGAGGCTAATACAGAAAATTGATGTCAAAATCAGGATCATTACTATGACTACACCTGACCATGTGGTTTCAAAGCCTCAAGAACTGGTTTGTGGGAAGAGTTTGAAAATGTTTGAAGAGGCAGGATAAAAAAAAAGCTCAGAATGCTATAAGTAGAGCTTAATGGATAATTCTGGTGTGAGCTCAGAAGACCATCATACAAATAGAAATGTAAACAGTCAAGGTCAGGCTTATGAGGTTTCAGATGGAAATGAGGGTTCTGCTGGGAATTGGATTAGAGGGCATATGTCTTATATTCTGGCAAAGAACGTGTCTACATTTTGCCCATGTCCTAAGGTTTTCTGTGTCTGGGTTTATTTATTTATTTATTTTGTGTGTGTGTTTGGTACTGGGGGTAGAACCCAGGAGCTATCTACCTCCAGGCTATACTCCCAGACCTAGTTTATATTTTTGCTTGGAATCAGGGTCTCACTAAGTTGCTGAGAGCCTCACTAAGGAGCTGAGGCTGGCTTTGAACCTGTGTGAACCTCCTGTCTCAGCCTCCCAAGCATGGGGATTACAGGCATGCACCACCATGCCCAGCTTCTGTGTCTGGGTTTAAATGTGATAGAACAATTAATCTGACAGAGGAAATTTCAAGACAACATAACATTCAGACAGTGGGTCAGCTGCTGCTGCTATGGATGCTTTTATCTTAAGTTGACAGTGAAAACCAGAAGTAAGAAGAAAAGTGGAAAAGCTCGAAATTTAATCAAACAAAGAGTATTTATTTAAAATTTCAGCCAACCAGGATATGGATGCTAAAAAAGATTTGCACCATTACAAAGAAGACTTTACATCAGGACAATAGGAAAGATGCCTCCAGGGCATCTCAGTAATTGACAAGATTTTCATCCAAGGAAGGATTAAGGGTGGAAAGGGGTAAGTAGTTTAGGGGTGCTCTGCTTATGGAAATCTCTTTAGAGAATTGTTTTCCTGGGACATTCTTTCCTATGTCTAGCACCTAGGCACTCAGAGGCTGCTGCATGCATGGTTCCAGCAGATTCCGGTAGAGTTCAGCAGATCTTGGCATTGTCCATGCACATATACTGGTTCTGCAGGCATGCACACTGCATTAAGTTGTTTATCTCAGGTATAATGTTCCAGTGACACAAAACTGACTGACACAGTCTCTAAATCCTCTGTGGAAAAATTCTTAATTACTGAGCAAACAAGTTAGGTCAGTAGTCTCACCACAGGCTTGAAGAGGGAGTAAAGTATGAAGCTTACTCCATAAAATGTTTCTCTTTTTTGTGGGTTTTTTTGTTTTGTTTTGTTTTGTTTTGTTTTGAGTGCTGAAGGTTGAACTTAGGGCCACACATATGCTAGGCAAGTGCTCTACCACTGAGCTGCACCCTAACCAGTGTTTTAGTTTTTACCTGCAGGGAGTGAGCTGAGGCTAATGAGTAGCTCTCAGTAATTGTGAATTCATTTTCATACTCGCTTAAGGCAATGACTCACCATGGAGCTGCGAGGGTCTGCCAGGGCTCCCCCTTACAATGAATCATGCTGTCAGTGACTTAATTAGTTTTCCTGAAATTTTCCCACTTTGATATATTTTCTTGATAAGTACTATGCACACTCAGGCCTCTAAAGGTTTCCAGTGCCTTGTGACTAGATGACTGAGAAGCTGCAGGTTAGCCTTGGAGGAGAGCCTGTGACAAACTTGTGTGAGGGTCTCATCTTGAGCCTAGAGCTGTCGGAGCCCACGCAAGGAAGCAGTCTACTGCTTGCTAACAAAACAGGGCTGTTCTCAAACAGGAGGATGAAAGGAAGGGATGTGAAAAAGACAAGAGATGTTGATCCTGGTCTCCCTGCCAGGCAGCTAACTGAAGACCCAGGAGGCTACTGTGGAGGCCTTCTCCATATTGACCCACACAAAAAACTGCCAAATTTAGGGTGACTAGCTAAAAGGGGAAGGAGTAGAATGACAGCTCTGGTCCTTTTGGATACTTGATTCAATTAATCTCTCTGAGCCTTTCTCTGTTGTCATAGTTCAAGCTGTTATAACAGAATGTTTAAGGGTGGCTTTAACAACGAATATTTCTTTCTCATAGTTCTGAAGTCTGGCAAGTCCAAGGTCCAAGGTAGCTATGGGTCTCATGTCTGGTGAGGGCTATTTCTGGTTTATAGACAACCATCTTCTCGTATCTTCACATGGCAGTCAGGAGAAGGAAGAGTGGAGGGGCTCCCTCTACTTTCTTTCTCTTGACATAGAACACTAATCCCATTCATGAGATGTGTTAGTCAGCTTTTTGTTACTGTCATTCAAGCGTCTAACAAGAACAACTCAGAGAAGAAAAGATTTATAGGGGTCATGCTTTAGGAGGTTTAGTCCATGGTTGGGTAGCTCCAAGGCAGAAACACTGTGGAAGCAGGGCATGGTGGAGGAATGATGTTCAGCCCATGGAAGCCAAGAAGCAGAGGGAGAAAAAGGACCAGGGACAGATACAGTCCTCAAGCCCCTCCCCCAATCCATGCTTTACCTTCTGCAGCTATGTACCACCTCCAAACCTTGGTGCAGACTCCAACACATGAGATTTTGTGGATACATTCTAGATCTAAGCCATAACATAAAGGCTCTACCCTGTATGAGCTAATTACCTCCCAAAGGCCTTACCTCCAAATACCATCACATTTGGAAATAGGCTTCAACATATAAACTTTGGAATACTCATACTTTCAGCCTGTAGAACTCATTTACATGGAGATGATCACTTCAGTTCTAAAGTTTATGGCCCAAGTAGCAGTGAGCTATAACCATAATGTTTTTAGAAATTCAGATCAAACCTGATCTTCTCTTGATTGGCCTTTATAATCTATAATTTATAAAACTTGATTAAATTAATCTTGATCCAAAGCAATTTGATCTCCTAATTGTATTTAAGTTTAAGTAATATTGATACAAGTGAATAGATGAGACCACCTTCAGACAAGAAATGGTGATCTCACCAGATAAATACACACACTGTCCATAAACAAGAAATAAACAAAAAAGACAAAAGCCTGCCCCTCAGACCTAATAATAAGTAGTATAATAAAACTAGGCCTATTTTAAGTTTAAAAAATGGTCATATGCTTGTCCATCACCAAAATGAACATATAGAAATATCAGTAGTAGTGTTCCTTGTTGAAAATTTAGCTTATTAATTTACTAAGAAACTTATCTTTAAAATTATAAATATAAACATAAATTTAAAAATATGGCCGGGCGTGGTGGTGAACGCTTGTAATCCCCGCGCTTGGGAAGTAGAGACAGGAGGATCACGCAGGTTCAAAGCCAGCCGCACTGGCTTAAGAGACCGTATCCAAATAAAAATATAAAAAATAGGTGTCTGGGAGTGTAACCCAGAGGTAGAAGGGTTACCAGTAGCCCCAGTACCACCAAAAAAAAAAAAATAGACATAATTTATTATGTTTTCTGCATGAGTCACACTTATGTCTTTAAGGAAATCCACAGCCAGGTATGGTGGTACCACATCTATAATCCCAGTACTTAGGAAAACAAAACAGAAGAATCACAGGTTCAAGGCCAGTCTCAGTAACTTAGCAAGACCCTATTTCAAAATAAAAAGTAAAATAGGATTAAGGGTGTAGCTCAGAGATAGACCGCCCTGGATTCAGGTTTAATCTCTAGCACCAAAAAGAAAGAAAGAAAAAAAAAAAAAACCTCATGTCATCAACAAAGTATTATGACTGTTTCACCAATAAGTAATAGAAATTCAACTTAAACAGAGGGAAATTGTTTCTGCTCATCTGTCTAGAATGGGGAATGAAGGAATTGCTTGTAACAAAAAGATGTGAACACCAAACCTTCACAATTCAGATGCAGGGCTTGATGCTGTTGGATTCGTTCTTTCTCTTCCATCTGCCCTCATCCTATCTTGTTCTTGTTTCACTCCATTTTATACAGACTGTCTCTGGGCAGTAGAGAAAATCACTACTGGAACTGCCAAATTCAAACCTCTATATACTTCAATTTCCCTATCCTTAAAATATAGATAAGAGTGGCCCTGGATTCATAAGCTTGCTTTGAGGTTAAATTGACTTATATGTGAACTTAGAGGGTAGCTCATAAATAGAAACTGTTCAACCAAAATAACAATAATAGCTATTATTATTATTGCTTTTCCTCCTTAGAATGAAAAGAGGACTTTTCCTTCCCGATGCTTTAAGTTCACCAAGAGTAGGACTTTCAACTTACCTATTGTACCACATGCCTTCTGGTGACCTGAGAGAATGCAGCCCTATGATTGACCCAGTCTACTCTCTGGGCCCACGTTTCTACTGTCAGGGATGCAGGAGCATATGGGAAATACTTTCACACAAAAACAAGAACTGTCTCAGCACCCTGCACACACTAATAGTATCGACAAATATTCTACACCTGTGAGATATTTACAATCTCTATGTGCCTGAACCTTGGATGCTCACAGTTTTCTCGCCTCCCAGTTAAAAAATAATAAGACTATATTCAGCACTGGCAAGATATTTAATTTCTCATAGCCTCACTTTTCTTATTGAACAATGGTTGTATCTTAGTTTCCTTTATTTTATACTCTGTTTTTACTAAGAGAACTACAGGATGCTTTCCACATAGTAGGTCCATGCCCCCACTGTATCTTCTAGTTTATCCACATACACTAATTAAAAGAAGGAAGTGCTTTCTTGAACGGGGAAAAGAGTCAAGTTAAGAGAATTCCTTTGTCAGTACAAATGAATCATTAATAAAATATTAGAATGTAAAAATCTCTAATCAAGAGCACAATTGGCTCTGATGGTGTGACACTTCTCCAACAGGCAGCTCAACCTTCCTTGTCCTTGCCATCTCTCCTCTCAGGAAAAGAATAATTTGCCCACATACCCATGAATAAAATTCCTCCCAACACCAAGAGTCTCAATTTATTTTTCTGTGACTTGCTGCTTCCTGGTGCTGGTTTTTACTGCCATCACCCTTAACCCATCCCTCTTCCAGGCATTTTCTATATCCCATTTACAGAGAACTTATTGAGCATGTTTTCTGTTTGATTTTGTACTTACATTTAATTAGGTATTAATCTCACTAACGTATTTCTGACCAGCATGGAGGCTTTTGTTTGGTTAGTTTCTCCCACAAGAACTAAGCTCCCTCCAGCCCCTGCTTCCCACAGCTCAGGGTTTTAAATGATTTATTGATACCATCTGACTCAAGTAGTGCATTTGTTCTAAAACTTTAGGTTCTGGTCATGCAGCTGAGACTGAAGACCATCAGGACATTTGCATGGAAAGAAAACTGAGGTTGACTGCTAAGTCGGGGTAGAATCATTTTTGTCCTCAGACATTTCGTTCCTTATGGGAGATTATCTCTACTATCATGGGGGAGCAGATTGCAGGGCATGCTCTAGTTTTTTCTTTTCTTGTTCTATCTCTTATAGTGTCTTTTAGGACTACATTCTTAAGGTCCTCTTGTTGACAGGCTTCTTGGTGCCATGAGACAAATCTTGCAGCTAAAGATGGCTAAGTTTCATCTTCTGCAGAGGAAACACAGATTTTTATTTTATCTAAATCTATTCTGATGCTGGGTGTGGTGGTGCACGCTTGTAATCCCCGTGCTTGGGAGGCGGAGACAGGAGGATCATGCAGGTTCGAAGCCAGCTGCACTGGCTTAAGAGACCCTGTTTAAAAAAAAAAAAAAAAAAAAAAAAAAAATATATATATATATATATATATATATATATATATATATATATATAGTAGGTCTGGGAGTGTAGCCTAGAGGTAGAAGGGCTTCCAGGAACCCCAGTACCACCAAAATAAATAAATAAATAAATAAATAAATAAATAAATAAATATTCTGATCATTCTGTCTTCCTGTTGGGAGTTCTCTGGAAATAAAATGTGAAAAGTTTACTCCAGCCAAAAGAAAATTATTGTAATTCCAACCTGTCCTTGTGACTCTTCACAAATGCTTCTGATTCCAGGATATGACCATGAAAATAAAGATTCCCCAAAGTCACCTGAAGCTTAGATCCTAAAAAAATCTAGAAAAAATGAGGTGTGTCTAATTTTCCTTTATTCCATAAATCAAGCCTTCAATATTTTGTTTTTATTAAGCACCTACTATATTCAGAGTATATAACTAGTTACCCGGAGTGTGGAAAGAGGCTTAGAAACCATGGATTCTACCCCTTGGGGACCTAAACATATATGTTTAAAACATCTAAGCATTAATTCCCAGAGTATATAAAGAACTCGAAAAACTAGGGATTAAATAGCAAATAACCCACTCAATCAATGGGAAAATGAACTCAAGATCAATGGTGAAACAGACCCAAAAAAGAACAGCCTTCTTCATCTTCAGGGACCAGAATCATTCCCACACCAACCTCTCATGACCACTCCTATTTGACTCTAGCCAGACATATTTGCATAGCAGAGGGGCTACCTCAATATAAAAAAAAAAAATTACTGGGCCAAAATCATTTAATAAATAAATGAGGAGGCACTATTTCTATATTTCTTTAATCATAGCTTAAAATTTTTCAAATTTCCATTTTACTGATCAAATGCCTCTCTCACCCCATCCCCTGTTATTGGTACCTGTGTAATGGTTAAAAATGTTCTCCTCTGCATCTATCAGGATTTCAGCAAGAAACAGATGGCACACTCCAAAGTGTATTTAAGAGAATATTATACTCTTTATGGAGGTGTGGGAAAATTTGAGGGACTTGATAAGGGATATTGAAATACCCAGGGACTGGCTATGGCCAGAAGTTGTTAGCTTCTACGCCTGAAGAGAAAAGGGAAGAAGCTTTGAGAAAGAATGCAACTTTGTGAATCTATGATGCCAAAGAGAAGGACCAAGAGACATGAAAATCCTGCACTCTCTCCTGCCTTGGAACAAACCCAGTTGGAAAGAAACCAGAGGAGAAAAGATCCCAGGTGAGGCGGTCTATGGAAGTCAAAGTCCCGTGATACAGAAAAGGCCAGCGAAGTTCAGAGTGGATCTGGAGAACAGCCAGCACATGCCCCAGACCTCACACAGGCACTGCTTCTCTCCTGCTGCATGGCATTTCCTACTTCAGTAGACTCCTTTCTGAGCTACAAGGTTGACATTTGGCAAGCTTTGGCCCTGCCAGTCTCTGATTATTGACAAACCACTAAGCAAGTCTGAAGATTTAAGATGGATTTCATTTAAACACTTGAACCAAAGGCATGTTTCTATCAAACTATAAATCTAAAGGTGGAAAGAAAAATGTAAGCAAATCAGATGCCTTCAACTGAAACCTTTAAGAAGATGGTTAAGACTTCTTGTTCATTGATTTATCTGTTGATGGATCTGATCATTACTGAGATGCCTATACACATCTAGGAAACTGTACTATTCTCTCCTTGATGCAAATAGGCATGTTTATAATGGAAACCAGAAATAAAATTCTTTTTCCTGAGGGAACCATTGACTTATTTCAAGGATTTTAATTAAATTGGTACATTTCAATTATATAGAATAGTGAATTTTATTGTGATAAAGTAACACATAGCAAAAAAACACAGTTTGATTGACTTTATTCTCCATTACCCTTTAGTCTTCCTTCCTCCCTCCCCTGCTCCTCTCCTATAGAAGGTCACCCTTCTACTTTCATGGTGTCCCTTTTCATCCTTTTTTTTCACCCCCCTCTCTAGCTTCCACATGTGAGGGTAAATATGTGATACTTTTTCTCTCTGACAATTTGCTCTAAATTATGGTCTCCATTTTCATTTTTTTCCAAAAATGATATAATTTTGTTCTTCTTTATGACTGAGTAGAACTCCACTGTGTGTGTGTGTGTGTGTGTGTGTGTGTGTGTGTGTGTGTGTGTGACATTTTCTCTACTCATTCATCTGTTGGAAGACACGTAGGCAGATTCCATAACTGGATATTGTGAATCTTTCTATGATAAACATGGGTATGCATGTTTCTAAAGTATGCTGACCTTAATTCTTTTGGATAAATACCAGGGACTGGTATATCTCATCTTATGATAGCTTTAGTTTTAGTTTTTTAAGAAACCTCCATGCTGATTTTCAGAGTGGCTGTACCAACTTATATTCCCACTAACAGTATATAAGACTCTCTCCCACTCCCAGTGTTGAACATTTGAATGGGTTATTTGTTTGTTAATTTTTTTTTTGGGTACTGGAGATTGAACACATGGATGCTCTACCTCTCATTTACATCCCTAGCCCTATTTATTGATTTATAAGAAAATCAATCACTAAGTTCTCACTAAGTTGCTGAGAACCTTACTAAGTTGCTGAGGCTAATCTTGAACCTGCAATCCTCCTGCCTCAACCTCAAAGTATTTGGATTATAGGCACGGGCCACCACAGCCAGCTGAGTTTTTTTGCATTTTTAATATTGAAATGTTTGAGTTCTTTGTCTATTCTGGATATTCTTTTTCTGTTGGAAGGAAACCTGGCAAATATTTCCTCCCATTCTGTCTATTGTCTCTTCACTCTGTTGCTGCAACAAAAAAAAGCTTTTAATGTACAAAAGCTTTTTAATTTGATGTCATCCCATTTACTGATTTCCTGAATTGTAGGAATTCTATTTAGAAAGTCTTTGCCTGTGTCTATATGTTGAAGTGTTCTCCTGCTTTTCTTTTCTAATAGTTGCAAAGATTCTAGTGTTATACCTAAGTCTTTGATCCATTTTGAGCTAACTTTTGTACAACGTGAGAGATAGGGATCTAGTTTCATTGTTTTGCATATAAATATCTTTTTTTGCCAATGTTTTCTTTTGTTCATGCTTAGGGCAAAAGATAAACATTTCAATAATAAAGGGTTTTTTTTTGGTGGTACTGGGGGTAGAACCCAGAGGCTTTCTACCTCTGGGCTATACTCCCAGACCTATTTTATATTTTATATTTTATTTGGAAACAGGGTCTCACTAAGTTGCTGAGAGCCTCACTAATTAGCTGAGGCTGGCTTCAAACCTGTGCCATCTTCCTGTCTCAGCCTCCCAAGCACGGGGATTACAAGCGTGTGCCACCACACCTGGCTCAATAATAAAGTTTTTAATAATTAGTTTTTTGTGTGTGTGGTACTGGGGATGAAACTAAGGAGCCTTTTACTTCCGGGATACACCTCCAGTCCTATTTTTATTATTTTTTTCTTTATTTTTTATTGATGCATTGTAGTCATGCATCTTAATGGTATAAAAGATGGTGGAGACATACATGCACACATCACCCAATTAGCCCTTAACCAATTTCCACCTCATTCCCTCTCCCTCCCTCCTTCCCATGCTTGGCTTAGTGATTGATATGTTTGTTTAAGTACATCATGTGCTTTAGAGAATCTCCCTCTTCCACCCTCCCAGACCTATTTTTATAGTGTGTTTGGAAAAGGGGTCTTACTAAGTTGCTGAGAGCCTCACTAAGCTGCTAAGGCTGGCTTTGAACCTGCGCTCCTCTAGGATGCCATCATACCTGACCAATAATTATTTTTCTGAGAAACTATAATACTAAGGTAAAGAATTCCATATAAGCAAGTTTTGATGTCAGAGTAATATTTTTGAAAAGCCAGGCTTTTATTTATTCTAGCTCCCAAAGCTCTCAAGAGATGTATCTACAAGAAAGACACAGAGAAAGATGTGGCTGAGCTCAGAATGCATTTGTTCCTGCAGCTCCACTTCTAACATCCATGGCATATGGCAGGTGAGAAGCGATTCTCAGGGGGCCTTGGCAGTCCCAACCCTGTGGCTTGGCTGTTTGTAATAGGTGATTTACTATCTCTTCTAGCTTTGCTAAACGGATTGAAGGTAGTAGCCTTTCCCTGTGGTCCATGTCTCTGGCATTTCTAAATCTCAGGATTTTTTTTTTCCTCTTGCAACCTTGGCTTTACCTCGGGCTTGTTTGCAGGGATTTTGACTCTGCCACACATTCCTGGTTTCCCAGGCCTTCCTTTGAAATCTAAGAGGAAGTCTCCATGGTTCCCTTTTCCTAGCAAAGCCAGCATTATGTAGACTTCTAGATAGACTTCCAACAGAAAAGGTAGTCACATTCTCCTTAGTAATTGCCATTATGGTGTTTTTTGTTGTTGTTGTTTGTTTGTTTGTTTTATTTGGTGGTACTGGGGGTGGAACCCAGAGGCTTTCTACCTCTGGGCTATGCTCCCAGACCTATTTTATATTTTATTTGGAAACAGAGTCCCACTAAATTGCTGAGAGCCTCACTAAGTAGATGAGGCTGGCTTCGAACCTGTGCAATCCTCCTGGCTCAGCCTCCCAAGCGCTGGAATTAAAAGCGTGTGCCACCACGCCCGGCTGTGTTTTTAATCGCAGCCCTGGACCTGCTCCATCCAGTTTGCCACTGGCCTTAATTCCATTTGTGCTGCCTCTGGCCCCATCTTATTCTGGGTCACCCTGGCCCCAACTCCATCTGCTGCCTCCATCATGGCCACCACTTCCTCCTTCCTTTCAGCCATCTTTCTCTCTTCCATGATATCATCTTTCTGAGCCACAGTATTACACATGCCTTTCTGGCCAAACTGCAAATCTTTGCAGTCTCCCTGCTTTACTTCCGGGTCCCAAAATTTAGTGTACAGTTTGCTGAACTCAAACGCCAATATCCACAAAGTGGTTTGTAGATTTTGCTGTTTTGAGATTTCCTCTGCTAATTTAATTAGACCATCATCTTTATGTTTGGCCTCATGCAAAGTGTTAAGACATGGGCAAAATGCAAATTTCTTTTCCAAAGTATAACACATGTGGCCTCTGATCTATTTCCCTATGGAGTCATCTTTGTCCTCCAAAATCTCTTGAGCAGAGTCTTTATGATCCTCCTTTCCAGCCACATCCGGGCCCTTCCACTGTCCTGACATAAACTGGTTCCAAAGAGTCTCAATCCACATGGTCTCATTTCTCTGTTACCATTATGTATGTATTCATCAGATTTCTTTTCGTTATAATCTAAATATTGACCACATAAATTAAAGGAAAGAAGATTTATTTTCTTATGCTTTGGGGTTCAGTCCATGTGAGGGCAGGGACCATGGATCTCAGGGCACAACAACAGGAAGTGGAAGAAGCAAGAGTACGTGACAGCTCACATCATGGAGGCCAGAGGCAATAGAGCCAGCCAGGGAGGAGGGACCGTCTGTATAATCCTACCTCCAGCCATACCCTACTGGCCTCCGGGGACCACCCAGGTAAATCCATTACAGTGTACTTATCCACTTCTGGAATTACAACCCTCATGACACAGTTATATCAACGCCAAACATTAACAAATGATTGGGGGGAAACATTTTATATCTAACTATAACACAACCTTTCGAGATAAGTTCTATTATAAATAGGTGAGAAATCTGAGGAAGTGAGGAGCTATGCCCAAGTATATAAAATAGGAAAGAGAAAAGCTCAGTTTTAAACCTTGATATTCAGATTCCAAACATTTTGTTCTTAAACCCACCTGCATGGTTGCTTTTAAATTGCACATGTATATAGGGTTAGGACTTTCAAAATCTTGCCAAAATATTTAAAATGTATTTATCCCCTACCCATCCCTCATATATTTATAGAAACAGTATTGTCAGTAAACCTCAGAGTGGTCCTGGGAGATAGGTATTGTTATTTCTTCTTTATAATCAGAAACCCAAATGATTTAACAAGTTACTCAGTCAAAAGGGCATTCAGACCTCAGATTCAGACTTTGTGGCCCTACGTCCAGTGTTGTTTAGGTTGGTTTCTTCACATCAACCCTAAGGAACATAGACTCCCATGCTGATTAGGGCTGCAGTCTGATTGCATGACTTACTGGCTCTGGGTCCTTATCAAGTGATTTAAACTCACTAAGCCTCAGTTTCCTTATCTATAAACTATAATAAAAAGATTGATCTCAATAAAGTTGCCATGAATTTTAATTTAATTGAAAGGCTAGGGCATTGTCATTTACATATAAAATTAAAAGGTAATATATAAATACATAAAAAGTATTCAAATCAAATAAAATGTCTCCCCCACTGTGAACTCTATCTCTCAATTCCCCGTGAAATACAAATACCTCTCTCTGGTTCCACAGGAACTTTTACAGTTTGACATCTGTCTACTTCTATTCTCATGTGATTGCCCTCTATCCTTGACTCACTAAGGCCCAGCCACAACAGCACTGGGCTGAAAATCTAGCCGGTGAGCCTTTGTACATGTTCTTGTTTTACACAAAATTCTCGTTCCCTGTGTCTTCATATGTGGCTTTCCACTGATTGCATCCCAGCTTGATGATTACATTCTATGAGACTCAGGCAAGCCAAACATCTCTACTGTCCTATTGTGTTAGGATCAGCCTGCTCTATGCCATCATTTCTTTTCTAGCATGTATCATTATCTGCTTGCTCTGCATTTGTTTCTTGATTGCCTCTTCCCACACAGATGTTCCCGTCAGCCTTGCTCACTGTCACATGCGTAGCTCATAGACCAGTGTCTGGCACCTAGAAATGGCTCAATCAATATCCACTGAATCCATGGATGATGACAAGTCTTCCTAGTTAGCTGCACTATCACTACTGTATATGTTAATTATAGTTGTGATCAGAGCCTACTCTAACAACTTATTGTGAAGAAAGCATGTTCTTCAATGCTGTATCAATTAGGTCTTATTTATTATTTTAGTGATCTCAATGGAATTTCAACACTTCTACACATGTTTGGGACAGCAGGTGAGCAGTGTTTGCCTCTGTGATGTGTAATGTGTTTAAAGCATAATTGGCAGCAGGGATGGATGCCAGTGTTTATGGTCATTATTGCCATCTTACTTTGGGGCTATCATCAGGCTCTATGACAATTAAAATCACAGTCCTGGGCAGCAACCCAAGTGCTTGGAAGCTGTGTCAGGCCTTCCTTCGAGGGCTCTATATAGAAAGAGGTGAAAAACTGGGGCTCTTATATCTCATATCTGTATCTGAAGGCTGGCCCTACCATGCGCCAATTTGTAAAAACTTACTGTGCCCCAATTTCATATGTAAAGTCAAGGCAGTAATACCTACCAAAAGGGTATTTGGGGAGGATGAAATAAATTAGAACATAGAATACACCAACAAAAGTCTATGTGTAAGCTAGTCATGGTGGTGCAGGCCTGTAATCCCAGTAATTGGGAGGCTAAGACAGGAGGATCGCAGGTTCCAGGCTGAACACAGCAATGTAGTGAGACTCTCAGCAACTTAGCAAACCCTGTTTCTAAATGAAAAATAAAAAGAGCTGGGAGTGTAGCTCAAAGAATGTAGAATGCCTCTAGGTTCAAATCACAGTGACATTTAAAAAAAAAGTGTAGGTATAAACCAATTAGCCCCTTTTATGTATCCTCTGTGATAGCTGGATGGGGCCAACTTCCTGTTTACCTCCAATGAGACAGATCTAAACAATAAAAACTAGCATAATAAGTTCCATATTTTCATTGCTATTAAAAAATAATTAAGATTAATTTCAGTATTTCTTGCATATATATACATACATTATAGATGATGATGATAGATGATAGATAGATAGATAGATAGGAGGAACACTGGTGATTGAACTCAGGGGCATTCTACCTCCAAGCTACACCCCCAGCTCTATTTTATTTTTTATTTTGAAACAGGGTCTTGCTAGGTTGATGAGAGTCTCACTATTTGCTGAGATCCTCAAACCTGTGATCCTCCTGTCTCAGCCTCTGAGGTACTGGGATTACAAGTGTGTGCCATTGCACTGGGCTCTCATATTTTAAAAAAGAGTTGTATTCAGACTTATTGAATGGCTCCAATAAACAGTGCAGTGTGCTGAGCAGTGATGACAGAAGACACCCACTTCTGGCGAGGGAAATGTCTTGTGTTTTCTTCAGTTGCTTCACAGCTCTGAATTTCAAAAGTGCCAGTAGGAATCAAGGCAATGTCCTGCTCTAACCTTCTTCCCCTGGGTCCCAGAATTCAATTAAATTCATCTTCCATCTTGCCCAATCCAATGTGTTTCTGAGGAAAGGGATCTGGAACCCAGGGACTGTATCTGTGATCGTGTGACTATAGTATGACCTGCCAAGTCCTGAGAAATCAGAGATGCTGAAAAAAGTCTACTTGATGATAAAAGAGGAAATCAAACAGGCAGATGATGAAATCGCCAGCTACATAGAGCTTTTCAGCAAGTTTTTCTTTAAGGCTGGACCCTGTAGGGCCACTTGTGATGCACAATAATCATGTAATCATGCAATTTCTGATTTATTGCCTTTCCTTTTCAGCCATGAGCCTCTCTAAACGCAATTCTGGCAGAGCCCATTTTGGAATATTGCTATTTAAACATATTCAAAACTCACAACAAGCTACCCTTTAGAAAAGCATTAGCGTGAATGCCATGGGAAAACACACGCCAAGGTTGTAGATGAATTGATATGATTTCCTTGATTGTATCTTTTTATTTATGAGGCATAATTTATGAGCACGGGAAAGCAAACTGCAGTGAGTGATGACTAACTATAGCCAAAGTCATAAATCAGGATCAGTGAAAGAAGTGATGGTTTTGATCGAATCTATTGAATTAGCCGTGGGCCTTAGCCAATACAGGTATTGGAAAGACCTTTTTAATATCTATTTGTGTCCCTCTTGGGAATGCGATAACAATCTCATTACATGCCACGAGGAAACAAATAATTTAATTGTTTGCCTGTTAACATACAGCCCATTTACTTGACTTATTAATTACTGGCATGGCTGTTTATTTTAGATTTTACTTCTGATGTGAATTGATAAGAAAATATATTCATGTTCTCAATTTTAATACATCATAAAGCTGTCTCCATAGCACTGCCTGATACAAAATTGTCCTCAAAATTGTTGGGATTTTTTTAAATCAAAATTTGTTTTGATTCCAGAAGGAAACATGTTATAGAATATCACAGAAGTTGCAGAGAGCTCACAAAGTCCTCCATGTTTTAATCCTCTGACAGTTAACAGTCATAACTGCTATAACAATCAACATAGAAAAAGTACAAAAATCTCAAAATGTTCCAAAGGGCAAGGATGGTCACCATCACTTATAATAGGAGTCAACAGACCACGAAGGTTTTTTTTATTTGATTATTCCTATGTTCCACTTTTGTATACAAAATGATAGCAAATATAAGACCAAATAAACATACATCATCTGGGTGCTAATGGTACAGAAAACATCACAAATTATGTTCCTTGGTATTAACAAGACTGGTAGCATTTTCTCAGCCAACAGGATCATAAAATATTTTCACAGTTAAGTTATTTTTGCTGTTATTGTTATCGTTATGATAAAGAAAAAACATATCAGGAAATCTCTTTATATCTACATTAACAATTTCACTTACCACTAAGACTCTATTTGAAAAATATCTACCCCAAGGAAGGCAATTTCAGAAAGATATGAGCCATTGAGACAAGCATTAAAGTGAAAACTTCTTCACAGCTAAATGTGGAAATTGTGTTGCCAGCCTGTTAACATAAGCACCCTAGGACAACCATGCCAAAGAACCTACTCCCATCTTTAGCAGAGTGCTGGGCCCTACTCTTTTCTGCTTATAAAAATAATTGCAATGCTTCTTTTCACAAATTTTTCTTTTCCTCCTCCAATAATGTTAGAAGAAGGAATTTTGGTTTGAGGAGAATTTGGAGCATTTAAAGTAATATTCATCCGAGTGGCAAGGATAAAATAGGCCCCACAAACTTAAGAGATATTGTGGTTTCTACAAGTGAAAATGAGAAGGTAGAGGGTAGGTCTGCAAAGTCAGTGGACTCTGGTTCTATTTGGAATTGTGAGAAACCCAGTAATAAATTCCATGATGATTACTGTAATTGTAACCTATTTGGAGAGATGTGCTTGTAGTGTTTATTTGAAGGACTGAAGATAGTGTTAAAAGTAATTCAAGGTCCAGTCTAAATAGAATGTCACCTGGATAGAAATCAAAGACCAATAATACCAGATTTCTGTGCCTGGTTCTACAGAAGACAGGCCATTGTGTTTCTCCCACCGTATCCTGCACAAGAATCACTTGGAAATAAGTTGAGAGGGCAAATTCCAAGATACTCTTACCAAAAATTCTAATATATACATATATCAGAATGATCTTGCTGATCCTGGCCATGGAACATGTATTTTGTTTTGTTTTGTTTTGGTGGTACTGGGGTTCTTGGAAGCCCTTCTACCTCTGGGCAACACTCCCAGACCTATTTTATACTTTTTATTTGGAAACAGGGTCTCTTAAGCCAGTGCAGTGGCTTCGAACCTGCGCGATCCTCCTGTCTCTGCCTCCCAACCGTGGGGATTACAAGCGTGCACCACCACACCCGGCTTCATGGAACATGTTTTGACAAAGATTTTCCTCAAAGATTATTTAAAATGCAGCTTTTCAAGAGAAGATAAATTATTAAGTTTGTTGTTTTCATGATGTGTTGACATATCATGTAATTAAAATTATTTAGGACAAAATAAAATAATTAGTCCCTGTGGGAAAAGAGTAAATAAGAGAAAATTTTTAGTTTTTAATGGACAATAAGCATAAAGATGGTATTAGTCATGAGCTAGAGTAAAATTATATATTATATTGAAATAGAAATGCAAACTGGCATATTAGTAGCTATATAATTAATTATATATTACATTGAAACAGAAATGTAAACTGATATATTAGTATACCATTTTCTGGTCAGATGACAGAATCTATGGTTAAATAATTTCATTTTATTTAATTAAAAGTAGTTAATTTTATGTCATGGGTGCTGACATGCTTGTAATCTCAGTACTTGGGAGCTGAGACAGAAAGAGTGCAGGTTCAAGACCTGCCTCAGCCACATACATAGTGAGACCCTCTGCAACTTAGTGAGACCCACATGATCATATCACTAGATGCTGAAAAAGCATTTGACAGAATATAACACCCATTCATGTTAAAAAAAAAACACTGCAGAAAATTGGAATAGAAGAAATGTATTTCAACATCATTAAAGCAATATACAATAAACCCCAAACCTACATCATTTTGAATGAAGAAAAACTGCAAGAATTTTCTCTAAAATCAGGAACAAGACAAGGATGCCTACTATCACCACTCCTCTTCCATACAGTCCTCGAGACTCTTGCCACAGCAATGAGAAAAGAGAAGGAAATTTAAAAAAAAATCAAATAGGAAGAGAGGAATTAAAACTATCCTTATTTGCAGATGACAGGATCCTTTATCTAGAAGATCCAAAGAAAACCAAAAGACTACTGGAGCTGATTAACCAATTCAGCAAAGTTGCAGGATGCAAAATAAAGCTAAAGAAATCAGTTGCTTTTCTATATGCCAACAATGAATCCACAATGTGAGACCCTGATTCAAAATAAAGAATAAAAAATGGGCTGGGCGTGGTGGCACACACTTGTAATCCCAGCATTCAGAGGCAGAGACTGGAGAATCATGGTTTGCAGACAGTCTCAGCTACTTATTGAGGCCCTTCGCAACTCAGTGAGACCCTGTTTCAAAAACTAAAAAGACTAAAAATAGGGCTGCTGTGTAGCTCAGAGGTAGAATGCCCCTGGGATCTATCCCAAGTACTGCATTAAAAAAAAAATTGGGGCTGGGGGTGGGGTATGGCTTGGAGGTAGAATGCCCCTGAATTCAATTTCCAGTATCACAAAAAACATAATCTGTATTTTCTATGACATCTTACAAATAGCCTTAAAGAAGAAAACAGCCCAACTTGAACAGCCCTAACTTGCTCTTCCTTTTACCAGTTATCTTTTGGAATGTTCCTCACTTTTTTTTTTTTTTTTTTTTTTTTTTTTTGGCAGTACTGAGTATAGAACCCAGGAGCATTCAAACTCTGAGCTACAGCCCCAAACCCTATTTTTAAAATTCTTCTTTTTTTTTTTTTTTTTTTTTTGGTGGTACTTGGGGTAGAATCCAGAGGCTTTGTAACTCTGGTCTATATCCCCAGACCTATTTTATATTTTAGTTAGAAACAGGGTTTCACTAAGTTGCTGAGAGCCTCACTAAATAGCTGAGGCTCGCTTTGAACCTGTGCGATCCTCCTGTTTCAGCCTCCCAAGTGTGGGGATTACAAGCGTGCACCACCATGCCCAGCTTATTCTTTATTTTGAAACAGGGTCTCACTGAGTTGCAAAGGGCCTTACTAAGTAACTGAAGCTGTCCAAACTGTGATCCTCCTGTCTCAGCTCCCAAATCCTGGGATTACAAGCATGTGCCACCATGCCCGGCTCCCCTCACTCTTTTTTTTAAGGGGAACATAAAAGGTTTTTTTAGGGAAATGAGAGTACAGTTTAAGAGAAGACCATGACAGAAATTTCTATTTCTGAGAAAGGCTCAGGAATGGTCTATTTCCAAAAGTAGAAAACAACCAAGTTCCTGACTCTTATAGTCATGGTTGTATATGCAGTTGCATGTACACAGCAAAATCTGTCCAGACTCTTCTTAGCCTCTCTGTGCGGCAATCTTCCTCTCAGGGGTATGGATGGGGAGGACCGTCTGGAATGAGAAGAGAAAGAGAGAGTGACCTAAGATTTTTCAGGGGACCGAGAAATTCTAGTTTCTATGTCCTACCTTAGAGAAGAGAAATTTTGGTCCATTTCAGAGTTAAATGGTGGAAGGAAGATAGGAGGATGGAAGAAGTTCAGATATACCTTGTTTCTGAGCCCTCCAAATGCTCTTATATTCAAAATTCTCAGCTCAAAGCACCATAGATCAGGGTTTGGTATTTTGAGCCCAACAGACAGACAAAAAAGACAGAGATAAAGCAGGCATCCTTATGTTTGTTCATAAGATAGTTTACATTTTGATTTGCATGTTGGCTCACTAAAACAAAAATGTCAGGAGATGGAGAGTATAGCTCAGTGATAGAGCACTGTCTAGCATGCATAACGCCTGGGTTCAAGCTCCAGCACTAACAAAACAAAACAATACAAAAATAAAAGAGGACATATTGTGCAGTATTTCCCCATACAAGATCTCTTCTTTCTTCACTCTACAAAGATATCTCCAAATCTTGATGCATTGTGTCTCAGCAGAAGTCATAGGCAAAACGTTACTGTTTTGATTCTGAACCCTGAACTCTCCAGTTTCTTTATCTCTTGTTTGGCTAGGAATAAACAAAAATTCACAGTGAACTTTGGTATTACCAAAATTTTCAATTCAATACAGAGAGAAATTGACAGAGAAAATCATATCCTTTACATATTTCCTTGTGTGTGTGTGTGTGTGTGTGTGTGTGTGTGTGTGTGTATTTGGTATGGCAGAGGCCTGCCTTGTGGTACAGGTTTTGTGAAATCCACAATGCTTCGTTATCTCAGCCAGCTTTCTCTTCAGTGTAACTGTTTTCATTTTCACAGTAGCTCATGTAAATAAGTTGATCCTGCTTTGCATAAGCATGTTGATTTATATGAATGCTATTTTGATCTCAAATTGATTGAATACTAAAAAGAAAGTCTAGGAAAAAGAGCAATGTGTTTTTTGAAGGTCTCCTGTCAAAGACAAAAGATACTAGGCAATATATATATATATATATATATATATATATACACACACACATACACACACACATATATAATAGGTTATATATATCATATATATATTTCAAGTCAGTGATAGGGAATTTTATGTTGCTTTTTTTAGGGAAAAATTATTTCTGAAGAAATACAGGTGAGAAAACACTATAATTCTGAGGCCCAAGTATTGTAGAATACAACAGATTAAATCACATTTTTTTTAAAAAGCCTATGCAACACAGGAAGGAATGAAGTTTAATACTATCTCCAACGCCTGCATTAAAAAGTCTTACTAGTATTTATGATTCTACATCTACATCAAAAATGAAAGAAAAGTTAATGTTCAGGGCTTGAACTGTGGTGAGCACTTTCATGACTTGCACTTATTTCATCTCTTATTTGCATTTATTTTAACACTCCATGCCTACATTAGTACTGTCTCCTATTGGTGTACAATAATTAACTGGCAACTCACTGAATTTTTTTATTGTACAGTTGCCCTTCTTCTCCCACCATCCATTGTGATGTGTATTAAAACTCTACCATGCCCTTAAACCACCAAACAAAGCCCTGCTCTTGGCAAAGAACATTTGCACTTTATTCTGCATCTCTTTCACAAGAATATTGCATTTTCAAATCTTGTTACTCAGTGTGTCTTGAAAGTCACCCCCATTCCACCACCTAGAAAAACATTTTTAGCAAAAAGGCTAGCTGACCAAGGAGCCAGAAATTCATTTTTATCAGTACTGAAAGCTGATCTCTTCATCAGTGACCTTCTATACCTACCCTCCCTATTGTAAAACTGACCTTAATGTTGGTAGAGTGAACAAGAACAGCTGCAGGTGTATTCTGACCTGGACTGTAAATAACTTCCAGGAACCACAGCTCTCTCATTGCTAACACTGGTTCCCCCTCATCTCTTCTTTTACCCATCAAACAAACCCTCTTCACCTGAGACAATTTATCACATCTGTCCATAATTTTGTAAACTAAGAGACTTTTTTTTTTTTCTGGTGACACTGGGGTTCCTGGAAGCCCTTCTACCTCGGGGCTACACTCCCAGACCTATTTTGTATTTTTTTATTTGGAAACAGGGTCTCTTAAACCAGCGATGCTGGCTTCGAACCAGCACAATCCTCCTGTCTCTGCCTCCCAATCACGGGGATTACAAGTGTGCGCCACCACGCCCGGCCTAAACTAAGAGACTTTACCTAATCCAGAATTGCAGGTATTCTTCTTTGGACAATTCATTTAATTTTTGTTATCCTGAGTATCTTCTTTGTGCATGTGGATGACATTCAGAACCAAAAGCACAGTGTATTGGAAAAAGCACTTGTTTCAGCTTTTACAACTTTTATCCACTAAGCAAGGTAGTCAAATTTTCTGAGCCTCAATTTTTTCATCTGCAAAAAGGGACTCGTAAGACGTTCTCTGCTCACTTACAATTTGCCCTTGTGAGGATAGGTAAACTAATGTGTTAAAGCACTTTGTAAAATATAAACTTTATACAAATGTGATTATTATGCAAATGATGAGAGGTATCAGGAGCTCTTAAAAGAGCAGGGTTGACTATGTAAGTAGGTTAGTTGTCTCTTTTAAAACGAGGCTGCTGGCAATCCTATCAGCAAGGGGCTGGAGATTTGCATTTGACAGCAATTTAAGCTTAGAAATTTGCTTTGACAAAAGAATCTGACCAAAAAAAAAAAAAAGGTATGGAGACACTGATAGGCCTAACTACTAAAAATCTGTCTAATGTTTCTTCCCTTGAAGTTATTATTGACGTGAATGCAAACCCAACAAAAACTAAACTCTTGACTTCAAAGTATTCTCTGACAGTTTCTTCCTAAATATTTTATATTTTGAATATTTTGCATGCCTTTTTAATACCTCACCACTGCAATATATATACTCTGAAGTCAAACACAGGCTTGTCTTTAAAAGCTTGGAATAATTAAAAAAAAAATACATGGAGTAAAAGACACCCAATGAGAAAATCATTTTCTGTTGTTAGACTTGCACATGAAAGCTTACTAGGGAATACTCCTACTCCTAAACACACAGACAGTCTTCTTGTATTGCCACTTAGATCTATCATTCTGATTGATCACTGTGTAGTTGGCTATTTTGGGGCCTAATTTAACCCTATACACTCACACATCCATCTACCCTGTCTATTGTACCTGACATTCTACAAATTACTTACTCATGCAAATGACGACCTAAGGCAACCTTTTAGGATATTCGTCTTTAATTATACAAATGGTTCTTGATAAATAAGATTATACATCTTTCCATATGTTTATTCACTCCTTGATGAAAGGAAATTTAATTTTCATGCAGATTTGGTGGGGACAGTGTTAAAGAATTGCTGAGTTTTATGTAGTTTGCAGATCCATCCAGTCTGAAGAAGCTGACAAAATCATTCTACTCTGCCTGACAGAGACTAGCAGTTTTTCATTAAGTTTAAATCTACCTGCTGCATTACAAAATCCTCAACATCCCCATTTGAGTTCCCATAGTTCTTTGTAATTGCATTGATCACAGGGTCAAAGTTTATCTTATTTTATTGTCTTTAGTTGCTTTTGGTTGCCAATTCTTTTTTTTTCCAGCCTGAGAGTATCTTGCTTTTGACTCGTAATGTTGATTTCTCTTTGTAGGTCTGGGCAGTGAATTCAGCAGGAAAAGCCCCCAGTACCTGGACATGGTGTCGAACTGGGCCTGCGGCCCCAGAAGGTCTCAAAGCACCCACTTTCCACGCAGTCTTTTCTACCCAAGCAGTGATCAACATCAGCGTCCCTGTGAAGCCCAATGGGAATGTCAGTCTCTACAGGCTGTTCTCCAATGCCAGTGGGGCCCACACTGTGGTGAGAGGCACAATTCTCTGGGCCCAAAGCCAGGAGTGTTTTATTTTTAAAATTGTTTTCATGGCCCCCTTGTTTTTTCTTCTCCTCCATCCTTGTTTTTAATTTGTATGTTCTCAGTTACTCCCTAGTGAATTGAGTAGTGCAAAGATCTTTCAGAGAAGAAAAAGTGAGCTTTTAAGAGACATATTGAAAACATATAAACTCTCAGCCAAAGAAATGTTAATGGTGGTATTTAAAGACCCTTCAAGCCCAGCGTGGTGGCACATGACCATCTCAATACTTGGGAAGCTGAGATAGGAGGATCACAGGTTTGAGTGAGATCAGCCTCAAAAATTTAGCAAGACCCTTTATATTTTTTTATTTTTAGCAAATAAAACATATAAAAGGCTGAGGGTATAGCTCAAAGGTGGAACACCCCGGGGTTCAATCCTAGTACTCCCATAATAATAACAATAATAATATTACTAACAACACTAATAATAAAAAAATACCTTTACATTTGATGTAAGATACCTCAGACTTCAAAGATAAGCAAATTAAATTATTTTAATTAGAAAAAATATAGGCCAAGCATGTAATGGGAGTGGCTGCTCATAACAGGGACCAAATGGTAATGGTTGGTGATATAAATGTAAAAGAAAAGATTTCAAAAGAAAATTTTCAATATTTTTGTAAAAGCAAAAATGTCCTTGAAATCCCCATCCTGACAGATACAAAACTCTAATGGCGCAATAAAAACTCAGTCTTCTTTTAGGTCAAGTCGATAACATTCTAGAAAGTAGAACTTTCTTCCTTTTGGAACAGGCAGCCTGTACAACTCTGTCTCCACTACGTGTCTATGAACACAGGTGAGGCATTGGAGAGCAGTGAGTGTTCAGGAAACCCTCTCACATTATACGTGGGCCAAGTCCTATGCAGGAAGGGATGCTAAGAGTCAAGAAGGCCAGTCCCTGCATGACTTAACTAAAGAGACTGAGGGCAGGTGGAGGAGGCCTCTTGTCTCTTGTAGCCTGTACCACTCTCACCTTCCTCATGAATAAGTGGTGATCATCTTACTTTGCTCACACAAAACTAATGTAGATATGATGCAGATCCCAGTATTGCATTATAAATTATTTAGACCAATTTAGGGGACAATTTGGGAAAGTGCTTTGCTGCCTGAGTGCCAGATACTGGAACACAATTTCAAAAGATAGCTCATGTTCAATGAAGGCTTCTATTGAATGTTAAAAGAATATTAGCATATTTTCAACAGGGATTTGTATTCAATAAATATAGATGATGTAAATACAATCAACTCTTGATTATCTATGCTTATAAAATGATAATATTAATAAACTAAAATAATTTATATTTGGAGTACATCGTATGCACTTTTAAAAGTAAGAGTTCTTCTTAATCATATTATAATATAAAAATTAATTTCTAGTTTTTGAATGCTTCTTTTCCAAAGGATACTTAATTAAACCACATTAAAGTTGACTCAAATAAATTTTGATTCAAAGAAACTGAAAAGTTAATAATCCTACAAAGGTAATTGAGAAAATACTCAAGTATTTTATATTAAAAAAAATACCAGAAGAGATGAACTATCAAACTCTTATATATCTGGACCTGGGCCGGGTGTGGTGGTGCACTCTTGTAATCCCCGCGCTTGGGAGGCAGAGACAGGAGGAACACGCTGGTTTGAAGCCAGCCTCGCTGGCTTGAGACCCTGTTTCCAAATATAAAATAGGTCTGGGAGTGTAGCCTGGAGGTAGAAGGGCTTCCAGGAACCCCAGTACCACCAAATATATATATATCTGGACCTGACTCTGATATAGATCTGAGGGAAATTTTTACATGAAAATTAAGACACAAAGTACTGTGGTAGAATACAGAAGCTGATGGCTAGAAATACAAATACAGATTGTATTTTAATACATCATTTTGAAAATCAAATTGGATAAAAATTTTGTAGGTTCGGTGCCTTGTAATTTCTGGAACAATACCTATCACTTCTATTTCACTGTCGTATTATTAGAAATTTTCCACATGTTTTAAGTAGCACCTCTCAAACTTGACTGGTAATTCCTTGAGGGTAACAACTGCTATGCTGAGCTCCATGTTGCCTCTTCCATCCACCTGGCACAGGGCTCCAGTCATAGGAGGCCCATACCTATAAACATTTGCCAGCTGTCTTTGCTTTGTGACACTGCCACATCTGCTCTTCTATCCTCCTAGCTATCTGAAGGCATGGCCACTCAGCAGACTCTTCACGATCTGCAGCCCTTCACCACATATTCCATCGGGGTAGAGGCTTGCACTTGCTTCAACTGTTGCAGCAAAGGGCCCACAGCTGAGCTGAGGACTCCTCCTGCACCACCCTCCGGACTGTCCTCTCCCCAGGTTGAGATGCTGGCTTCAAGGACAGCCTCATTCCAGTGGAATTCCCCACTGTTCCCCAACGGCATCATTCAAAGGTCAGCAAGACGGATAAAAGACACGCATATAGACATATGGCTACCTGGCACTCCCCAAGAAGGATTTATTTATTGAACAGATACCTAGAGCCAAATAGACAGATGAACTTGAGTAGTAATGTTATCTGCAAAGCATTTTATTCATAAAATCAACTAATGATAGATAGGTGAACAGCAAAATCAACTTGAAATAAGAAAGACAATGCATTTATATTCATTAAAAGAATATACTCCTATGGGGCTGGGATATAGCTCAGTGCAGAGCACATGCTTAGCATGCAGACAGTCCTGGGTTCAATCCTCAGCACTAGATAAATAAAAGAATATAGTCCTTCTCGTGGTTCTCTGTAGTCATGCATTCCATAGTCCTTAGCAGGAGCATAAGGAATCTCTGTGTTAGATCAGAATTGCTCTGATCTAATTTGAAATGTTATATTGAACCACTGTTTAAAAGAACAATGAGGCTATTTTGCTCAAAACAATCAGAGGAAGGGGGGAGAAGTTTCTTTATTATGAACAGAGAAAAACAATTTATCACTCTCCTCTTAAAAGGAACAAATATCACTAACAACAATGACTAGTTGTTAGCAGCGTGTTCCTAGATGGTGGCCTCTCATCTTTCTGATTACCTCTGCTGATTATTTCCAGTTGTATTCATAAAGGGTTTCTGAGAGAAGTTTCCTGCAAATTGAAATCTTAAAGAGCTTCGAGTTAAAAAAAAAATCTTTTCACAAAATATAATCAGTTTTAAAGGCGGGAGCTCAACGATTTTCACTGCCTGTCTTCTCTCCCCGTATCCTTTGTCCTTCCAGCTATGAGCTCCAGCTCTATGTGGCCTGCCCTCCCGATTCAACGCTGCCCTGCTCTCCCAGCCAAACAGAGACAAAGTACAAAGGGCCAGGGCAGAGAGCCAGCCTGAAGGGGCTCCGGCCTTACACCATCCACAAGGTGAGAGTCGTGGCACACAACGAGGCGGGCAGCACAGCCTCCGAATGGATCAGCTTTGTCACCCAAAAAGAATGTGAGTAGAAGGGGGCTGCTACCATAAAGCCAGAGAGGGAGGAGGGCTTCCGGAGAGGAATGCTACTGGGACATTAGATAAGATGACCCCTGGAGAACATCCACAGAATTAACAATATGGTGGTCACAGGCAAAGTTAGGAAGATTTTTTTCCTGTAGTGATGGGTGAAATCCAATGTAGAGAAAGTGATACACTAAATGGAAAGAAAATGGACAAACACTTGTAGCCCTTTTTCATTTCTTTTCTTTTTCTTTTTCTTTTTTTTTTTCTTGATGGCACTGGGGGTGGAACGCAAAGGCTTTCTACCTCCCGGCTATACTCCCAGATCTATTTTATATTTTATTTGGAAACAGGGTCTCACTAAGTTGCTGAGAGCCTCACTAAGTAGCTGAGGCTGGCTTTGAACCTGTGCGATCCTCCTGTCTCAGCCTCCCAAGCACAGGGATTACAAGTGTGTGCCACCACAGGCCACTTGTAGCCCATTTTTAAAGGGAGTTTTGGCTGGGTGTGGTGGCACAGGCCTGTAATCCTCCTATTCCAGAGGTTAAAACAGGAGGATTGCAGGCTCAAGGTCAGCCTCAGCAACTTCGCGAAACTCTCAGCAATTTAGCAAGACCCTGTTTCAAAATAAAAAATAAAAAAGGCTGTAGAGAATAACCCTAGATCCAATCTCTAGTATCAAATAAATAAATAAATGCAATTTTATACTCTTTTTCTTTTCAAATTATGTAACATCATCCCTAACATTTTGGGGAAAAAAGAGAGACATGGCACTATTAAGGAAAGCAAAAAGGAAATTGAGTGCAAAAATGGGCAATTAATTAACTTTTAATCAACTGATTCGGTTTTTTTTTTTACAAAGTAGCTTCTTTTCAGTTTTATAGAATATATAAATATATTGTTTTAAAATGGCAAATATAAAAAGTCAGAATATTCAGGTGTGGTGGTATCCCAGTACTTGGGAGGCTAAGACAGGAAGATCACAGGTTCAAAGCTAGCCTCAGCAGCTTAGTGAGGCTTTCAGCAACTTAGTGAGACTCTGTTTCCAAATAAACTATAAAACAGGTCTGGAGGTATAGCTCAGAGGAAGAATGCCCCTGGGTTCTTTCCCCAGTACCACACACACACAATAAAAATAAAATAACACTTTTCTGAAGCAGTTACATAATTTGTATGGCCCACTAGAAAATGAAAACATGATGTTTCTTGTTTAAAAATCATAGAGAATTCCAAGAAAACATCAGACTATGCCCAGGACTCTTCTCTAAGTTACATGAGCACAAAGCCAATTCTGCCTAGAATTTTACAAGCAGAGGCAACTGCTGTTAACAGTTTGGCAGAATTATTTTTATAATTTTTATTGTATAGCTGAGATCATACTATAAGTAAAACTTCATAATATGCTTTCTATTCTTGATGTTATTTAGGAGACCTTGTTTCAAAATTAGAAATAAAATAGGGCTGGTGGTTTAGCTCCAGAAGCCACTGAGAGGGCATTCACTTGATACCGTGGCTCAATCCCCAGTGTCAAAAAAGAAAAATGGAAAAATCTTTAGCCATACATGAATTGACTAGACATTTCAGTTGTTTTTAGTATTTTCTTTAAATTAGTGCTATAAGAACATTTTTTGAATTTCTGGTTATTTTTTAAATTGTGATAAATAAAATTTACTGCAAGTTTTGTAGTACGTATTGCCAATGTACTTTTTAGAAATATTATATCCTATTGTAATATCACCTAAAATACTGCATTAAACATTAAACATTATGCTATTTTTAAAATAAGAACAAAGCCAGGCATGGTGGTGCGTGCTTGTAATCCCAGTACTTAGGGAATCTGTTGAGTTAAAAATGACATAGAGAAGCCATAAACAAGCACAATAGTATGTTCGATTGTGATACTGGGCAGAATTTGTGTGGGAAAAATCATAGAAATTTTAAAAAGATTAGGTAACTTTTGGTATTTGAAAAAATTATTATAGCTTTTTAAAAATGTCTTATCTCAAGAGATAATCATATATGTCTTATGAATTCAAAATATAATTATTTCATATTTTATTATATTTTCTAACATCATCCATAGATGGATTTATTCAAATAAAGAACTGGCCAGGCACAGTGGTATGTGCGTATAATCCCAATGTTTGGGAGGCTGAGACAGGAGGACTGCAGGTTCAAGGGCATTCTCAACAACTCAATGGGTCTCTGTTTCAAAATAAAAAATAAAAAGGGCTGTGGTGTACCTCAGAGTTAGAATACCACTTACATTTAATTTGCAGAAGGAAGGAAGGGGAAGGGGGGAAGAAAGGAATGGATAAATATCCAATTTATTCTCACTACTTGCTCCTTTTCTTAAAAACCAATTTGATATATAGATGGATCTTAATGCTTTTAACAAACATATATCAATTATTTGGAGGAAAATCAGAGCTTAGGAAATAAATTTCTTCTGATGTGACAAGATCATACACTATTCCTTCATTTTTTTTTTCAAAAATTATTCATTTTGAAAATGAGCCCCAGTTAAGGATGTTTTGTTTTGTTTTGTTTTAGTAAGAAGCTAAAAAATGAGAAGATAACATGCCCATAAAATGCTCACAATGTTGCTTCTATATCTGATATAGTACTTATGAGACCCGAGCTTGATTATATACTAATGTACTATGCTATTGATTGATTAGCCAGGCCAATGAATTATTATAATTGAATTGCTGTTTGCAAGTTTTTTTTTTACTATCTTAGAAAACAAACTAATGTTTCAAGAAAAAGCTTTAAAAATAAATGGGTGCCAAAAGGACATAATTCACCATCTAAGCAATTTGGTTTGGAGAAAAAAAATATATTAACTTTATCTAGTCCTTGGGACTTTATAGCAGTAAATATTGATTTGATATGAAAAATAGCTATCTACTGTAGGTAATAGTGTTAAGGACACTTTACCTGTTAAAAGAGAGAGAAAGAAACAAAATATGAGCACCAGGGTTATATTGGTGTGCATATCCATTGTATGTTAATAGCTGTATTTATAAAACACCACTCTATTGATTTTCTTGAAAGCAGGTGCAAATTTGCCAAGAAAGCATTTCACATATGCTCTGGGTGTCTTTTTTTTTTCACCTCAACACGACTTTTTCTACTTTTTTATTTTTATACTATTATTAGTTCATTACAGTCTCATATAATAATGTTGTTCACAGTGATGGTGATATACATGTACCCAGCACTTGATGATCTTTCCCCAGGTTTCCTCCCCACTCCTCCCTCCTTTCTCACACAAGATATTGAGATTGACATTGGTATTCTTACATATGTACCTAACGGTGGAAGCTATTCCTTCATTGATCCTCCCTTCCCCCCCTTCGCTAGACCACCTCCGTGGATCCACTGGAGTTTTTCCTCCATTATCTAAAGAACTTCATATCTCAATTACTTCATAGCTTCTACATATGAGAGAAAACACATGATCCTTTGCTTTCTATGACTGGTTAATCTCATTGACCATTATGTACTCTGGGTACATCCATTTTTCTGCAAGTGACATAATTTTGTTCTTTATTACTGAGTAGAATTGTTTTATGTGTATATCTCATACTTTTATAATGCCTTCATTTGTTGATGGACACCTAGGTTGGTTCCATAATTTGGCTATTATGAATTGTGTTACTATAAACATGAATCTGTATGGATTCCTATAATCTGATTTAGGCCCCTTTGGAAAGATACGCAGGAGTGGTATAGCCAAATGATATGGTGGATCCACTCCCAGTGTCCTGAGGAATCTCCACAATGATCTCCATAGAGACTAAACTAATTTGCAATTCTACCAACAAGTAGGATTGCAAATGTGGAAGTGTTCCTATTTTCCCACATCCTTACCAGCATTTATTGTTTGACTTCTTGGTGATTGCCATTCTAATTGAGGTTAGATGGAATCCCAATGTAATTTTAATTTGCATATTCCTGATTGCTAATGATGTTGAACATTTTTTCATATATTTATTGGCCATTTGTAATTCTTCTTTGTTAAGTTTTTCTTTTAGTTCAATTGCTTATTTCTTGATTAAATTATTAGGGTTTTTTAGTGTTAAATCTTTTAAGTAGTATGTATACAGTAGAAATTAGTTCTCTATCAGAGGAATACTGGGCAAAGATCTTCTACCATTCTGTAGGCTCCTTCTTTGACTCCTGAGAGCTTCTTTTTATATAAACTTTTTAGTTTAATGCCATCCATTTATGAATCATTATTTTAGTTTCCTGAGCTTTGGGTGTTTTATTGAGGAAGTTTTTACTTCTGCCTTTATGTTGGAGATGTTAGATATTTACCCTCTTCTAACAATTTAAAAGTCTCTGGTATAATATTCAGGATTTTCAGGTCTTTGATCTATCTTGAGTTGACTCTTGTGCAGGGTGGGAGGTAGGGATTTAATTCCATTTTGCTACAAATAAGTAGCTTTCCCAACAACATTTGTTGAAAAAGCTATCTTTTCTTTAATGTATGTTTTTGGTACCTTTGTCAAAACTCAATGGATATGTATGGATTTGTTTCTGCTCCTTCTATTCTGTTTTATTGGTCTACGTATTTGTTTCTGTGCCAGTGTCATGATGTTTTTATTACTATAGCTCTGTAGTATACTTTGAAGTCAGGAATTATAATGCCTCCTGGATGATTTTTATTTCTGAGAATCACTTTGGCTATTCTGGGTCTTTTGTCTTTCCATATGAAATTTAGGATTGATTTTGCTACCTCTGAGGAGAACAACATTGCTATTTTAATAGAGATTGCATGTAATCTTGTATATCACTTTTGATAGAATGTCTATTTTGATAGTATTTATTCTGCCTGTCTAAGAACAGAGATCTTTCTCTTTTCTAAGATCTTCAATTTCTTTCTTTAGTGTCTTATATAATTGTCATTGTAGAGGTCTTTGACCTCCTTGGTTAGATTTATTCCACGGTATTTTTTTGCTTGTGATATTACTTTAAATTTAACTGTTTTCTGGCTCAGTGGATTCACGGTTAAACTATTTAAAAAGCTACTGATTTTTTTATTGATTTTTTTTGGTGGTATTGGGGTTCCTGGAAACCCTTCTGCCTCCAACTACACTCTCAGACCTATTTTATATTTTTATTTGGAAACAGGGTCTCTTAAGGCAGCGAAGCTGGCTTTGAACCAGCACAATCCTCCTGTCTCCACCTCCCAAGTGGGGGGGATTACAAGCATGTGCTACCATGGCCGGCTGGTTGATTTTTATATTATGGAACTTTGCTGAATTTGTTAGTCAGCTGGAAAAGTCTTTTGGTTGAGATTTTGGGCCTTCTAAATATTGGATTATGTCATCTGCAAATAGAGATCATTTCAGTGCATTTTTTTCTATTTGAACTTTTTGATTCCTTCTCTTGCCTTATCACTTTGGCTAGAGTCTCAAGTACTATATTAAAAAGAACTTGTAATAGTAGGCATCCTTGTCTTGTTCTTGATTTTAAAGGGAATTCTTGCAGTTGTCTTTGGGTTTATTGTATATTGCCTTAATGAAATTGAAGTAACTTTCTTCTATTCTAATACTATGCAGTGTTTTTTTTAACAAGAATAGATGTTGTATTTTGTCAAATGCTTTTTCAGCATCTATTGAGATGATTGTGATTTTTGCCTTTAGTTCTATTTATGTGGTGAATGAAATGTATTGATTTGCTCTTGTTGAACCAGGCTTATACCCCTGGTATGAAACCAACTTGGCAACTTGGTCATGGTGTACAACTTCTCTCTCTTTCTCTCTCTTCCTTCCTTTCTTCCTTCCTTTCTTCCTTCCTTTCTTTTTATTTCCTTCCTTTCTTTCCTGGAAATTGAACCTAGGGAAGCTTTACCTCCAGGAGTGCTCTACCTCTGAGCTACACCACTTAGCCATACTTTATTTTTGAGTTTAAAGAAGGATTTTTATTTAGTTTTGGCATTAAGGTGAAATTGGCCTTATAAACAAAGTTTAGAAAATTTTCATCTCTTTCTATTTCATGGAATAATTTGTAAAGCATAAAGTTTATGTGGTCTATAAGATTTTGTAAAAGTCAGCTGAGAATTGGTCTGGACCTATAGTTTTGATGGAAGGCTTTGATACCTATTTATATCTTTTTGCTTGTTTATTGTTTGGTTAAGGTTTTCTGCATTCTCAATTCAATTTAGGTAGGTTTATGTGTCTATAAATCTGTGGATTTATTCTATGTTTTCTATTTTATTAGAGTATAAATTTTTAAAATAGTTTCTGATGATCCTCTGGATTTCCTCATTGTCTGTGGTGATTTCTCACTTTTTATTTCTTATTTAAATAATTAGAACCAATTCTCTCTTTTAGTTAAGTTGGTGAAGAGTTTATCTTTTCAAAGAACTAACTTTTTGCTTTGTTGATATTTTTTATTTTTTGTTGTTCTCTATTTCATGAATTTTTGCTCTGATTTTCATTATTTTCTTCCTTCTACTGGCTTTGGTATTAGTCTGTTCTTCTGTTTAGATGTCCTTAAAGTGTGTCATTATGTTCTTTACTTGATAACTTTCTGTTTTTCCTATGTGAGCACTAAGTGCTATAAATTTTCCTCTTAAAACTGCATTTGAAGTAGTCCATAGATTTTGGTATGTTGTATCTCTATATTCATTTAATTTTAGGAACCTTTTTATTTTTTATTTCTTCTATTATCCAGGACTCATTCAGAAATCTAACATTGAATTTTCATGTATTTGTATAATTTCTTTTGGTCTTCCTATTGATTTCTACTTTTATTCCACAATGATCTGAAAAAATGCAAAGAATTATATTTTTTAAAGTTGCTGATACTTGCTTTGTGGCCCAGAATATGATATATTTTGGAAAAGGTTCCATGAGCAGCTGAGAGAATGTGTATTCAGTTGTTATTGGTTGGAATATCCTGTATACACATACAGAATATTTTATTATTAGGTTATGTTATGAACCTCTATGTCTGTTAGGTTCATGTTCTTTATAGTGTTCTTTGGTTCCCAAAGTTTTTACTCATCTTTTGCCTGGAAGATCAATGTAATGGTTTGAGTGGTATGTTGAAGTCTCTCAAAATTATTGTGTCTGAGTATATTTGAGACCTAATGTCCTGAAGAGTTTGTTTTATAAAAGTGAGTGTGCCCACATTTAGGGCATAAATGTTTATATCTTCCTGTTGGGTTGTTCCTTTTATTAGTAAGAAGTGACCTACTTTGCCTCTTCTGATAATATTTGGCTTAAAGTCTTCTTTGTTGTATATGAAAGTTGCTACTCCTGCTTGTTTTTAGCCTCAATTTGTATGAAATATCTTTTTCCATACTTTCACTTTTGACTTATAAACATCTTTGCCTGCAACGTAAGTTTTCTGCAAGCAGCATATAGGTGAATTATGTTCTTTAATCCACATTGCCAGTCTATGTCCTTTAATTTTTGAGTTTAGACCTTCTACATTCAATGTTATAATTGAGGGAGGATTTTTTGTATTTTCTCTAGTGTTGTCTTGGTAGTCATGAATTATTTTTGTTTTTGTTTATCTTTGAAGGTTTTTATTTCTCCTTTAATTCTGAAACATATGTTTGCTGGATATTGCAGTTTGGGTTGGAAGTCATTTTCTCTCAGGTTCTGGAGTATACCATACCAGTCCTCCTGACTTTCATTAGTTGGGTTGAGGATTCCAGAGTGATTCTTATTATTTTGCCCCTAAAATGAAGCCATTAGTTTGTTGTCAGTCATTTAAGGTTTTTTCTTTCCTTCTTTCTTTCTTTATTTTATTTTATTTTATGTTATTTTACAGTACTGGGAATGGAACCCAGGGGCATTCTACCTCTGAGCTATACCCCCAGACCTACTTTTTTTTTCTTTACTTTGAAACAGAGTCTCACTGAGTTTCAATGGGCCTCACTAAATAGCTGAGGCTGTTTGTGAACCACAATCCTCCTGTCTCAGCTTCCCAAATGCTAAGATTACAAGTATATGCCACCATGCCTGGATAGATTTTTTTTTTTACTTCTATGTTAGTCATTTTGATTATTTTGTGGCATGAAGAAGTTATTCGATCATGTATAATTAGAGTTCTGATCTGAATGTCTTCTATATGTGAATATCCAAGTCTTTTTCTATGTTTTGGTAATTTTCTAATATTATTTCTCTGAAGAAATTTTAGTCCTCTCAATTTATGCTTCTTGACTTTCTTTAATACCTATTATCCAGAAGTTAGGTCATTTCATATTATCCCATAGTTTTTGAATATTCTCATCATGTCGTCATTGTTCCCTTGTAGTCATTTTTGAATGAGCTGTCTTCCAAGAGCAAGACTCTATTTTCTATATGGTCTAGTCTGCCAGAGGTGGTTTCTGTTGCTCTCTTTAATTAATTTATTGTCTTATTTATTTCACACAGGGCCTCTCGATTTCTACTTAGGTCCCTAATTTTTCTGCTGATATTTTTTTATTATCTGTACACTTTCTTTGATTTTATTTCTGAGGTATTTGGTCATATTGAAAATCAACATTTTCTACTCTCTTTCTGGCATTTTCTGAAGATCAGTATCAGTGATATCCCTTGCTGTTGAGTTGTGGTTTTTCATCATTGACCTTCATTATTCTGTTTTCAGAATTCTCAGGTTTGCATCTCTTTTGTCTTGTCATTCTCTTCCTTTTTATGTGGGAGTCTTATGTCTATTTGTTATCCCTTTACAGTAATGCCTAGAGGCATATATTTGTCTTAATGAATCTGTCTCATATCACCAGAGTTTTGAGTTAGCCCTTAGAACCTCTTTAACAAGATATAGTTCTTAGTCATTGCAGGAAAGCAAGAGTTTATGATTGGCCACAGGCAATCTCTGCTCTCTAGGCCCAAACTCAGTAGGACCAGAGACTATAACATTTCATTCAGAGTCTGCATCCTGCTGGGTGAAATTTAATGCTTAAAGGATACCATTACTACTCTGCTGTTTGCAAACATATAAAACACTGTATGGTGCTGGCCTCTGGCATCTGTGGTCTCTACACAGGCTAAGCAGGACCAGAGATCATGATGTTCCATGCTTGTGGCCCATTGTGCTGAGCTTTGATGGCCCAGTAACACTATTATTAATCTACTGGTTGCAATCACCTGGAGAAGAGTCAGCCATTGACATTTATGCTAAACTCTGCTGGCCAAGAGAGTGTTGCATTTTGAGCCTACAGCATGGCTATCTGATTCAAAGTGCCCCAGAGACACTAATGGTGCTTCACTAGCTGCAGTCACCTGAAACTCTGTTGGCCCTTGGCCTGTGGTCTCCCTGATTTCAGAGCCCAAACTGAAGGAGGGAGGGATTATACTGTTCTGAGCCTGAGACTTGGATGTCTGAATCATTTAGTCATAGGGACACTGCTGCTACTCTGGGCAGCTGCTATCACGTGAGATGTTGCTGGTCACAAACCTTGGTACTTGTGGCACCCAAACAGCACCAAGCAAGAGTTCATAGTCTTCCTAGCCTACAGCATGGCTGGCTGAGTTATTTCACCATACTACTGACAGTCCTGTGATAATCACTAGAGACCTCATGGAGCACAGTGAACTGCCTACCCTAGGTCCCACCCACTCTAGTGTTTCTAAGGACTATCTGCTAATTCATGTTTCTGCTGTGTCTGATTGTAGCCCCACCCCTACCACTTCATGGATGTTTTTTCAAACTCACAGACCTAGCAGGTTTGTTAACTCCCAGATAAGTCCCTATAGCTGCACATGTTCTTGCTAGGACAGTTTTAAACCACAATCCTGAAGATAACTGCTCAAATTTCTGTAGAAAGGGTCTATAGTTTATCCATCCCTACAGATTCAGGTACAGTCACTGGAGTTCACTGGACATTTTAGCTAGTTGGTCTATAGATTCACAATGATCTTGATGAGGTGAGTTATAGCCACTGGGGTCCTTGCAGGAAGATCCTGTTGTTTCTTTGTCCAAGTTTAGCTACAGCACAGGAGTTTGCTGGATGATTTGACTGGATGGTCTGGAGAGTTGTAGTCTTGAGGTATTAAAGTGTGACGAGAATAATGCAATTGCTTTTAGTGTTGGTTTTCTGCAATCACTGACTTGACAAGATTATGCTTCTTTTTTGATGGAGTTGGACTTTAGAGCTGCCAGGTGCCAGGAGCCACCAGCTTCAATATGGATAGCGCCTGCCTCTGCTCACCAAAGGAGATGGATGGCATTTGTTGTTATTGTTGTTTGTTTGTTTTTGTCTTCTGCTTTCTGTTCTCTGTCAACTTTAACTTCTGTCTTTCTTCTTTTGTGTTCTTACTGCTTTTGTTTTCTTTTCTTGCCAAGAAGAAGTTTTCCATATGATTGAATTTTAAATCTTGAAGCAGTCAAACCATGTTGCCTTCCTCTATTCTGTCATCTTTAGCCTTCTCCTATTCCTCCTCCTCCTCCTCCTCCTCCTCCTCCTCCTCCTTCCTCCTCTTCCTCCTACTCCTCCTCCTTCTTCTTCCTCTTCTTCTTCTTCATCTTCTTCTTCATGGGTAGCAATGCTGGAACATTTACTTTTGCTCTTTTTTTTTTCTTTTGGTGGTACTGGGGTTCCTGGAAACATTTCTCCCTCCGGGCTATGCCTCTAGACCCATTTTTATATTTTTATTTGGAAAAAGGGTCTCTTAAGCCAGAGAGGCTGGCTTCAAACCTATGTGATCCTCCTGTCTCTGCCTCCCAAGCACGGGGATTACAAGCATGCACCACCACGCCCAGCTACTTTTGCTCATATTTTTAAAATACCCATGCAACCCTACAGAGATTACCATTTCTGAACCTCACCTTTCTCCTAGCAGTGCCCCAGTATCGAGCACCATTTTCAGTAGACAGCAACCTGTCTGCGGTATGGGTGGACTGGAGTGGCTCTTTCCTTCTAAATGGCCAATTGAAAGAATATGTGTTGATGGATGGAGGCCAGCGTGTATATAGCGGCTTCGACACCACCCTCTACATACCAAGAACAGAAGACAAAAGTGAGTTTATGACTCTTATTTCTCAAGGTATAAGAGTTCTTCATCTTTGTGCCTTTTTAAATCTGAAAGGTGACCAGTAGATGCTTGTCATTAAAACATCTTTGTGTAAGTGGCCACTTCTTCAGGGGAATTACAGCTCAGAGTAAATAAAGCTTTCCTTCCCAGCTTCCAGGTATGCAATTAGATTAAAATGTAGATCTGGGGTGTGATCTGAGTGCCCCCGAGAAGGAACAAGACCAGAGGGTGGGTTGAGTTCATGAGAAAAATGCATCAAGGAGTAGTCAATAAATATTCCAAAATAATACAATTTTAGGAACTACAGAGAATTTCTCTTTATATCCCCAGCCTTCAAACAGCCCTATCAACCAATGATCATCTCCATCTCTCAAGAACCTAAGGAAGAGGTTTCCTTAACTCTCTCAGTATCAGTCCCTGAAGAAAGCCTGTAATCTTAGTACTTATGAGTCTGGTATTGAAGAATCTCAAGACTGAGATCAGCCTTAGCAACTTAGCAAGACCTTCTGCAACCCAGTGAGACTTTGTCTCAAAATAAAATAATAAAAAGGGATGATGGTATAGTTCAGAGGTAGAATGCTCCTGGGTTCAATTCCCAGTATCAAAAAAGGAAAAAAATGTCATTAGTATCTGTTTCTGAGGAACAACACTTTTTTTAATCTCAAAGACTGAATTTCTTCTGCCTCTTTATTTTAATATTATTTTTTCTCTTTCTTGTTATTAAATTAAAATGAGAAAAAGCTTTACAAGGTATTAGGAATTTTTAGCAATTAGTGTGGTCACTGGACCAATAGCTATGGAATTATTTTGAGCAAGATGTATTTAAACAATAAATTAATTGATGAAAGTTTTTTGTGGACTTGAAAATACTGTTTATTTTGGCTGAAAGGTAGAGGTAAACAGTGAGCTCCAGCATTACATTTGTAGTATTTAAAACCTAACAATAACATGTTTACAATGATTCAGCTGTAGGTATTCATGCTTACAGTTCTTGGTCACACATGCAGCTAGTTGTGATGGAAAGATGGCTTGACAGTTGGGAGATCTGGGTTTCACCTGACCAGGCCACTAACCATCTGTGTGACCTTGCAAGAGTCGCAAGTTTTTGGCTACTGCAAAAGGAATATAGATCATGTGTTTTCCAAGATCCCTGTGAGTTTTTCTGTTGAGTAAGAAATGGGGTCACTTAGTGGCAGGTACACCTGTATGTTTTAAAGGAATGGGTTTAAAACACATTCACAATAAGATATAGACAATTATTCCATGATCCTCTGATCATTCTTGTTTGTTTTTTTTTTTTGCTATGTAATCCCTAATCTTCTTTAGCTCTATTACTTATGTATATGCAGTTATTATACTAATCATAGCTCTTTTTCTGGATGATTTTTCAATTAAAAATAAGTTTGCCTATTAGATGTTAGTCAATTTTCTGTCACTATAACAAATATTGAGATAATCCATCTATAAAGAGAAAAGGTGTATTCTGGCTCACAGTCTGGGAGGTTCTGCTTTATGATCCATTAGTCCCATGGCTTTGGTACAGCGGCAAAGTAGCACATCATGTCAGGAGTGTACAATCGAGAAAAATGACTCACCCCACAGCCAGTAAACAAAAGAGAGTGAGGAAAGAGCTGGAAATCCCACAATTCCTTTTAAGGGAACACCTCAATACTCAAAATCCAACCAATAGGCCCTACCTCTTAGAAGTTCCACTTCACAATTGTGCCAGTCTGGGCCTTTAGGGGACAATTAACATCCAACTATAGCATTAAGTAAAACCTCACAACTTGCTCTGGAATTGTATTTTAATATTTTTCATATGAGGAACTGCTTTTTTAAAAGAATGTTCCTATTTGTAGCTGTTGATGAATGAGTCACTTACTACTCTTCCTTTTGTCCAGCCTTCTTTTTCCAGGTCATCTGTGTGACAGATGTAGGGAGCGCTAAGTCGCCATTGATCCAATATGATACATCTACTGGATTGGGTAAACATTTAATGCCTATTCTTTCTAGCATGGCAACTGCCCATTTGTTCTTCATAAACATACATGTATTTGTTTCTATGCTCTTGTACCAATATAATCCCAAAAGCTTTATAGAAGGAATTGTATAAAGTGTTATAAATATTTTTAAGTCTTCATGGAACTTACTTCAGGCAGGGAGTTAGGATATACTTTTAAAATGTCATGTCATTGAATTATACATATGGGAAAGTCCAGAGAGATCTGACTGAGCTGTTCCCTTGACCACAAATTCTGACTAAAGAGTTTTATGACTTTGTGTACAAAAATATGATTTATAGAGAAAGAAAGATCAGAGGAAGGGAAATATTCTTGTCAATTTTTTGAGCTTAATGATAATATTCTATAATCAGAATCTAAAATGATGAACTTGGGAAATTTCTGTCTATATCATTCATAAAAGATTATGACTTACTATTAATACCAGGTAATTTAGCTAAAGAGATTAAACTATAATTTTTAAGGAGCATCTTTTAAATTTAGTTCTACCTATAACCTTTGAATCTAACACATGCCATACTTTACAATTTCAAAGGGCAAGTTAGCAGAATGCCAAATACTTCTCATTAGAGCAGATTTGGGACTGAGACCTTGTTTTAAATTCTAGTAATGAACACTATCTCAAATTTGCATGCCTATACACATTAAAGAATAAACATGTCACAAAATTCTGAAACATAAGTAAACAAATATAATGTTACCAAAAACAGTTTTAATCTGTAAAATATTCATCTGTGTTTCCAGACTTTACATGCCTGGGTGCCATATAAAATTTCTTACAACACCTAACATGTGTCCTCTCACATAATTTATTTCCTCTCATTTAATAGAAGTTATGAGGCAGAGAAGACTCATTGGGCATTCTCTTAGCAACTAACTCCAGAGGGACACAAGGATTTATTCAGGAATGTTCTGCAAGCTTTTCACTAAGATGACAAGTCAAATGTGGTTCCTTTTTTGACCTCTGGACAAAGACTTTCTCTTTGGTGATGGTTCTCCAATGTTGGTGTGCATAAGTATCACTTCAGTGTGACTATTATAAAAATTTTCCCAAGCAAAGATCCAGAATTGGGGGTTGAGGTGTCTGCTCTTCAGTAAGTCCTTCCCAACAGGAGCCTAGGACCATGTGTTGGCAAATACCACATCCCATGGCAATCACTGGGAAGAGATTAACTTTAACAGTGGTGGTGGCTTGATTTTTTTTGGGGTGGGGAGTTTTTGCTAAGCCACTGGAGTTCTATTCTGTTATCACGAACCTGCCTGATGCACAGGTGGATGCACAGGTGGAATTCCTTAAAGTGAAAGGGTAGTTAGCAGAGAAGAGAGAGAGAGAGAGAGAGAGAGAGAGAGAGAGAGAGAGAGAGAGAGAGAGAGAGAGACCATGCTGACTGTAAGTTCTTTCTAAAAGAGGAGAAATTCCTGGTCAGCTCCTGAATAAGAACTAAGGTGTCTGGTGTTACCCAGAGCTGTGAGCAAAGGCTCTCATGTCTGGAGGCTGGGCTCTGGGCAGAGCAGTGGGAAAGAATTCAGGGCTGTGCTGATTCCAAGATGGGCTGCCCAGCTGGTACCCAGAGTCAGTTTTAATTTTTATCATATGGCTTCTAAAACATTCCTGTCCCATTGCCTAAAGGCAGCCTTCAAGCAGGAAAGAGGCAGAGACCTCATTTCCTCTGACTGTTCCAAGGGCTGTTTCCCTTTTGAGGATTCCCTCAGGCACACCACCCTCCATCCCCTGCAGGCTCCGAAGCAAGAGGCCCACTGAGCCCATCAGATCAGTTTCTGGAGTTCCTACCCAGAAGAAACTCAACTCTTCTGTGTATGTCCAAGGTTTGCTTTTAATCAGACAACACACAATGGTTCCTAATAAAGGGAACTCCTGCCTGCCAGAGCTTGATCAGACCTTTGGCTCTAACTCTTCATTTCAGAAATGAGAAAGCAGAAGGGGGGGATCAAACCATATCAGTCAACAGGAGTCTGAGCTGGCCCAGCAAGCAGCTGGCTGAAATTCTCATCTAAGACCTCCTCCTGCTTGGCTTGCCATGCTCACAGTGTGATTCCTCAGCCATAGGTTGCCCTGCTGTAATCCCTGTACGCCTTTCTTCTGTATGCCCCCGATCATCAGCTACACCTTATGCACACAAAGCCCTTCAACTCTGCAAAGCCCTCAGCACAGGACCTGGCACAGGGTGAATGCTTAGCAAATGTGAACTAATTTCATTAGCCTCTTGTGCAGAAAATCACACCAAGCAGTCACACCACTGAAGGATGTCTTTCCATAGGAATCTTTCCTAGTGCATATGAGTGGTGCCTTGCACTGGTTTTGCTACTTAGCAGAGAAGCCAGGGGACAAGTCCTGTAAGGACCACATGTTATTAAGCACAGGCTGCTAATATCACAATAAAAACTGGGGCCTGATGTCTCAAAACCCAGTGTGCAGAAAAGTTTTCAAGAATGAAATTGCTGAAGTGAGGGGACTTTGGATGTCCACAACATTGACAATGTATGGAATTCTGTGTCAATAACCCCTTGAAGAGCTCACTGCTTCACTGCTCAAGAAAGGACTTCATGCCCTCAAGTTTGGGTAAATCTCCTTTTTCCTCTCTCTCTCTCTCTCTTCCTCTCCCTCTCCCTCTCTCTCTTCCTTTCTCTCGATACTGGGACTCAAGCATATTCTACCTCACATCTATGCCCTTAACCTTTTAAAAAATTTGTTTTGTTTTGAAACAGGGTCTCACTAGGTTGTTTGGAGTCTCACTAATTTGCTGAGGCTGATCTTAGACCTTCAATCCTGTCTCAGCCTCACAACTACTGGGATTACATGCATGTGCCACTATACCAAGCTGTGTAAATACTTCTAAAACTTGCTCCCCACTCCACAACTGGGTGCAGTGACACACACACATCTAGTATGTGGGAAACAGACACAGGAGGATTGCAAGTTCAAGGCAAGATTCAGCAACTCACCAAGACCCTGTTTCAAAATTTAAAAAATAGAAGTACAAACACCTGTGGATAGAATTACAAAGTATAATACCCCTGGATGCAATCACATTTAAAAAAAAAAAAAAAAAAGTTCACCCAACTGTCTTTCCCAAGGATTTTCCAAGGCAGCAGTGATTTCCAACCCAAATGGCCAAATGGCAATGCCAGGAATATTGGTAAGGTCTCTGGAGGGCTGCCATCCTACTCTACTCTAACCCAGAGCAGGCTAAGCCACCACTGCAGCCTGCACACAGGCCAATGAGCACCCAACATACATGGCTTTCAACTACTATCAAATAACAGGGCCAGAGATAAAAAAAAAAAACAGCCTTCTAAGTCCCTTTTCTTTCCCTGGGTTTTGCAGGCCTGGTGCTAACAACTCCTGGAGAAAAGAAAGGCTCAGGGAGCAGAAGCACTGAGTTCTACAGTGAGCTGTGGTTCATCATGTTAATGGCAGTGCTGGGCTTGATCTTGTTAGCCATTTTTCTGTCACTGATACTACAAAGAAAAATCCAAAGGGAACCGTATATCAGAGAAAGACCCCCACTGGTACCTCTTCAGAAGAGGATGTCACCATTGAGTGTCTACCCACCAGGGGAAACTCAGCTGGTATGTATGCAAGGGTGTGGCCCTTTTCCTATCACTGGCCAACTTGCTTTTCTTCCAGGAGGAAATATTTCCACAGCCATACTAACGAGAAACTAGATGACATTTTTCACTAAATGTTTCACTAAATGTGGGGACCAAGAAAGACTCAAGCTAGAATAGCTTCTTCAACTTTTGCTGATTAAAATCACTTGGAAAGCTTAAAAAAAAAAAAAAGTACCCCTGGATGGGGGTGTAGTTCATTGGATGAGCATCTGTTTAGCATTCATGAGGCTCTGGGTTCAATCCCCAGCACTAAAACCAAAAATCATTACTTGAGACTTATCTCAAAAGGTTTGATAATTTCATTGGTCTTGGATGGGACCTGAAGATTTTTTTTTCATCTTTTTATTTAAAAATTGACTTTAGTGATTAACCAAGAATGAATATCTCTGCTTTATGGTTGTAATTTGGGATGGTGAAAAAGATTTGTATATTAAAATCACCTGTGAATGTATAGGTTCTATTACTGTTGATTGGGAGAGATTAAAAGTAAAAATGGGAGATAGGGGAGCTAGGTGTGGTGGTGCATATCTGTAATCCTAGTACTTAGGAACCTGAGACAGGAATACTGCAGATTCAAGGACAGCCCCAGCAACTTAGTGAAGTTCTCAGCAACTTAATGAGATGCTGTTTTCAAATAACAAATGAAATAGGGCTGAGGGTATAGGTCAGAGGTAGAATACCCCTAGCTTCAATACCAAACATAGAAAGATAGATGATAGATGATAAATAGGTAGATAGATAGATAGATAATAAATGGATGATAGATAGATTTTAAAAATAGAATATTGGGAATAAGTGCTAGAAGGGCTCAGTCAAGAGAGCCCTGGCCACTGAGGATGCATGGCTCAGAACTGCGGACCATCCACTCCCAGGTTAGGAAAGTGAAGGTTGGGGTGGGGTAAGGCCCCACCCATGGGACAAGCACACAAAAGGATTGAAATCCCCTGTTCCTGTGTACCCTCCAGCATCAGGCAAAATCAGAATGGCACCAAGCTAGTTAACTTTCACCAAGTTTTCCAGCTGAGTGAGGTGTGAGGAGGAAGAATGGGGTCACTGGTCTAGGCCTGGAGAACTGGCTCATCCTCCACCATGAGGTGGCACATTCCAGCCCCATAGAGTGAGCAAAATTGATATCTTAAATATTGCAGGGTATTGAGCAATTGTCCCAGAACCTGTCCCATCACAATTTAATTTCATTCCAATTGACAAAATGTACCTGCAAGTGTTCATTTATTTTGGATTTTGTTTGTTTGTTTGTGGTTTTGGTACTAGAGATTAAAGCCAGGGGCATTCTACCTCAGAGCTACACCCTCAGCTCCTAAAGATTTTTTACAAAGATTTGAAACAGTATCTTGCCAGGTATGGTGTTACACACCTATAATTCCAGTACGTAGGAGGCTGAGATAGAGAGATTACAGATTGAAGGACAGTTTCAGCAAGTTGTGCAACTCTCATCAACCCAGACCAAACAAGAGAGATCTTATTTCCAAATTAAAAGATAAAATAGGGGTGGGAGTGTTAGTTTTGGGGGGTAGAATGCCCTTGGACTCAACCTTTAGCAACCCCCCCCAAAAAAATAATTTGAAAGTGTATTGCTAAATTGCTGAAACTGGCCTCAAATTTGCAATTCTCCTGTCTCCGCCTCCCAAGTACTGGGATTACAAGCATACAGCATCACACTGGCTATTCTCTTGTTTTTTTAAAAATATATTTTAGAGCCAAACTACTTTCACAGAGTTGGAGATCAGGGAGTCAAAGCTAGCCAAATTAAAGGGAATGTGGTTTGCATTAGAAGGAAGAGTCATGCGGGTCATAGTCTCCTCACCTACTCAGAACCAAGGGCAAAGAATCTGAAGAGGAACAAGCTTCAGTCACCTGCTCCATTTCCCAGGTGATTCCCTCGCCACTTGAGTGGGTGAAGGAGACATAACCACGCAACACACACACTCTTCCCTCATCCAGTACCTCTGGTCTTGGTGCTGGTGCTACCCTTTCCAAAGCAACCTGCCCTTGCACCAGATAACCTTTGCATATCAGATACCAACTGGCAAGAGGACTTTTCTCCACTCTGAACAGAAATGTAGGCAGAGGTGCCATAGTTTAAGTGCTTTCTGTATTTTGCTAACATTTTTCAAGGTCACAATATACAGTATAGCCAAGATTACATGCAGGTTTTACTTGTACTTTAAGTACTGGTTTGAAGATCCTATCTCTTTAATACTAAACAAAAAACTCCAGTGGTACTCACCTTAATCACTATATGCAAATAATTTTCACTTTCTGTGTTTTAATTGTAAACTATACACACACTCACACAAATGAATGATTATGCTTGTTTTTAAACAAGGACTGATGCCCTCATTTTTTCTCAGTTTGACTCTGTGGCTGATATATCTGACGTGTCCAGCAATGTCACCCTGAAAAGTTACACCATGCACTTTGAGGTACCCATGTGTGCTGCATGAATGCATGAAATTCCGCATGCTGCGTAGACTGATAAGCAGAAAGATTTCAATGATTGTACCAGTTACTTCAGAATTCCTGGATGTTTAGAGCAGCTAGAATTTATCTTATGACACATTCTAGGTTCCAACTATAAGTGACTTTGTTTTGCCGATATTAGTATCAGACCTGATTTATTTTGGAGGCTGGAATCCTGTAACATGGGAAAAACAGGGAATAAGCAAAGAGGGAGGGAGGAGTCAGTTCCCTACACAAATCCAGGACTTTAAAAGTGAAAGATAAACCATGTTTACCTAGCAGGCAACCTTGAGAGAATATTGTTCACTAGGACAGCTCTGGGGAGAAGGTGTTCTCAAGATGTAAGCTCTGGGCCAACCGCATGGAGAGGTCACCTTGTTAACCCACCTCCTGCCCCTCCCCCCCCCCGCCCAACAAAGGACCAGTACAGAAGCACCCTAGGTTCCAAGAGCAGTGGCCACCTGATGCCAGTATTAGCTTATGATTTCATACATACCAAGAAGCCAAGACTCCATCTTCCAGGGGCTCATAGCTGCTACCTAAGTTCCACAAGGAGGTTTGGATGCAGCTGTTTCCTCCAATGACAATGTATGAGTTTCAGTTCTCTGTCATATGTTTCAAGTCCATTTTATTCACGTGTTAATCACCAACAGCAACTTCCTTTTCAGGGATTAGCCGACACCAAAATTCCCCAGTCTGGGACACCTCTAAGTATTCGGAGCAGCGGAAGTGTTTCTGTTCTGAGGATCCCAAGTCAAAGCCAAATCAGCCAAACCTACTCCCAGGACACTCTGCACCGCAGTGTCAGCCAGCTCATGGACATTCAAGACAAGAAAGTCTTGATTGACGACTCGCTGTGGGAAACCATCATGGGCCACAGCAGTGGACTGGTGAGTTGATTCCCTCTCCCAGAGTCTGTGCTCAACCTCCCAGAGGGCTCTTGGTACAGACGTCATGAAGCTTCCTGTGCTTTGGTGAATGGTGCTGCAGCACTCAGGGCATCCCTCTCAGCACCTGCCAAATCATGTACTTGTTGACACATGTTACTGCAATTGTTTGATAAACAGTGTAGAAGTTTGTCTTATTCCTTTGATATACAGTAGATGCTGAAAAAAATAAACATATGAAAAGAAGACCCATAGCAACAGGTGGTGTATAATTCCATACTGAGGTAAGTGACCGCAGAACACTGGGATTCAATAGTAGAGAAACAGAGAATCTATAAAATCTGGAAATAAGGAGACCAGCATGTAAGAGAAGCAGAACATCTCAGCACCCACCATCCACAGCTCGGGGAGGAAGACTTTCCCCTCTGCAAGGGTAAAGGTGAGAGTTCGAGCAAGCTCCATCAGTGTGGACACTGCAGCACTAGCTACTAGAGAGTTTTGCAGCTCCTGCAGCTTAGAGCCCCAATAGATAAAAGGCCTGAAACCTGCACAGAATTCTGGCTGAAAAAGGAATTCACTTCATCTCCCAGCAACCCTCTATCATGGGATTGTGTAGCCTGGAGTTATCTTGAAAGTGGACCTATCATCCGAATTTGGTCTGCTTTCAGGAGTCAGACACCCCTGCATCTTTCAATCTCTGGGGCCCATAGACATTCCACTGCACTGGCTCAGTGGGGCCTGCCTCACAAGCTAGACTTGGTTCAGTGGAGTAACTGACACAAACTCCCTGAGATGCTACACAGTGGGGAGTGGGGGTGGCAGTGCAGAGAGGAGCAGAGTGTGCCCTTCCTCCATAAGAACCAAGGGACCAGGAGGCCTGACTTCTGAGACTGGGGACATGGCCAGTCATGTGTGGCCTTTGCAGGTGCCAGGACTAAAGGCAACTTCCCATCCATTCCTGCCACCCCTTTTCCAACATCAAGTTTGGTGCCTGTTACTAAAAAAGATAGGGAAAGAACTCTGTCCATTGCTCCCCAACCCAAAGCTGGGGCCATTCTGACCAGTGCTGCCAAAGCTATGGCTCTAGCTCCACCCTCAAGGTACACTGCCTAAGGATATCCCAAGAGAAACTTTGATCAGAAATACAGCAATAGCGCTCTCTCTCTCTCTCTCTCTCTCTCTCTCTCTCTCTCTCTCTCTCTCTCTCTCTCTCTCTCTCTCTCCCTCTCTCTCCTGTGAGCACCTCACCTCAACTGAGAGGAATTTTACCTGGCTCTAGTCTTGACCCACTCCCACTACAACTGAAACAGTGGGGAGGATGGAGGAAAAGACCCCTGACCATCTCTCCACCCTCAGATGTGCATGGCTGGGGGAGGGGAGCCAAGGTCCTGTTCCTGGGCAGACATACCCACAGTAACAGCAAAGACAAATAACACAAATTTTGCTGTCACCACATTGATGAGGGCCCCTGCATTAGCTGTTCCCACATCTTGTCTGGTCATGCACTACTAATCAAACTTGATATGAGTGTCACTGAGCGGGTGTTCGACTTCCATTCCCCTGTGACGCACGAGTCCCAGTGTCTATCAGAGGCCAAGTGCTTCAGGTCCCTCATCACCACTGGAGCACCCAATTCCACGAGCCAGTCTAAGTCAAAAGTGCCTGAGAAAGCCACCATTACATGATAGGGACCAGCACCTCCACTGTAGGAGTGAGCTGCACAGAGTGCATCCCACACTTTCTGCTATCTCACACCTGCTTAATCTGCTGGAGTGTCTCACTGTTTCATATCCCACAGACACAGTGGGTCTCTCCATCTTCAATACAGTATCTGCTGTACATAACTTAATAATCACAGCTTTAAAAACTACAGGGAGATTACATTAAGGCGCTGCCTGGAAAAAAAATCAACATTGCATAACAATCTGATACACAAGATACACCTTTAGGAGAAAGCCACTTAATAAGGCATTCTCCCAAAAGGAGTAGACATATCTACTTCATTGCATGCACAAATCTCAACATAAGAACACAAGAAATATGAAAAACAAAATGAGGTATTATGACATCTCCTAAAGTTCTTAATTCCAAAGACAGACTCCAAAGACAGGTATCAAAGTGAATGAAATTCTTGGTAAAGAATTCAAAAGAATGATTGTTAAGTATCTAAGATAGTAATTTTTAAACCTCAATGAGACCCAAGAGAATACAGAGAAACAGCAAATAAAATTGAGAAGTCAATGTAGGATATGAATGAGATTAAGCAGAGAGATTCTGAAACAGAACCAATAAAAAATCTTAGGAATTAAGAGTTCTGTAAGTCAGATAAAAAAAGTCAAAAGACAAGACAAAACAGAACAACAAATACCGAAGCTTACAAATAGGTCTTTTGAAATATGTGTAGATAGAAGTAACTTAAAAAATAATGAAGACAGCATACAAGATCTTTGGCACACCACTAAAAGATCAAATATCTTCCTCATCAGCAAATCCAAAAGAGAAGAAATGAAGGTTCAACAAAATAACAGCAAAATAATTCAACAAAATAATAGCAAAATCTTTTGTAATCTCTGTATAGCCATGGACATCCAGGTATAAGAGGTATATAGAATTCCAAATAGATATAACCCGAAAAGATTTTCACCAGGAGGAGGATGTACAAAAGTATATGAGAGAGAAAGAATTTTTTTTTTTTTTTTTTTTTTGGTGGTACTGGGGTTCCTGGAAGCCCTTCTACCTCCGGGCTACACTCCCAGACCTATTTTTTATACTTTTTTATTTGGAAACAGGGTCTCTCATAAGCCAGCACGCGTGGCTGGCTTCAAACCTGCGCGATCCTCCTGTCTCTGCCTCCCAAGCGCGGGGATTACAAGCGTGGACCACCACGCCCGGCCGAGAGAAAGAATTTTAAAATCTGTAAGAGTGGGGCAAGATGGTGGCGGCCGCAGTTACAGTGGCGATCGGGGCTGCTGAAAAGAACATGCATTCCTCAGAGAAGCCCTGAACACCAGCATTTCATTTAATATCTGATTGGGACAACTTAAGGAGACATTTCCAGCTGTGACTTCCTATCCAGAATAAAGGAGACAGAGTAGATAATGGTGGAATTATAATCAAGATGACAATGAGGTGCCCGCCATGCAAGAAAAGTGATTTTTGGAAGAACATCCCAGAAGAGATTAGAGAAAAGTCTGCTTCAGCCGCACATGCCGGGGAACTCTTAACAACATACCTTGTAAGAAAAATGATCTGGACATGGTGAAGGGAGCCCAGCAGTGCCAGGAGGGAAACCCAGCTGTGCATGCCAGGGAACTCAGTGCACCTGGCCGCCGCACTCCTCTATATTGCGCTGGGGGCCATGATGTGCTCAGGACAGCAGATCCTGCTCTATGTGGTGAGGCTGTGGGCCTCCATTCGTGGAGAGGAGATAAAAAATTCATTGCTGCTGAGTGCTCAATCCCACAACTTCTTTAAAACACACATACTGTCTTCTTTTTTTAAGAAATATTGGAGAGGGGCCAAAATGATGGTGGTGGCAGCCAGGATTTAGGAGATGCAGACAAATCCTACGCAATCCACCTTGAACTTTTGGAGAAAAAAGTCTCTGCGAAGGGGGACTGCTCCTGCCGCACATGCTTAGGAATTCTGGACATCATACCATGTAAGGAAGGTGCTCAGCGGAGAACTAGGAGGAAAGTGGTGGTGGCAGGGGCAGCAGCAGCCAGTATTTGGGAGAGGCAGATATCCGATCCAATCCACCTTGAACTTTCGAAAAAATCGCCCCAAAGGTAGGCTGCTACGGCCACACATGCTCAGGAATTCTGGACAACTTGCTGTGTGGGAAAAGTGTTTGGCAGAGAACTGAGACCATGGTAGCAGTGGCAGTGGTGGCAGCAGCGGCAAAGGCCAGTATTTGGGAGAGGCAGAGTTCTGATCCAATCCACCTGGATCTTTTCAAGAAATCTCCCCAAAGGTAGAATGCTACCACTACACATGCTCAGGAATTTGGAACAACATGCTATGTGAAAAAGGTGCTCGGAAGAGAACCAAGATGGCAGTGGCAGTGGCAGCAGTGGCCAGTATTTGGGAGAGGCAGAGATCCAATCCAGTCCACCTTAAAATTTTAATGAAATGTCCCCAAAGGTAGACTGCTACAGACGCACATGCTTGGGAATTCTGGAAAACATGCTGTGTGGGAAAGGTGTTCAGGAGAGAACCGAGATAGCAGTGGTGGCAATGGCAGTGTTGGTGACCAGTATTTGGAGGGGCAGACAGATCCAGTCCAATCCACCTTGAACTTTTGAGGAAAACTCACCAAAAGTGGTCTGCTCCTGCCACACATGCCCAGGAATTCTGGACAACATGCTAAGTGGTAAAAGGGTTTGGGGTGTATCGGAGGGAGCCCCAAATAACCAGGTTGGGCCGCCACACTGCGTGTTCTGGGAGACATCAGTCTTCATGGCCACTGCACTTCTCTGTGTAGTGCTGGAGGCCAGAGTGCACGTGGAGCAGCAGAGCGTGCTCTCTGAAGTGAAGCTGTGGAATTCTGCCTTTGAAGGGGAGACAAAATTCATTGCCACTAGGTATTTGGGGTCCCAGCTTTTTCAAAAGACATGTACTCATTTCTCATATTTAAAAAAAAATAGAAAATGAAGAACGCTGGGCACAGTGGCGCATGCTTGTAATCCCTGTGCTTGGGAAGCAGAGACAGGAGGATCACGCAGGTTCGAAGCTAGCCTCGCTGGCTTAAGAGACCCTGTTTCCAAATAAATATATTTAAAAAATAGGTCTCTGGGAGTGTAGCCCAGAGTTAGAAGGGTTTTCAGGAACCCCAGTACCACAAAAAAAAAAAAAGGAAGAACAAAGGGAACATCTGTAGATAACCTGCTCTCAGTGACAGATACCAAAGCCCTCTGTACAGCAAGGCCAGTGCCAGGGCCTCTGAGGCCAGGATAGGAGCATGCTGGGCCTGGTGTGAGGCAAGGCCTGTGCTGGGGCCTCCAAGGCCAGGATCAGAGCCTGCCAAGGGGTGAGGCTGGTGCCATGGCTAGTGAGGCTGGGATTGGAGCCTGTTGTGATGCAAGGCCGATACTAGGGTTGGGATCAGAGCGGTGAGGCAGGTGCCGGGGCCAGTGAGGCTAGGATCAGAGCCTGCCATGAGACAAGGCTGGTGCTGGGGCCTCCGAGGCTGGGATCGAAGCCTGCTGTGAGGCAAGACCGGTGCTGGGGCTTCCAAGGCCAGGATCGAAGCCTGCTGAGGGGTGAGGTTGGTGCCGGGGCCAGCGAGGCTGGGATCAAAGCCTGCCATGAGGCTTGGCAAGTGCTGGGTCCTCTGAGGCCGAGATCAGAGCCTGCTGAGAGGTTGAGGGCAGTTCCGAGGCCAGCGAGGCCGGGATCAGAGCCTGCCATGAGTCAAGGCCGGTGCTGAGGCCTCCAAGGCTGGGATTGGAGCCTGCCGAGGAGTTTGGTCTGTGCTGGGGCCAGTGAGGCTGGGATCAGAGTCTGTCATGTGGTGAGCCCATTGCTGGAGCTAGTGAGGCCAGGATAGGAGCTTGCCTTAAAGCAAGGTCAGTCCTGGGGCCTCCGAGGCTGGGATCAGAGCCTGCCATGAAGCAAGACCAGTGCTGGAGCCAGCGAGGCTGGGATCAGAGTCTGCAGGGTAGTGAGGCCAATGCTAGGACCAGCGAGAGTGGGATCGGAGCCTGCAATATGGCATCCACAGAGAAATTTCACAGAAAATAAAAAATTAGATGCTTTCCCTAATATGCAAAAAATAGGAATAAATCGGTTAGGAGGAAATCTAGTTGAAGAAAGGGCCCTATGGAAAAGCCATTAAGGCGACCTATCAGAGGGGATGGGATGGGGGTAAATGGAATCTCTTTAAAGCACATGATATACTTAAACAACTATATCAAAGTCAATGACTAAATCAAGCATGGGATTGAGGGAGGGGGAGGGAATTGGATGGGGATTGGAAAAAGGCTAATTGAATGATGTGTGCTTGTATATCCTCACAAGTCTTGTATGCCATTGAGATGTTTGACTACAATACACCAATAAAAATTTAAAAAAAAATCTGTAAGAAGGCAGGCTTGGTGGTACACACTTGTAATCCCAGCATTTGAAAGGTTGAGACAGGAGGATAGCGGTTTGTGGACAGCATCAGCTACTTAGTGAGACCCTTTGCAACTCAGTGAGACCTTGTTTCAAAAAATAAAGATTAAAAATAGGGCTGGGGGTGTTGCTCAGAGGTAAAATGCCCCTGACTTTTATCCCAGTACAAATAATAAATAAATAAATAAATAAATAAATAAATTTGGAAAAGTGCTAAGTCACATTTAAAGCCAACTTCATTAGACTCTCAGCAGAACCCCAATAGTCCAGAAGAGCATGTAATGATGAATATTTCAAGTCACGAGGAAAAAAAAAAAAAACCCGCCAACCAAAATTACTATACCCAGAAAGACTATACTTTAGAATCAAAGTATAGCCAGGCATGGTGGCCCATACTTGTAAATCCCGCGCATGGGAGGCAGAGACAGGAGGATCACACAGGTTTTGAAGCCAGCCTCGCTGGCTTAAGAGACCCTGTTTCCAAAGAAAAATATAAAATAGGGCTGGGAGTGTAGCCCAGAGGTAGAAGGGTTCCGTTCCCAGTACCACAAAAAAAAAAAAAAAAAAGAAGAATCAAAGTATAAAAATCTTCCAGGACAAGCAACATCTAAGGGATGGCCACAAGACAAAAGATGCTTAAGGGAGTCTTACATCCAAAAGTGGAAAATATCATTATGATAAGCATATGAAAGTACAAATAGAAACATTCATGGGGAACAGGAAAAAAATCAAACATTATCAATACAAAAAGCCATCAAAACACAAAAATGGATAAAAGAGTAAGATCAGGAGCAAGACAAGGGTGTCCTCATTTCTTACCACTTTTATTCAATACAGTACTAGAAATTATACCCAGAGGAATTAGGCAAGAAAAAGAAAGAAAAAAGTATATAAATTGGTAATGAGGAAGCTAAATTATCCCTATTAGAAGATAGAATTCTATACTCAGAAAAACCTTAACTACTCTACCAAAAAACTACTAGAACTGATCAATGAATCCAGTAAGGTAGCAGGATACAAAATCAACATACTTTCCATAAGTGAACAATAAATTTGCTAAGAAATCATGAAAGTAATGCCAATCACAAGACACACAAAACCTAGGAATAAACCACTAAGGATGTCAAAGACTTGTACAATAAAGATTACAAAATATTCAAGACAAGTTGAAGAAGCCACTAGAAGGTGATAAGACTTTCCATGTTCATGGATTGGAAGAATTAATATTGTCAAAATGTCTATATTACCCAGGCTTTCCACAGATTTCATCAAAATCTCACTGACATAATTCGGAACTAAATAAAATAATCCTTAAATACGTATGGAAGTACCTATGACCCTGAATAGTCAAGAGCAAAGCTGGAGATATCTTAGTACCTTTTCTTTCTTTCTTTCTTCTTTCTTTCTTTCTTTCTTTCTTTCTTTCTTTCTTTCTTTCTTTCTTTCTTCTTCTTTCTTCCTTCCTTCCTTCCTTCCTTCCTTCCTTCCTTCCTTCCTTTCTTCTTTCTTTCTTTCTTTCTTTCTTTCTTTCTTTCTTTCTTTCTTCTTTCTTTTTTTCTTTTTTGTGGTATTGAGGATGGAACTCAGGGTCATTCTACCTCCAAGCTACACCCACAGCCCTATTTTTTATTCTTAATTTTGAAACAGGGTCTGAGTTACAAAGGGCCTCACTAAGTAGCTGAGGCTGTCTGCGAACCGCGATCCTCCTGTTTCAGCCTCCCGAATGCTGGGATTACAAGCGTGTGCCACCACACCTGGCTCAATAGTACCTGATTTTGAGACATACTACTTCTTCTTTTTTCGGACTCTCATCTTTCTCTCCCCCATTCTCACTTTTCTTTCACTGAAGAGTCAATGACTTCCAGGAAGCCTTTCTTGACTAATAGCAAACAATAAAGGGGATTTTGGCTTCAGCACTATCAAACAGCAAAATAAACAGTTCTTCATACTTGTTCAGGATAATCTAGATAAGATAGGCAGATAGATAGATAGATAGAGCTTAGCTATAACCTCAAGCAGAATCATGAGCCTGCTTATGATTGTAGCTATTCATTTCCATGATTCCATTTCACATCTAAAGTTTTTAAGTGGCCGGAGTAATTACAAAACATAAACAATGGCTCATGGATTATTTCTAACATGCAAAATGGCAATTCTAACATGTTTAACCATAACACATTGAGGGCTTAATTGAATTATTGCACTTAACCTTCATAAACTCTGGGTCAGTGCTATTATCATCCTCATCTTTAAAAAAGGAACTGAGGAAGCCGGGCGTGGTGGCGCACGCTTGTAATCCCCGCGCTTGGGAGGCAGAGACAGGAGGATCGCGCAGGTTCGAAGCCAGCCACGCGTACTGGCTTAGGAGACCGTTTCCAAATACAACTGTAAAAATAGGTCTGGAAGTGTAGCCTGGAGGTAGAAGGGCTCCCAGGAACCCCAGTACCACCAAAAAAAAAAAAAAAAAAAAAAAAAAAAAAGAAAGAAAGAAAAGAAAAAGAAAGAAAGGAACTGAGGCTTAGAGAGATTAGATACTCAAAGGCACAAAGATATTAAGAAATCTTTATGTGGTATATTAAAAATCTCATCTGACCAGAGAGCTCCCATTTCTAACTTTTATACGATATTGCCATTTTTGCTTATTTTTGTTTTAGCACTACTAATGGGCAGTGTGAAAGAAACTCAACGAAAGCTTTTGAAGGAGCCAATACTTGGCAAGTTATTTGTTCATTATAAAATTGTATCAACATTACTAACCTTATTTCCTACAGAAAATTTAAAAGAATAGAAAGTGACAGCACGTAATAGCTTGCATTTGGCTCTTCTTGCTCTTCACATTAAAAAAAAACATATATATATATATATATATCGGGGATTATATATATTATATTTATATATAATATATAATATATTAATATATTATATATCCCCTGTATATATACATATTATATAATATATATGGGGGAGATATATACATATTATATAATATATATGGGGAGATATATGTGTATATATATATATATGTATATAATTACAAGCATGTGACACCAAGCCCGGCTTCCTCAGTTCCTTTTTTAAAGATGAGGATGATAATAGCACTGACCCGGAGTTTATGAAGGTTAAGTGCAATAATTCAATTAAGCTCTCAATGTGTTATGGTTAAACATGTTAGAATTGCCATTTTGCGTGTTAGAAATAATCCATGAGCCATGAGTATGAATGTGTGTGTGTGTATATATATATATATATATACTTTTTCTTATAAACTTGTTTATGAAAAGTATGTTTATTGTATCTTTATATATGCATATACCTGTGTATATACAAGCTTATAAAGGTCAACATTAATGTAACACTCAGATAATACATTTTTTACTAAATTTCATATGTGATTTAAATAAAGGACTGTGCCTTAAGCCACCCTTAGTGTTGAGCATTAGACAGTACATTTGTACTGAGTACTTTTTATGCTAAATTGACAAACTGATCAATCGACAGCAAATACTGTAACCATCGATTGGTTTCCTTTTCAGTATGTGGATGAAGAGGACCTGATGAATGCCATCAAGGGTTTCAGCTCAGTGACCAAGGAACACACCACATTCACGGACACCCACCTGTAAAGGATGGAAACCTGCACGACAGTCCTGGGATGCAGGCCCTGCACCCCACTACTCCTAGGTTATTATGACTGACACATTGTAATTTCTGAAAAGCCACTGGTTCTTACTTTTTAATACTAATGAAATAAGGGTTGCTGTTGAAGTTGTTCTTCACTAGAAAAAAAAATGTTACTTTTATGGTGGTCTGAAGTGATGGATATCTGTATGAAAATACTTGTTTTGCTGTTTATTTTGTGGAAGTTGAAGTATGCAATTTCTACTTAGCTCGGCAGTGATGGCTGGGTTAAATGAGTAATGAGTGGCCACTTCAATATGGCCCCCGTTTGTTACAAGTAATGAGAAGTCAGTGGTTTAAAAACAATGTAAGCCAGGCGTGGTGGGGCATGCTTGTAATCCCCGGAGGTGGAGACAGGAGGATCAAGGAAGGGCTCAAGGACAGCCTCAGTAGCTTAGACTCTCAGCAACCTAGCAAGATTCTGCTTCAAAATAAAAATAAAAAGGGCTGGGGGTGCAGCTTGGAGGTAAAATGTCTCCAGGTTCAATCCCCTATACCCCTACACACACAAACACATACAAATCTAAATAATTCTGCTGAGAGGCTGTTGCTACTGCTCCTTTCAATCTGCCAGGGTTGACAAAATCCTCTAAGAAACTGCTGTTTTAACAAGCATACTCAGGAAATGAAATCCCAATTTCTGACCATACTGTATCAAAGAAAAATAAGTTTTGCACTGTGGACATACATTTAGCTAAAGATTCTATAAGTCATGCTCTTTCCAGTTAATCACAAAGCTGTCTGACAGAGCATTATATAACTATTAATGTCTGTTCTTGAATATATGAATCTTTGGAAAGTCAGAGGAGTAAACATAATTTATTCATTTCAAAGAAAAAACAAGGTATTTCAATAGAAGCACCCACACTTGAACCAATGTTCTTATTTCCTAATTTACAGTTTGTAACTATGGTCAGTATTTTTCAAAAAATTATATCAATGTACTGAATACTGACATCCTCAACTTAAATTTAAAATAGAAACTACTGCTCTATTTGTAGTATTTACTTTGCATGTATGGAATTTGAAAAGCTCCTTCTAGTCTTGAAATTAACACATTTACACATAAATATAAAACTGTTCATGTGTGTATGTATATCACACTACTCTCAACTATATCCATTCACTTTAGAGAACTCCTACATTCTATTTCTAAAATCAGTAAGAACAGATGATATGCAACAGTATATATTACTATGGTTCAAAATTTTGTTTTCTGATAATTTGGTTTGTAAAGGCATTGGTGCAAGTCCTACAGCAAGAAAAACAAATTCAGTCAACATAAAATGAAAGATATTTAGTCCGGCAGGGCAGCACATGCCTGTAATCCCAGTACTTAGGAGGCTAAGGAAGGAGGATCACATGTTGAAGACCAGCTTCAGCAATTTAGCAAAACTCACAGTAACCTAGTGAGATCCTGTTTCAAAACAAGTAATAAAAAAGGGTTGGGAATGTATCTCAGAGGTAAAATGATTCAGGGTTCAATCCCCTGTACCACACACATATACACCACCAAAATTAAAGATATCTCAATTTGTTCTTTCTGGAAAAAAGTATAAGAAAGCCTATTTTTCTTCATTCTTAATGGCTATAGTGTTCCCAGGAAATTATAATCTGCGTATACACTGAGATTTGACGATACTTTGTGCATCTACATCGTGATAGGTGGGTTTTTGCAAAACTGAGATGCAAAAACTTATAAAGGGATTACCTTATTCTGTACTTATTCTGACTACAAAACATGAATCACCGCTATGGTCCAAAGTCCAAGACTGTGGACTTTTGTGGGTACCAAGACTTTATCCAAGACTGAGAAAGTAGCTTCTCAGACTAACCAACTCCTAGACAATGCTTGCCAACCATGTGTCAAAAGCACAGACCAGTATTAAGGGTTCGATCCCCTCATCGCAACTACTATAAACCTAAAATAATTGTGTACATTTGGCAGTAGCTGTACAAATTATGAGGTTTTTTTCTCGCCAAAACTTTTATATTTTTTGAAGTGGAAACAATAAGTTTGGTTAGTTTATTATTGATTTTTATTCCCAATTTGCTAATTTTGGGTCAGTTAGTTGCTTAAAGCTGGCACAAATGAGCCTTAACCAAGGCTGAGTGAGCTACCTGGGTAGCACAGATTTACATCATTTGTCATCTGTATGTATTCCTGCAAATAAGATTTTCTGGGCAAAGGTGGATTTAAAAGACAGAGCTCATACTGTCTTCTTAAATTTTCATATTTGAAAATTTAGAGACACCTTTATCATTGTGTATTTGTTAAAGCATAGTTATAAATTTTCAAAGTACACAAATACAACTGCAGATTTTACTTCAACTCACTCTAATTATACTTTCTTAGTTATTAAATGTATTCAATTAGGTAAACCATTTATATTTTGACTCCACAGGTCAGGGTGAACAGATGCCCCTATGGCTTCTACCTGGAACACTGCCTTCTACACTGCTCCTAACTTTACCTGGATTTATAAATTGATCTTTGGTGGGGCTAAGGCATCCACATTTTTTATAAACTTCCTAATGTTGATAACCAGTGAAATGAAGCAACCTTGATTAAATCATGCGCAGGAACAATATCCTATGCACAGAGACTATGGGTCCACTGCCTCTGCCTTACAGAGCAAATAGGAGCAGTTACAAACCTTATGTCTGTGCTGAATTTCCTGATTCATGTCTTATCACCTGTACAGGGCACATGCTCAGCTTAAGAAATACATTGTTATTTCAATCACTGTTGAAAAGAAGTACAAAGTTGTTTTTAGAACCCTGTTTAAGCCCAGCGTGGTCAAGCACGCCTGCTTGGGAGGCTGAGACAGGAGAATCGCACAGGTTCAAAGCCAGCCTCAGCTACTTAGTGAGGCTCTCAGCAACTTAGTGAGACCCTGTTTCCAAATAAAACATAAAAAATAGGTCTGGGAGTATAGCCCGGAGGTAGAAAGCCTCTGTGTTCCATCCCCAGTAACACCAAAAAAAAAAAGAACCCTGTTTATAGTCAATCCATTTTAACTGCCACTAAATGAATCTAAACATAAATCTGCTACAGTATCTTGTACTGATGTAAAACTCATGTTGGCATCCAAATATAAATATAGCAACCTTTAAACAGGCCAGATAAAATGGCTTAGCAATAAGAAACTTAATTATGTCATATGAATAGCTGTTGATTTCTAATACACACATATCATGTAAATTAAAGATGCTTTGCTTGATATTCAAATGTTAACCAAATTTAATATACTTATGAAAAATGACAGTCAAATAAAGATGATAAAGGTGTGCACCCATTTAAGAAAATAGGACGTTCTGGATACATTCTCAACCAATGTACATTAGAATCAAATGTGGTACGTATTTCAAATGAGTCTCAACCACCATTTCAAATTCAGCAAGACTGGAATAGGGCTTAGGCAACTCTAAGGGTCTATTATATAATTCTGACACACAAGGAGGAAAAAATTAGGAACGAAACTACAGGCTCTTCAAACAGAAAGACCCAGGCTCAACAGTTGGCTCACTAACTGGCAATGTTATTTATCCTTTGTGGGTCTCAATGATCTCATCTGTGAAATGAACACAATAATACTTACCAGCTGTAATACAGTTCTTGGAAATAAGTACAAAATTAACTTTAAAAACTTTTTGTCTGGTAAATTATAGTTATTTTCATCACACAAAACATGTTTCTCTATTCTCTTCTAGTTACATCTTAATGATGGTAGTATTATTAAAAATTCATGCAAGTGGGAATAATTTGCTCAAAGTATCAAGGTGCCAGAGTACTCAAATTCCTGCTATAACAAGGCTCAGACTTTTTTAAGTGAAAGAAACGAAGCTTGATTTGTAGTAAAGTTACTTTTTATAGGATTTATTATGTAATAGTCCATGTTATCTTTTTATTTTTAATGGTCTTTTAATAGTAAATATTTCATTTTTCCTTAATTACAATCTTGCAATTTTGAAATCATGCTTTATCTAACATTTTCCTCCCTAATAATATCTTATACATATGCTCTATTATTCCTCTCCATTTTGTTTTTAACTATAGAAAGAGGCAAAGAAATAAACATGTGTAGGTCCATTTCAAACAGGATAATTACTCCTTAAGTAACTGAAGACACATTGTCTAAATCATTTTTATTTGATTCAATTGTTACATACAAGAGAATTTTTGTGAAACCACTGGCAATATAGTAAACTTGAAAGTATTTGTTTCAACTCCACTCATTTATTATATTTCTTGGAATGGGAATATATACTATTATTCACCAATAAATGTTTAATGGTTTAAATTTACACTTATTCTATCTGCAGAAACTTGAAAATTACTCCAATTAAATGAAGAAAAATGTACAAAAAATTATTTTACTCTTACAATTCAAAATATATTTAAAAAACATTTTACAACAATTTTTAACCAAAAATCCAGACCTATAGTCCTGTAAGTGTAACAAGTGGCCACATTTAATTGTGTTGATTATTAAAACTCAAAAAATGGCTCCTAAAACAAGGTAGATTAGCAACTAGAAGAATTTTCCAAAGTTGTCAAAGCTTTATTCCAGATTATTTTTATTCCATCATTACAAAAACAAGCAAATGCTCTAAGTTGAAAAAGTTTATATGGACTTTTGACACTGAAAACTGGTGATGCATGCTAAGATCCAAGAACTCCCAACAATGAGAATCAGAAGATAACCCCCAATTAAAATAAAATGAAACAGAAGTCTTACTACACAGTGGAATCTAGTATGCATCTAGATTCAGCATCAATAGTGTTTTTGAATTACATGATATTTTTTCACAAACATAGCACCTCATCAAATATCTGGTAAACACAATGCAATCACAATTAGGGTTGAAAGACCAAGTTCCAGAGAGAATTGCGATTCACTTAAGATAACATTGCAAGACAAGTTTCAGGCATAATCAAGATTAGGAATGCAGTCAGTTGGTTCCCATGCTCCAACGGATGTTCGTCCATATGTGCACCATGCTATTAAGATGTGGTACAATGATAACAAAGCCAAGAAAAAGTGGCTAAACATTAAAATGGGTCCTGCTCTACAAAGATCTGTTAAATGTGTTTGTAAAACTAAAAAAATTCCAAAATGTCAAGAGATAAGATTATTGTGTATCTCCTTATTCCAGGTAATTCTGTTAGAAAGATAATAAATGAAGTCTGACTTTATCTTGCAAAGTGTCAGTGTAAAAACTAATGTATTGAAATCCATGAAAATTTGGTTTTCATCTTAATTTACTAAAATTACCACTGGTTCTGGTGAGCTTTCACAAGCTGTACTCTTGACCTGAAGAATCGCTTTTTTTATGCCGAGGAGACGGAGTGGTCTTTGTAGGAGATGGGGATGCAGTACCAGGCGAGTCAGTTCCTCCATCAGAAGTACTTGGTGATGATGCCAGATAAGGAACTCTCTTCCTTCCAAGGAATCCTCCCCCGTCAAATCCTCCTTTTTTCCTTAACTCCACTTTATTTTCACTTTCATCTTCTGATGACCTTTTCTTACCTTCTGAGAAGCCTTCAGCCATTTTATGCACTTCCAATCCACTATCCAGTTCTCTCAAACTTTTTATTTCTGTTCCAGGAGACTTTCTTTCAGATACATTACATTCCCCTGTTGCACCCCTCACTTCAGCTTGTATTGGACCCAAGTTACCATTTTCAGGAATAGCTCTTTCTACATTTCTGTTCAAATTAATAGTCTGAAAGTCCCTGTAACTATGAAAGCTCTCAGTCCTTCTTGCCCTTGCTAACAAAGGACTCTCTCTGTAAGGCCTCATAGAACCATAAGTAGCTGCTTCATGGATGGTTTCATGGTGCTGAAGTTGAAGGCTGCAACATAGTTTTACAAAAATACAGTTCAGATTTCATTCTTGGATTTCTCAGGAGCATATCCAAACAAACTACTGGTGAAAACACATTGTATAAATACATAAAGTATAAGGGGGGGGTGGGGGAGTACGCCTGTAATCCCTGTGCTTGGGAGGCAGAGAAAGGAGGATCACACTGGTTGGAAGCCAGTCTAGCTGGCTTAAGAGACACTGTTTCCAAATAAAAATATAAAATAGGTCTGGGAGTGTAGCCCAGAGAGAGAAGGGTTCTCCAAGAACCCCTGTACCACCAACCCCCCCAAAAAAACCCATTAAGTATATTATCCAAATTTATATTCATATATATGTATATACACATATATACATATATATGTATATACATATATATACATGTATATACATATATACATATATACATATATACATATACATACATATACACACATATACATACATATACATATACATATACATATACATATATATATATATATATAGTCATCTGGCACAGTTTCTGGGGAGGCAGAGACAGGAAGATCACAAGTTTGAGGCCAGCCAGGCAACTTAGCAACACTCTGTCTCAAAATTTAACAAGGGCTGAGGATGTAGATCAGTGGTCGAGTGCTTGCCTAGGATGTAAAAGGCCCTGGGTTCAGTCCACATACCCCTGCACCCCCTACTCACAAATTACCAAGTAGTCTACATCACATACAATTACCAGTGCAAATAATACCACACATATATTCTCACTGCCAAGCCAAATTTTTTGAATAAAAAAAAGGGGGGGGGGATAAAACCCACTACAAAATCAATAAAATTCAGTATTAAGCCTTTGGTTTTTCAGATGCTGAAACTTTCAGTACGGTAAAAAGGGATGGGGGCATCTATATCATTGTATTGGAGTACATTATGCCAAAATGTAAGATTAAACAAGCCAGGAGTGGTGGCACACGCTTGTAATCCCCCCCACTTGGGAGGCAGAGACAGGAAGATTGCGCAGGTTCGAAGCCAGCCATGCTAGCTTAAGAGACCCTGTTTCCAAATTTTAAAAAAGTATAAAAATGGGTCTGGGAGTGTAGCCCAGAGGTAGAAGGGTTTCCAGGAACCTCAGTACTACCAAAAAAAAAAAAAAAAAGATTAAACAAGATAACACTTCTGATTAATATTGTCCCTGGGAAATAGGAATAAAAATTCCACATACCATCTAAGGTGACAAGTGATTTGCCTTGAGTCATGATTGGTTGCTTATGTTTTCTTTTATGGTACTAGACATTGAACCCAGAGGTGTTCTACCACCAAGCCATACCTCCAGCTATACTCTCTTTCCTCTCTCTACACACATACACACACACACACACACACACACACACACACACACACACACACACACACACACTTTATTTGCAGTATTGGGGATGGAACCAAGGGGTATTCTACCTCTGAACTACATCCCCACCCCAATTTCTATTCTTTATTTTCAAACAGAGTCTCACTAAGTTGCAGAGGGCCTCACTAAGTAGCTAAGGCTATCTGCAAGTGTGTGCCACCATGCTTGGCTTTATTTTTTTTTTTTATTTTTAAACAGGGTCTCACTAAGTTACTTCCCACTGGCTTCAAACCTGCAATCGTTAGCCTGACATGGTGGTGCACACTTATAATCCCAGTACTGGGGAGGCTGAGACAGGAGGATTATAATTTCAAGGATAGCCTGGGCAAGCAGTGAGACTCTCATCTAACTAGTGAGACCCTGTTTCAAAATAAAATAGAGCTTCAGGTGTAGCTCAGAGGTAGAATGACCCAGGGTTCAATCCCCATACCACACACACAAAAAAATCTGCAATCCTACTGTCTCAGCTTCCCAGGTACTGCGAGATTATAGGGAATTATATATGTGCCACTAATTCTGGCTTTTGAATGAATTCTTTAGTCACACAGTAAGGATCCAAACTGGGACTTATTTACAGGGTAAGTTAAAAAGCAAAAAATAGACTGGGAGTATAGCTCAGTAGTAGAATGCATGTTTAGCACACATGAATCACTGGGTTCAATTCCTAGCACTCAAAGAAGAGAAAATGGTATTCAATGAAAAGAACCAGATATGCATATAGGTGAGAAATTTACTAAAATTTTAAAAATGAGTGTCAATACAAAGTCTAAATTAAAAATGTGCTTTAAAAAATATAGCTTTTAAAAACAACAATGTGATTACAATATGTGGGGCAATTTCCCCAAAAGCAATCACTTTGTGTTGTAACACCCAGCTCCTTAACGTACCTAGAATTCGATTCTCGCAGACGGCTATGCTGAACCACAGAAGTTGCTGGACTAATATTAGGAGTAGCACAGCGAGACGTGCTCAGATCACACTGATCGAGTAATTTGAGCAGTTCTTCTTCCGTTGGACCGCCTACATCTTAAAAAAACCAACATTCATTATAACCACTCATGTCAAAAGCTTGCCCCATGATACACGTCTTCCCATGTAGGAACATACCCTTATCTTCACTTTTGTTAACCATATCCATAGCCGTGGTCAGATCCCACATCTGAATGCTGCCATTTGTGTGGCCTGTGAACAAGTAGCGCCTTGGCCTTGAGCCCATCCTACTGGACCCCTCACATTCTCTCACAGTAAATGAGGATATTGTAGTACAGTCAACAGCCTGGATCTCACATATTCTGTAAAAGATATTGTAAAAGCTGTAAACCATGAGATAACATTTTATAATTAAGAAATAACATTTTATAATTAAGAGATTTTATTAATTTCTTATTTGCAAACATACAAATGAACATTCTGTGTCTAAAATCAGATGTAAAGGGGTCAAAGCAAGTCTTTGGGACTAGAGAAAAGGCTCTTACACAACAATGTATTAACTAATTGAAATATGCCAAATATGTTAGAAATGCAGAAAGACCCTTATGAAAATAAGCAATTATTTAAAAATCTATAAAAACAAAGGCAGAAAGAAAGCAAACAGAAATCATGCTAGAAGAGATCTTAAAAAAGTCATTAAAATTTACATGCAAATTTTAGAAATATGAAGTAAAAAAAATAAATACATAGATCTAATGGAGAAGAATTACATTATGATAGCACTCTTAAAACTTTATCAAAGCATTTTTATAGCTATTTAATTGATTTTTAAAAAGGGATAAAAGAAACTGAGCTAGAACAATTACTACCATGCTGACAAATGAGTACATCATGGGCTTGTGTGAATAAATGACTTCGCCATATTCATATAAATGTTAGCTAAGTTGTACTTTAGCAAATTATTTTTAATCTCAGCTTACCTCAAAACAGAGTTGAAGGAGCTTATTTTTTCTTAAAAAAGGAACAATTAGTATCAAGCAAATAAAAGGTCAAAAAATTGAGGAGGAAGAACTACAACTGACATAAATGAGAAATATAAAAATAGAATACCAAGTTTAGCTGAACTTCTTAGTAGGTAAGGCAAATAAGGGCAAAAAGATAATTTCTGTTATATTTCAGCCACCAAAGATTTTTAAATATCATGAATGTGAAACTCAAATTTTTTATGATATTTTTTCTTATTTTTAATGCAGTGAATAACATTCATTTTTAATAGTATCTGTAAGCTGACTTAATTTTTTTTTAAGAAAACTAGATTCCTGATTTGTTTAAAATAAATACTCCCACATTCATATGGGTATGAAAACAGAAATGATTTTGCTCCTTTTTTTCCCTGATGGGATAAATTCCTTTGAATTACTCCTTCAGAATATTTTATAAGCTATTTTTTTCATGCTCATTTCAATTAAATCCTTTAATTTTACTTCTATCAAGAGCCTGATCTGGCTTTAAGCAAACTTTAGTTTACAATAGCTTCAAAAAGGGCTTACTTCCTATTTGATTATATGAAGTAACAGCTATTTGTTACTTTTATAACTGTAGGTTTTCTTCTGGAATAATAACTTTTAAAATGATAAAATTTATTTTATTATTCAGAAAATACAGTTTATTACAACATACCATTTGAAATAATAGAAGAAATATTTAAACTGAACACAGATATGAGATATATACTGTTAGCACATATTATACGTTTTAGACATTTGTGGGCTTCTTCGCTGAATATGCACTTAACACTGAATCACAGTGATTTATAACATTTTGTGAGATGACAGTTTGGTCTCTTAACTACATTACAGGCTCTTAGTACATTTCCTTTAAAAAAAAAAAGCTTTCAAAAAGATGCTTTTGGTACATAAAAATCATTTTCTGGAATTAACTCGTTTATCAGTTGTTAATGACTACATGCAATGAACTTTGATAGAATAAATTTATTACAACTCAGCTGGGCTTGGGGGTGCACACTTGTAATCCCAGCATTTGGGAGGCTGAGACCGGAGGATTGCGGTTCGTGGACAGTCTCAGCTACTTAGTGAGGCCCTCTGCAACTCAGTGAGACCTGGTTTCAAAATAAAGAATAAAAAATAGGGGAGGGGGTGTAGCTCGGAGGTTGAATGCCTCTGGGTTCCATCCACAGACCCGCAATAAAAAAATCATTACAACTCATAAGATTTTATTCACTAATATACTACATATTAAGAGACAATCTGAAGGAAGGCAACCAAGGAATTTTTAAATTATCAGTAGTAAAAGAAATACTAAAATGAAAACCAGTAACTTCCTTAATGACTGCCTTGCAAAAAAAAATCTTTTAAAGAAAAGAAATGTTAAAGCACACTCTGAGGTTATAATTTTTTAAGTAAAATTTCATTCAATGTAACAGGAAAAAGAAACTTAACTTCTATTGAGCATCTATTATAGTCAGGGAGTACATAAGATATTTTATGTTTTTAATTCATATTATCCTTGGAACACTGTCAAAATAGTTGAAACTTATTTTGTAAAGAAGCTGGGGTTAAGGGAAAGGAACTTAAGCTGAATTTACATAATAAAAGGAAGAACAGACAGCATTTTGTTCATCTGTCTGCCATCATGTTCTCTGAGTTCTTAAAGCCTGAGTAGGAATAATTTCTGAAGACGGAATGAGAAGTACAATGCCTGCACCATGCAATGGCCGCATGGGGCAGTGTCCATTTGTGCAAGTGATGAGGAAATCACAAAGAAAAACTTCCTGTGCTCATGGAGAAACAGAATTAAGGTTAATGCAAGAGAGAAAATGGTAGAAAATCCGAGGTGAAAAGAGGACTGCTGAAAAGCAAGCTGCACTGAGATCAGTGATCACAGTGCTGCTGCCTCACCAGTTTTATTCTACAAGGAGATAGTGTCAGAAAAATCTATTAATATATTTGAGAGATGTAAATAATGTATGCAAATTTCTATATAATGGGAAATATTTACACTCTAGGGTGTTTTTCTTTTTTTCAAAAAGAAACTGAATAAAAAGAAACTGAATATTTTTAAGAAAATGTAATAAATAGGTATGCTTGGCCATGAGAAAAACGTTTAGTGTCTTGTTCTATTTTATCACCAACTCTTCCTAACTGTCCACTGCTTCAGTGAAAACTTAAATCCTAGGAAGTAAATGTTAAGTATTTTATTTTAATTTTAAACAATAATAATAATAATAATAATAATAATAATAATAAATGATTAGACTTCTCTCACAGTTGCATTCTTTCATCAATATAATAAATTATGGCTTATGTTCTATAAACAAAACAATTTCAAAATATAAATATTTCTATAGTAAATTGTTACCTTTTCCCAGTAGATGAAAGTCTTACAAATAATTTGTTAGTGATGGGAACAACTTTCTGGATAAACACCTGTTGATCATCTCGCTCTCCAAAGGGCCCTAAGTCAAAAATAGAAAATGTTAAAAAAAAAGTTCATCAAAATTTGATTTTTCATTTTATAAAGGGAACATTAATTGTAATACCCCTGTTAAAAAAACTTCTCATACCTACCAATATGGCATTGAGTTCCAAGCAAAATGAGGCACAAAATGCAATGATACAAGCAATTCAACTTACATTAAAAAATTTGTAAAGAAATACAAACTGTCAAAATTATATTTTATGCACTAAGGCTATAAAAGCTGAAAGCAATAGTTTCCCTGAAGTTCTACATTAACAGTACTAGAAAGAGACCTGTTAAAATATTATCTTTTACAACTTTTAAAAAGAAAGTAATGAAGGTATAGCTCACTGGGTAAAGTACAAGTTTAGCATTTTCAAAGTCCTGGGTTTGACCCCTAGCATAAAACAAATAAGTAATAGAATGGTGTGTATAAATTACTTCATGTATTCATTTTACTTTTTTTTTTTCTTTTTGGTGGTACTGGGGTTCCTGGAAGCCCTTCTACCTCCAGGCTACACTCCCAGACCAGACCTATTTTATATTTTTATTTGGAAATAGGGTCTCCTAAATGTGTGCTACCATGCCCGGCCTTTTTTTTTGCTTTTTTTTTTTTAACCTTTTCTGCAAATTCAACATGCAAAATCTTATATGAAATATAATCTTAAATTATGAAGTATGACTTCATATTTTAAGATTATAAAATATGAAGTATAAAATATGAAGTATAACCATAAAATATGAAGTATAACTCATTAAACAGTTAATTGGTAACTTTCTTAACCATAATAGTAGATGCTTGAATATTGCCTTTAAGATGTAAATTACAAGCAAACAACTTCATATAGGGTAATTGGTAAACCAAAAGAACAAAGTATAAAAAATTCAGTGCAGTATAAAATTCAAAGTATGAAATTCAGTGCAGGCTGAGTATCCCTTATCCAAAAATGCTCAAGACTAGAAATGTTTCAAATTTTGAGCTTTCTCCAGATTTGGGAATAGACATATACATGAGACAAAAATGGGGATGGGGCTCAACTCTGAATATGGCATTTATCTTCATATGCCTTATATATAGACTAAAGGTAATTTACACAATATTTTAAATAATTTTGTACATGAAATAAAGCTTCATGGTACGGTATGTTCTACTTTCCATTTTAAGGCTTTAAAAAATGTTTTGGATGCTGGAACATTAAAGATTCATAATTTTGGATTAGGGACACTCAACCTGTACTGAGTGTACCCTGCAAAGTTTTAAATCTAAACAAAAAAGATTCAATTATTTTCACTTTATTATGCTGGGCAAGGCAAGTTACTGGCCCATTATATTTTACAAAGTTTCTGAACAATAATATAAAGAAAAAGTGTTAACTTGTTACAAAACTTAACATAAATTTTTAATTAATCTCTTTTCCTATTATACTTATTAGTTAAAATACTACTAATTTATTGTTCATAACACTAATAAAATGAGAAGTTTCTTTTTTTGCTGCGTGTGGTGGCACACGCTTGTAATCCCCGCGCTTGGGAGGCGGAGACAGGAGGATCCCGCAGGTTCGAAGCCAGCCGTGCTGGTTTAAGAGACCCTGTTTCCAAATAAAAAATATAAAATAGGTCTGGGAGTGTAGCCCGGAGGTAGAAGTGCTTCCAGGAACCCCAGTACCACCAAAAAAAAAAAAAGTTTCTTTTTATAAAATTTAAACAATGAGAAATGCTTCAATAGTATAATTTTGTGAATTCATAAAACCTAATCAGAAAAATGCACTGTGTGAATTAATTCCAAAATGAAAAGTATATTTTTAAAACTCCTAGATTTCTATTATCGTTGATATACTTCTGACCTGTCCACACGATATTTTTAAATGCCCCTAAATAATCTAACCTACCTATGTCATTTCCAGAAGAATAGCTACCATGACTTTCTGTCTCCTCCAAAGACAGTATTTTGAACGATGCTAGAGGAGTGGAACCCGGCTGAGTAGAGATCATTCCTCTGAATCGCGTTACTGTCCATGTCCGGACATGATTATTATCTGCACAGACTAGAAAAGAAAGAACACAAAGGGTTACTAATACAGATTAAAGGGTACTACCAAAATCACTTAAGACACATTTCAACTTTTTCTCTATGATCTACATGAAAAAGATCATAGTATATTTAAAGTAACCAATGACATATTTGTCTGTAAATTTAAGTTGTACCTAGCCAACAAAACTAAGATAATTGGATATGGTTTATCTTGTTTCAGTATAAGTTATATAAGTAGATCTTCAGATACTTATAAAAACAGACTGTAGGGCTTAATACAAATGTGTGTGTGTGTGTGTGTGTGTGTGTGTGTTTGGTGTTACTGGGGTTCTTGGGAGCCCTTCTACCTCCGGGCTACACTCCCAGACCTATTTTATACTTTTTATTTGGAAACAGGGTCTCTTAAGCCAGCACGGCTGGCTTCAAACCTGCACGATCCTCCTGTCTCTGCCTCCCAAGCGTGAGGATTACAAGCATGCGCCACCATGCCTGGTCAAAAATGTTTTTAAAGAAGTTTAAGAGAGAACATATAGAATATCATACTATTCCTTGGCCAAACTACATAGTAAAATTGCCTAGTTTATTTTTTTCCAACACAGAAACTATTTCTGCTTATATAGTTTAAATGTGAAATAACCTAGATCAAAAATTACTAAAAAAATGTTCACAAATGACATTTGCCAAATATATTGTAAGACTCATTTAGTTTTACCAACTTATAGTTATATTAAGAAAAATTAATATTTTGTACCAGAATTTAATATTATTTTTATGTAAGAGTCTGTCTTAAGAAGCATGTTCAGTTAATGTATTTTTTTGAGTGAAAACACTATTAAGTGGCTACGAAGCAAGATATTTTCTTATCTATCTCCAATTTTTTTTGTCTGAATAGGCAACCTATTAGAAAGTAAACACCAAACAATGATATAACTAATGTAATAACTGTACTTTTTTGTGTGACTTAATAAAAACACATTTATAACTTATAATAATTTCAGAAAATGTACTATTAGCAATGAGCTATGAACTCATCAGTACACACTAGAAAGTATCAAAAGTTTTTACACACAAAACATTTCCTATTGAGTAAAATGCCACAGATACATATTTTAAAACTTTATAAATAATTAAAAACCTTATAAAACTTTATTGGTAAATGGCAACATGTAAAATCTGATTACTTCTTTTTATTTTTATTTATTGGTACTGAGGATTGAACCCAGGGGCATTCTACCTCCGGACTATACCCCTATCCCTTTTCATTTTTTAAAATTTTGAAACAGGGTCTCTAAGTTGCTGAGGCTGGCCTCAAACTGCAATTCTCCTGTACCATACTCCCAAATACTGGTATTACCAGCATGTGCAACCATGCCCAGCTACTTTTTATTCTTATGTTAAAAAAAAAAAAATTCTCAATTCTCAGAATGGTAGTTTTCTGTTTAATTAGTTTCACAGGAAAAATTTTCCTGACCTCATATTATGTTTACTAGAATTTAGAAAAATAATTTTGGCTGATCCAATAGTGTAATTAGGACACATAATATTATATTGTTATTTCAGGCATTACAACAAAATTACTACCAAAGAATATGATCATATTTCTGTTGATATCCACTAGGTGGCAGAATAACATAATTGAATACAAAAAGAATTCAAGATTTTGGGCTAAACTGGACATTTTTCTTTAAATTACATTTCAATTTACATGAAACATTTCATGTTAAGATACAAAATAGTTTGTGTTCTCATAGGATCAAACTGCCTTATTTTATACAACAAATTTTATGTTCCAAGAATTATGCTAAGTGAAAATGAAAATTCCTATATTAACAGAATTTTTACTCTAGAAGGAGATAAATGCTAAACAAGCAAAAAACTAATGACCAACTCTAAAAAGAGTTGAGACACATTAGAGAAAGTTATCACTGGAGGTTTTGCTAATTTAGACTGGTGGTCACGGAGGCCTCACTAAGGAGGCACCTGGAAATTAAAACTGAATGACAAGAAGGTAGCCAAACGAGCATCTAGAAGCAAAACACGGCAAATACAAAGAATAAGAGCAAATTCTACAGCATTTTTAAGAAACAGAAAAACTAATAGGTTAAAGTATCATGACCAAGAGAAAATTTGGTGAGGAATCTATGAAAACCTAGAGAAGAGATTATTTCAGGAAGGGAGTTACAACCCAAGGAACTAAGCAATTCCCAAAGCATATTTATTTATTCATTCATGAATGAGATATTTCTGCTCCACCTGGTATTTAATGAGACTGAAAACAGTGAACGATGCACCCCATTATAAGCATTCTTATGTAAACAAACCCAATATATGAAAACACTATTTATATAAATTTTAAGCCGGACAGAAACTCTCTATAGGAGGTACATATAAGACTGCTCTAAAAAGCAATCTCTACTGATATACCTGGCAATTTAAGTTTCACAAAGCCTTTTAGAAATCATATACAATAGACGGGCATAGGGGTGCACACCTGTAATCCCAGTAGTTGGGAGGCTGAGACAGGAGGATCGCAGGTTTGCGGTCAACCTCAGCTACTTAGTTATGCTCTCTGCAACTGAGTGAGACCCTGTTTCAAAATAAAGAATTAAAAAAAAATAGGGCTGGGGTGTAGCTTGGTAGTTGAATGCCCTGGGTTCAATTCACAGTTTGGGGGGGGGGGGAAGAAGAAGAAGAAATCATATACAATGAATTTCTTCAATGTAATTTTACTTTGTAATAAAAAAGTTGTATTCATTTAACTATAAAATCAGTACCCAATTTTATATCATTTCTTTTAGTGTGTTTGCTCACATAAAACTCTGCCTTACAGTGTGTTGGTTTGTAGGATAGAAAATAGCACACAGGACAGTTTCACCTGAGGCGGACTCCTCGCCAGTACTAGTAGAATACTTTACCTGACACGAGATGCTTCTCTGACAGCATGATTTTTGTAACGGGGCTTCGGTGAACTGTAAAAGTCTGAAAAAGCTGTGGGCCGGACCCGACTGTCTCTGGGTGCTGGACAATCACTCTCACTGCTCCAGAACTTGTGCCATAGGCAATCTCAATCCAGTTGCCACTGACACCTACACAGTCAAAGGTTGAAAGGTGGGATAGTAAGTGATGACAGAAAGAAATCTGCCTAGCAGAAAGCTTCCCTATGACAACAGGATTCAGAGCTTAGGACCCGAATCCACTCACAGCAAGGAAATCTTAAGGCTTCTCAGGCAAAAAAAATTATTACTTCCTTTATGAGTCTTATCCTAACTCTTATTCCAAGATAAGCTGCTCACCTCTTCCCTTGTACTACATATTAGGTTCTATCATAACAACAACACACTAATCCTGCACTTATTTCCTGGCCTACCTACCTCCATTTCTATTAACCTGAGACTGACCATAATGTCCTTTTATCTGTCACCTTAAAAAGTAAGACAACGTAGGTACTTAATAACATCTTTAGAGAAGTAATAAATTTGCCATGCCAAGATTGCCACTGAAACAACACAGTATCCCTACAACAACATTGCATTTAACTTCTAGTCTAGGATGCCCATCTCTTACTTCTGCTACAATACTGAATTATCCTTTTTTTTTTTTTTTTTTTTTGGTGGTACTGGGGTTCCTGGAAGCCCTTCTACCTCCGGGCTACACTCCCAGACCTATTTTATATTTTTTTTATTTAGAAACAGGGTCTCCTAAGCCAGCGCGCGTGGCTGGCTTCGAACCTGCGCGATCCTCCTGTCTCCGCCTCCCAAGCGCGGGGATTACAAGCGTGCGCCACCACGCCCGGCTGAATTATCCTTGAGTAATCTAGTATTAAACTTTAACAATTTCAAAACACTGGACTAAAGAATAAATATACCCATTACATGGCTTACATCACACTTGCCTGTTTTGTCTTTTCTCAGCACGTCAGTTTCAGCTTTTTTTTTTTTGGTGGTGGTACTGGGGTTTCTGGGAACCCTTCTACCTCTGAGCTACACTCCCAGACCAATTTTATACTTTTTTATTTGGAAACAGGGTCTCTTAAGCCAGCAAGGCTGGCTTCGAACCTGCACGATCCTCCTGTCTCTGCCTCCCAAGCGTGGGGATTACAAGTGTAATCCCCGGCAGGGTTCAGCTTTAAAAAAAAAAAAAAAAAAAAAAGTGCCCAAACCCCATTACAAATTTAAAATAGAATGGAGTTCAGTAACCTATACTTTTAAAAAGCTTTACAGAGAAGCTATTTGCTTTACTAGCTGCTCTTTCAGCTGGACCTGGAAATACTTGAAATCAAAGGGAAGATAGCTTGGCATGGGAAGCACCTGAGCTATCCTGAAAGACAACTCCATTTCTGTATTTTAAAAGTACTCTGGTGGAGCACGCTTGTAATTCCCGTGCTTGGGAGCGGAAACAGGAGAATTGCGCAGGTTCAAAGCCAGCCGCGCTGGCTTAAGAGACCCTGTTTCCAAATTTAAAAAGTATAAAATAGGTCTGGGAGTGTAGCCCGGAGGTAGAAGGGTTTCCAGGAACCCCAGTACCACCAAAAATAATAATAATAATGATAATAAAAGTACTCCTGCCACCACAACAAAGCTACAATTTGTAAAATTTCCCCCGTTTTAGATTCACTTCTAAATTAGACTGAACAAAACGAAAATACCGTATCTCATACCACTCCTTCTAAAGCAGAGATTGGTAAACTTTCCTTTAAAAGGACAAACGGCAAAAATTTTAAACTCTGTATGTTATATTGTCTTTGTTGCAACCTTTCAGCTCTTCTGCTGTGGCATAAAAGCTGCCAAAAACACTATGTAAAATTAACAAAAACAGCCAGCTTTAGCAGCAACACATGGTGAACATCCCTGTTCTAAAGCAACAGTTAGGTTTAAATCCTACTATAACTTCAATCCAATTCATGTGCATACACTAGAATATTTCTTTCACAATAAAGGTCATGATATCCTTTAATGAATTCAACACAACAGTCTTACATAGGTAATATGCAAATATATTACTACTGTCTGTATGTTAATACATCTTATCCTTTCTCTATGGGTAAGTTTTAAATTTCCCACTGATGTTTGCCTTTCACTCTAGGATAGAAAAATTTACAAAACCAGTCTATTAATTTTTATTTTATCTATGATTTATGATTTATTTTATTCATGATTCTTTTTCACAACTTAAATTTAAAAAACTCCCAAGTGGGAAGGGGTGTATAGCTCAGTAGCAGAGTACTTGCCTAGCAGTCATGAGGCCTGGAGTTTTAAAAAATCCTAAGAGAAATAAGCTTATTTTCCAATACAGAGTCTTAAAAGGTTTTGTTGTTGTTGCTAAAAATAAAAATGGCTCCTAATTTCAAAGTAAAATAGCAATCTTAATAGGGATATATATGTGTAAATTTTTTTAAATTTCATTTAATATTATATATAGCTTAACGAAAACAATTCAAAAGGAGAAATGTTCCAGTTTTGCATTTCAAATTATGTTCATTTACTGGTCATTTTTGAGTTTGGTATAAAGCCAAATATACATTTTAGATTAATAGTGATGAAATCCATAACAGTGCAGCTCTCAAAAAGAAGGAATCAGAATAGTTTTACCCAGCCACACAGTAAACTAGTGAATAAACACAAATCTTCAAAAGACCTTCAAGAGTTTATAATAATTGACCATGTACTAACTTGTTTTTGGTGTGAGGTAAACACTCAGAGCAGTGATGGCATCATTTGAAGGATCATGGTAAAGTTCGGTAACAAGAAGATCATTATCCTTCATTCGCAAAGGGAACTTCTGCATATCTAAAACATATAAAACAAAATGGCATTAAAATAAGCAATATATCTATTTCAAACAAAAAGTAATGTTTTCCTATTTTTTTAAATAATTTAAATAAGATTTTAAGTGTCTATATACTTACCTATGTAATATATTGATCCATTGTTACATCCCAGGAGAAGAAATGATCCAGCAGTGTCATAACTAGTTATAGGAACAACATCTTGAACCTGATGTAGTGAGATTATTATTAGATGTTAGAAAGTAATCATAAAATTTCTATTCTTTGTTCAATTTCCTCAACCTTTGTTCTTTTGATAAAAAGCAAGGCCGGGCATGGTGGCGCACGCTTGTAATCCCCGCGCTTGGGAGGCGGGGACAGGAGGATCGTGCAGGTTCGAAGCCAGCCGCGCTGGCTTAAGAGACCCCCTTTCCAAAATAAAAAGTATAAAACATAGGTCTGGGAGTGTAGCCCAGAGGTAGAAGGGCTTCCAGGAACCCCAGTACCACCAAAAAATAAAAAATAAAAGCAACTATTACCCAATTTTATTATGACTTAGAAAATGAATCTTCTTTAAGTACACAGCATATAAACAAATGCCACCAGGAACTCTGAAATCCACTGATATAGTTTCTGTTAAATATTTTTTAAGATTATATTTCCAAGCCAGACATGGTGGTGCACAACTATAATTCCAGTGCTTGGAAGACTGAGACAGGAGGATCAAAGGCTCAAGGACAGCCTCTGTAACCTACTGAGACCCTGTTTCAAATTAAAAATAAAATAGGACTGGAGTCTTGTTTAGAGGTAGAACACTCCTGGGTTCAACCTATAGTAACACACACACACACACACACACACACACACACACACACACACATACACTTCTAATAGCAGTGCTTTGCTTTCTTTAGTTCAATGGATTATTTCCTTTTTCTGAATGTAAACACTAGATAACAGCTTAGTGGAACTGGAAAGTCAAGTCTGACACAATCCCTTTCCTCCTCACTTCTTTAAGAGATTAAATGACCTGTAAAGTCAAACAGTAAGGCAAGTGATTTTCAAACAATACTTGATCCCTTAACAATTATAATTTTCTTGAAAAGATAGTATTTTTATTCTCCTTTCTAAGGATTTTTACCTATTTTCTAGAAAATGACAATGCAAAGTCTTCTACATGTTTGATTTTATCAAGTAATGGAATAAAAAGTCACTTGTTTTAATCAATCTAGTTGGCTAATAACTTCCTGTGTATGTGGCTAAAAGAAAAAGAATGTGTGTTTTATTACAAAATGAAAAAAATCAAGAAAACAGAAAAAAGTAGCAGCAATAAGTGAGATTAAAAACAATCTTCCCTTATAGGCAGGCCAGAGATGTAGGTGAAACTTCATTTGAAATTCAAAAATGTTAATGGTCATATTTCGTTTTCACTAAACATCATCTGTTTAATGAGTGTACTTTTTATGTGCCAGATATTATTCAAGAGAACAAGCACTGGATTGGTGGTAAAGGGTGTAAGGTACCACTTCTGCCTTCTGGGAGATTATAAACATCTGAGAGAGAATGAAAAGTCAAAGGCAAGTATAGTGTGAGAGGTACTACAATAGCATGTGCAGGACAATCATAGAGGAGGCAGGAGAGATGCCATCTCAGTACTGATGGCAGAAGAGCAAGGCCAGGGAAGGGTTGTGAGCAGGTAGAGTCTGAAAACCGAGGTCAGCCAAGAGACAGAGGAAAGGGAAAGAAAATGTCTAACAGAACAAGTAAAAGTAGTTGGCTGTGGTGGTGCAGGTGTGTAATCCCAGTAGTTGGGAGCTAAGACAGAAAGACTGAAGGTTTGAGGACGGAGTCAGCAATATAGCAAGACCCTATTTTGAAATAAAAATAAAACAAGGCTGGGTGTAGCTTAGATATAGGATGCCCCTGGGCTCAATCCCCAGCAACACACACACACACACACACACACACACACACACACACACACACACACACCAAGTTAAAGAAAGCACAGAATCTAGGTACATTCTAATTAAAAAAAAAAATAGCTAAAACCTGAAAATAATGATTCTTCTAAGTCATTCCTGTTTCAGACCCTAATTCCTGTACCTTCTCAGTGTCATGTAGCTTATGAGTTACAGTAGAGATATCACTATAAAGTGCCCCATCCTCACACGCTAACCCCAGGTCACGCTTCTCACAGAGCCAATGCCAGCAAGCTCTATAGCAATGGCACTGCAAACCTTCCAGGGGCTTGAGTAGATGGAGGAAATGTGGCTTTACAAGCCAGAAACCAATTTTTATCACACCAGACAGTGGATCATTTTAGCTCCATCACTACAGAATGAGCTTCAACTCCTACTCAGAATCTTCATAGAAGAAAGATGGGAATAGATAAGACCTTGAGATTTCTCTCCATTTAGATCTATATTTCAGCGAAAGATGGACAGCATCCTGGAGCTTCTCCAGGCTCATCCAAGAAAAACATTTTTATCATTTGTTCTCTGAGGGGATGGGCTGTATTATTTACAGAAAATGAAAAAAAAAATTCTGCACATGTTCAGAACTGATGCAATTTTCCTTCTTTGAAAACTTTTAATCCATAGTTGGCTGAATCTATGGATAAAAAAATGCATGAATATAGACAACTGACTGGAGTTGCATCTTTCAAGTCAACTGGCTATATCACCAAGAACTGCTCCAACTCTAAAACCTTACATCAAATCTTTGACCTTAACCTCCTACCTTCCAACAATGCTCATTGTGTGTTATCGATGTGCTTGACTCCCCTCTAGTCCCTTCTCTTCAAATCCCTCTCTGCTTACCTAGCACTTCCTTTCTACCACTTTTTCTTCTCCCAATTTCAACTACCTTGCTGTCTTTACATTTTCTTATTGGCAGTTGGCATGGCAAAGCCATTTTATTAAAACTCCAATCCTGAGTCAAGCCAACAGTGTTTTCTTTTCTCACACTTCTGTTCTCAGCTCTGAGCACTAATGGAGAAACTATTACCCATATCCCCCACAAATGTACAATTTATAATTTCTGTAATCCTTGATAACACACTTCCAATGTGTTTCTTTTTATTCTTTCCTCACTGCCTGTCAGGGAAGGAAGTGTCTCTACCCTGTCAGTGTACCTCACACTCCTGGCTTCTATGGGACCAGATATCAAATCCAATTTCAATACTCAGATGCTTTCTCTGCAACTTCCCTGTTTGGCTAAAAGCATGCTCACACTTTGCCTAGCTGAAAGAAAAAAATACAACAGCACTGAGCATCTTTCTTTTTTTCAACCTACCTTTGATCTTTATGCTCTCATTTTGGCACTATGCTTTCCTTCACCACCAAGCTTCTTGAAAGACAACTCAACTTGCTACCTCTAATCTCTGACCCTTTAACTCCTCAGTGCCTACAATCTGGCCTTCCTTCATCAAACCTAATTAGTACATATTTGCAAGTCACATCCTACTGCCCAAACCTATGTCATTTCTAAATCATTTCGCATGTTCTTTGGAATCTTGGTCTTCTGACCCCTTTAGTACTAATGTATCTCTAGAGTTTTAATTTTGACTTCTCTTTCTTTCTGTACACTCTCTATGAAAAATGTTATCAATTATTATTTTAAATTATCGTGGAGCCAGGCGTGGTGGCGCACGCTTGTAATCCCCAAGCTTGGGAGGCAGAGACAGGAGGATCGCGCAGGTTCGAAGCCAGCCACGCGCACTGGCTTAGGAGACCCTGTTTCCAAATAAAAAATGTAAAACTAGGTCTGGGAGTGTAGCCCGGAGGTAGAAGGGCTTCCAGGAACCCCAGTACCACCAAAAAAATTAAAATAAAATAAAATAAAAAAATAAAAAAATAAATTATCGTGGAAGTTGGCTGGGCAAGGTGGCGCATGCTTGTAATCCCCACGCTGGGAGGCAGAGACAGGAGGATCATGCAGGTTCAAAGTCAGCCGTGCTGGCTTAAGAGACCCTGTTTCCAAATAAAAAGTATAAAATAGGTCTGGGAGTGTAGCCCGGAGGTAGAAGGGCTCCCAGGAATCCCAGTACCACCAGAAAATAAATAAATAAAAATAAATAAATAAATATATACGTACATAAATTATCGTGGAAGTTTTGTGAACCTGAAGTTTTATTTGTACCCTTTCTTATTTCCTATATTCCAAAGGAGTATTCCCATCTATATTCTATATTGTAACACATCTGGTTTTTCAAACAGGATTTCATTAAGTTGCTGAGGCTGGTGTTGAACCCGTGATCCTCCCCTCTCTGCCTTTTAAGTACTAGTATTACAGACATGTGCCACTATGCTCAGCTCCCAGCTGAAACTGGATGTCCACAAGAATCTCAAAGTATACATTTTTAATCAATCTACTTATTTCTTATCTTACCCTCTAGCACATCTTCGTCTTCTAACAATTAAAAAAATTGCTAACTACTCAACTGTCAAAATTAAAAAGCCCAACATGGAAATACAACTCTCTTTTAATTTTCTACATCATTCAAATACTGGTCCTGTCACTTTAGGAAGGTCTATGAAATATTTTACAAACAGATTCATCTTTGCCATCCCTGCAATCACTGACATTGCTGAAGTGATCCACTTCTGCTGGATTCCTGTAGTAGATATTTCCCATGATCTCCAGTCCACCTTTTATTTTACTTATAAGTATTATCTTTCTAGAACATAGATTCCTGCTTAGAGTCCTTTAGTTTCCTTCTTTCTTTCGGAATCAAATCATAACCATTTTTGAGTCTTAATATTCTCCTCAAATATGTTAAGAGTATTTGACTTTCTATTTTTGAACAGGATCTATATTTTCATACAGATATGTGCTTCCATTCAAGAATTAAAGTTTGCCTGGGCTATCATGCTCACAGCATGAAACTCAAAAGATATTAAGGAAATTTTAAAAAGTCAAGCCACTGTTAAAAGCCATTCATTTTCCAAAAACAAACTTCTTAAAAGATAGTAAAATTTGTATACAGAAACCAGTTTACCAATAAATATGTTCATTATTCTGTTTAATAAAGAAATAGTATGATTCTATAAAAAAACAGATGTATACTCATTATAAATATATTTTCATGTCTGTAATATGCTTTAGTTAACTAACCTGCCAGTGCTGAGTGACAGCGTTCCACACTCCCACTTTCCCTGTATGACTGGTGGCCACCAACTGGTTACCAATAAAGAAGAGGGCATCTACAGGAACACCAAGGCTGAACACCCCTTAAATGACAAAAGAGAGGTTAATCCGTGATCTTCAGAATTAGCCCAAACTAGACCAAAACCATCTTAAAAGTGACTAATTTAAACCTATTCTCCTTTCTACAAATTATGTGCAAGATTTGCGGACCCAAGGTAAAAGCCTGGTAAGCTCTTAAGTAGCTTACAGAGCTCCTAACACTGATACACCTTGTTATCTGAAGTTGTGGCACTCAATTCTACTTGATCAAAATAACCTGACAGATTTACAGTGAACAAAGTAAAATGAAAATGATTACAGAATCCATGCTAACCAAATAAGTCCGAGAACCCACTGCCTTTACATACCTATAGGAAATTTCAGGGCAGCTTGATATTTAAGAATTAGTGATTTGAAGATAGAGAATTGGCAACCTCAACTATCAAAATGTATCTAAAAAATCTGCAAATAAGCAAAAACAAATGAAGAAAAGACAAAACCTACCTAATCACTCTATACTAAAAACACAGATTCAGGCCTTTTACTCGAAGTGTATTTTAAATCCCTGTTTCCCAGCATTTCAATCTCCATTTAATTGACTTAAAAGACACATTATTAGGCCTTGGAATTAAAAAAAAAAAAAACCTGAGTAGTATAGAAGCTGCTAGGAACTTACAGTTCAGTAAATAATAAGTTGCAAATAGCCAATTTTAGTGACAGAAGAATGTACAGAACACAATACCACCCAGAGGAGTAAAAGTGGGTAAGTGAAGGGGCTTGAGAACATATTTGGAAAAGAAGTTATTAGCCAGGTGTGGTGGTGCATGCTTGTAATTCCAGTACTTGGGAGGCTGAAATAGGAGGATCATTTTTTGAGCATGGCCTTAGCTACTTAGTGAGGCCCTCCACAACTTAGTGAGAACTTGTTTCAAAATAAAAAATAAAAAATAGGGCTGGGGATGTAGCTTAGATGCAGAATGCCCCTGGGTTCTACCCCAGTACCCCTCCCCCCAAAAAAGAAGTTATTTGAGCTGAATTTTTTAAGAGGTTAATAGGAGATTTCAATAAATTGTGGGGTTGGGAATGAGAGAGCCCAGGGACTACAAGGAAAGTGAGGGAGGTTGTAAGGAGCAAACATCCCACCTTAATATAGAGCATGAGCCAAAAATGCCCAAGCAAAGAATTCCAGACTCACCCTGGAACGGCGTTTAGCCCTATAACGCTGTCTATCTCTAGCAGAGGACTACACTAGGCATCAGAAGAACCCTGGCTCTGGAAGTATGTGATAAATGCTTCAATAATCACTTTTTACTTTAAAATATTACAATCCAATCGTGGCACCTAAGTAGCATTATTAAATTATTTGAAAACCATTATGGAAAATACCTTTTTATCCAATAATGCTGGAAAATAAGTCTGACCTATAAAACTGTTTTATATAGATCTTTGGAGTTTTTGAAGCATCAGTCTATGTATTTCAAAAGGTACCTATGTGAAAAGATAATTTTCTCAGCATTGAGCTGAGGGAAACAGATGCATGGGCCTTGAAGACCTCCTTGGGGAGTAATGAAATAAAACAATTAAGTGCAATGGCAGTGCAATTTAAAAGCATAAGCCAAAAAATACTGACTTCCCTTGAATCTTACATTAATATTAACTAGGTATTCTCTTTTTATTCAGGGATATACCAGATAAAAGTTCAGTGGTGACACATCAAAATTCTTAAGTAATTTTGAAAAAGCCTGGCTTCTAGCAGAAAAAAAGATGACACATTAGATAAAAAAAGTAAAAAACAACAGCAACAAAAAACAAGAAACAATAAGCATTGCTAGGAGTATTTTATCTATTGTTTTGTACTTATATATGTAGATATTTACATATATGTACATATTTATATAAACATACACATGAATACACCACCTCAAACCAATCTGCCACCCAAAAGGAGTAAAATAAAACTTAATACTCAAAAAAGCTAAGCCTTTTGACCAGAACTGGTGAAGAAATAAGCCTCTAGCTTCAAAGTAGGAAGTGATTATCTCACACTGTATATAGTATTAGGGATCTCACATAATGGGGCTTTAATTGTGAGGCAATTCTTAAAACATGTGAGGTCAAACTTACTTAGTCCTATGGCCTATATAAAAGGCAGAAATAAAGAGGAAAACCCACTATGATTACCCCAAAGAAGGATGAGGTTCTTGGAAATCAAAGAAGACATTCTGAGAGCTCTCATGAAATTTAAAATGTCACTCCTACTTAGGCTCAACAACCCTGACCACAGTCCACAGGGAAGACAAGAGTATAAATAATGACAAGTCCCTGTCTTGAGTGACCCTCTCAGTAAAATATTGCTCATAGCAGCAACCCAGTCTGGCTGTCATATGTACGCTATAATGAAGGGAGTACGGCCTCTGGGATAGCTCTATCACGGACCTACCAGCTCAAACAATTTTCTTTGGATGGTGATGTCAAGTTCTAAAGAATATTTGTAACAACAAATGTTTTCTTTTTTTTACAGAGCACGAACAAATTACTACTGTACCACCTCATAACCATTTTACCTATCATATTAGCCTTTGAAAACAAAGCAAGAAATAAAATCTACTTCACTTATATACGTTACAAACTGAAACTTGAAAAGGGAAAAAAAAAAACACATTTGGCTTCTGTATAATTACTAGTGTATTACAATTGTAATATAAAAATTTGTTTTCTAAAGCCTTCAGAGAGGGCATCTGTTGCTGATCATAATGAAAAACAGTAACTGATTATTCCTACTTTAAGACATAGGCAAATGGACAACATACATGAAGCGACTGCTTTCAGGTCCTGGACACAACATCAGACCACACTCATCCTGGCTCCCTGATTAAGTGCATTTTCAACCACAGTCAGCAATTGGCCAGGATGGGGCTGAAACAAAAGTTGCATAGGGGTTACACTAAGGCCCTGGCTGAGGCAAACAGTACCAGGTCAGAGTGAGAATAAAAAGAAGAGGCTGATATAGGGCCGAGAACTAACTGAAGAGTCCAGAGATCATATGTGAGTAAATAAAGAATGGCGGCGATCCCCTGCTGAGCAACCCATGCATTCAGTGAAGACTCCAGAAAGGCAACTGTGGAGTAGGGAACATGTACTTGGAAAGGAGACATACTCTAAACTAAATATAGAGTACACTATCTACCCTGAACAAAGCACAAAAAGAAGGGTAACAAGACAAGGGTGGTCCTCAATATTAAACTGCCTGCCAGAACAAAACCCACATCTTTTCAAGGAAGGCAGCATAATCCATAGCCCCTGCATAATGTACCATGTACACAGTCAACACAGTCAAAACCTTCTAAACATGTTAAGAAAACATGGCCACAAATAAAAAGCATAAGATGACCCAGATGTTAGTTTCAGCAGACAAAAGCTTCACTCAAAAGACTACCATAAACAAGTTGAATTTAATAGAAAATGGATATAATGAACAAAAAAAATAAGTTGTAGCAGAGACACAAACTAAAAAATGGAATCAAAAGGCAATTCTAGAGCTGTGAAGTCCAAATTCTAAATGATCAGTCACTAGATAGGATAAAGTGCAGATTGAATACTCCAGAAAAAGAACAAAAATGCCAGGTGTGTGGTGACACACACTTGTAATCCCAACACTTGGAAGGCTGAGACAGGAGGATCGCAGGTTTGCAGTCAGCTTCAGCAACTTAGTGAGGCTCTCTGCAACTTAGTGAGATCCCTTTTCAAAATAAAAGAATAAAATCAAGCTGGGAGTGTTTCTTAGAGGTAGAATATCCTTGGTTCCTTCCCTGGTACTACACACACACACACACACACACACACACACAACAAGAAGAGCAAAAGACATCAATGTAGATTAATAAAATGAGCCTAAACTTAAAAGTGGAGAAAGAAGAAACCAGTACAGGTGGAGAAACAGTGCTTTAAAGACCTTTAGTCCAGGAAGAAATGATCTAACACAAAAGAGTCTGAAAAGGAGAAGAAAGAAAGAAAGAAAGAAAGAAAGAAAGAAAGAAAGAAAGAGAGGGAGAGAGAGGGAGAGGGAGAAGGAGAGAGAGAGAGAGAGAGAGAGACAGAGAGAGAGAGAGATGAGAAAGAGAGTTCTCAGTTGTGTCAACCAAAAATGTCTCCAGATATTTCCAAATGCCCCATGTTCCCTGGTGGACATTATCCCTGGATGCAAACCACTGATCTCAGTTCCCTCAGGACCTCTAAGATTTTTGGAGTCAGGCAAATAATGAAGCATTATCAAAATGAACTAAAAAGAACAGGATAAAAGTCAAGGCAAGAAGGTATCCTAGAAGACCACTTCCAGGTTAAAAAAAAAAAAAAAAAAGTCTTCAAAAGGAAAGGAAGAACAATCAAACACTATCAGTTGACAGCTCTAGTAAGATAAAGACTAGAAATTGATCATGGGATTTAGCAGAATAGAGATCTGGGGCAAAACTAAATACTAACAACAGTAGTGTTATTGAGTTATTGGAGCAACTATGAGAAAAAAAAAAACATAAAAACAGTACGATGAGGTGAATACCCTCTTTGCCTGCACCCTGATTATGGACTTCCCAGTCTCTCAACCCTTCTCACCAAGTTGCAGAGGGCCTAAGTAGCTGCAGCTGGCCTCGAACCTGTGATCCTCCTGTATTAGTCTCCCAAGTACTGGGATTACAAGTAGTTTATAAGTCATTCAGTTCATAATGTTTTGTTATAACATCCCAAATGAATTAAGGCACTCTTGTTTAGGAAGCAGAAAAATGGATTAATTTTTGTTGTTGCTTTTATGAAAAAATTAAGCATGACCTTTGGCTGATGGAAATGAGCTAACCAACTGGCAAGTTGTTAGGGGAATGACTACTAGAACAATGTCCTTGAGCAGGTGTGAGTACATAGGACCTAGAGCTTACAGAAGAGCAATTTAATCACATTAACAAAAGGGACAGTATAGAATATGCATACCGGTACATACAGATGAATACCTGTAATGGTAAGAATTAATGGAAAATCTCCTCTGATTTTCTGTTTTCTGAATTAGAAGAGAGAAAGTATTGGAAATGTGGAAAGAAAGAAAAAAGTACAAAATAGTCATGGAGAAGAGTGACACAGAGAACTGGCAAGGATACTACAGTAGTAGGCCCAGTTGAGACTAATATTTTGTGTGGGTGCACCTTTACTTTTTCCTACCTGTATTTAGCCATAGAGACAGAAAGGTGGATTTGGTCAGGGCTGCATTTCTCCAGGTTAAGTAAAGCAAAAAGATAGGCAAGCTAATTAAAGCTCTATGATAGATAGTTATAATGGTAGATTCCAGCCTGAATTTAAAAAAAGTGAGTGAGACGATCCCATAGGCACAAATTTCAAGAGTGAAGACTAGTGACCACGAAGGCAGTTGAAGATCACCATCAGAGCAGATCCAGCTGAGCATGGTGATGCACATCTATAATCCTGGTACTTGGGAGGCTGAGACAGGAGGATTGCAGGTTTAAGGCTAGCCTTGGCCACTTAGCAAGATTCTCATCAACTTAGCAAGAACCTGTTTCAAACAAAAATTAAAAAGGCTGGAGGAATAGCTTGGAGGCAGAATGACCCTTGGTTCAATCTCTAGTACAACCATCAAAAAGAAGAAAAAAAAAAAGTATGTCCAACTGGCATGAGATTCAAACCAGGAAGTGGGGAAGAAGGAAAGGTTGGGAAAGAAGGGATAGAGTCATCCTCAAAGCATGATCTGAAAACTTTTCCCAATAAACCTTTCCCTAACCCTGAATCTAACAGGTCAAGATTTTTTTGGCGGGGGGCGGGGGTGGTACCGAGGACTGGGTATAGGACATTCTATCTCTGAACCACATCCGTCTTTAATTATTTGGTTCTGAAATGAAGTTGCTGAGGCTGGCTCTGAACTTGCCGTCTTCCTGTCTGAGCCTCTAATGTGCTGGGATCACAGATATATGCCACCGTGGCCAGCTCATCAAGACTTTTCATGGTAATGTTATAATAATTATTTGCCTTTACTTTACTCTCATTTTCTAAAAGTATATACAAGAGTTTTCCAGAGGCTACAATGACACATAACATGATCAATATTATAACATCTATCAGAATTTGTTATGTATTTTTATTTTTGGTAGAATTATCTATGATGGCAGGCTTAGAGTATAACTATGTAAGTTCCTCAAGATTAACTTAGTTTCTTCTAAGTATTTCTACTGTGCTCCTGTTACCTATCTTCAGTTATATCTGCAATATCTTTGCAACGTCATTACCACCCAATACACTTTTACTATAAAATCCAAGATTTCTTTGCACTTTCAAAGAACCACAGGTTTAAGTATAGTCACAGCTACATAATGCTGTTTTGATAAAAATGAACCTCATATATGATTGTGGTCCCATTAAGACTGTATCACTGAGTACCATTCTTGTCATCTTAGTTAATGTAAGTACATTCTATGATGTTCATACAATGAAATTACCCAATAATGTGTATCTTGGGACATATCCCCATTGTTAAGCAGTGCATGCATTCACTGAACTTTTGCTATTTAAGATTAGTACTAAAAAAGTCCTGAAAACCTTTCTGAATTCCTAAATTTTATCCCAAACTATTTAAAATTTAATTCTAAAAATCCATATTTAATATTTTCTTTTACTTAACAATGAATTGTTCACTTTAAAAGGGGAAATTAAGAGCTGGGCATGGTGGTAAACAGCTGTACTCCCAGTACTTGGGAGGCTGAGACAGAAGGATCACAGGATCAAGGCTAGCTTCTGCAACTTCGTGAGACCCTATTTAAAAAAAAAAGAATAGGACAAAAGTATAGCTCAGAAGGAGAATGTCCCTGTATTCAATCCCCAGTAACTCACTCACACACTCTCTCTCGCGCGCACGCTCGCTCGCTCGCTCTCTCTCTCTCTCTCTCACACACACACACACACACACACACACACACACACAAAATAAAATTAGAAAATTCACCTGTTTACCCCACAGATGCATAATCTTAAGTCTAAAGATGCTCACAAAGAGATAAATATAGCCTATTAGAATTCTTTGACTCAGAAGGAAGGACTAAACAAATTAGGCAAAACTATACATCAAAGTCTTAAAATCTTTCTCTCAACTTTATGGATATTAATAACTTAACCTTGTGTTTTATGTAACAGGATACTTGTGAATAGTTATATTAGTTGTGGCTTCATTAATGCCAATTATGAGTTTAATGAAAGAAAATTAAGCATTTTTAAATGGAGATATGAAAAACTCTTTAAAAGCCAGAAACTGTATAATGCAGACTTTCAGACTAGAAGTGAAAAGGGCCAATGCAGCGTCTTTGGGTCAATTATGGCACGGCACTGGCTGGAAAAGCATCATCAATTGCCTGGAGACCAGTAAAGCCTTGGAAAAATGACAAAGATGAATGCTTCTACATGCAAAGCCAGTCCAAAGAAATTTTTAAAAAAATCACAGCAATGCCACTTTTCAAATTAAAGAATTGGCAGAGCCGATATCTTTATCTGCAGAATTATACTGATGTCTTACATACAGATAAATATACAGACCAGGCTAGACTGCTGTTTTGCTGTACTCATCTGGTAGCAACATCAGCTAATCATTAAATATATATTTTTAACTTTATTTATTTGCGTGTGTATGTGGGTGGTACTGGGGGTTGCACGCAGGTGCATTCTACCTCCAAACTAGCCATATTATATATTTTTATTTTGAAACACTGTCTCAATAAGTTGCTGAAGATCTTGCTACTTTGCTAAGGTTGGCCTCAAACCTGCAATCTTCCTGTGTGAGGACTACTGGATTACAGGCACATGCCACCACATCCAGCTCATTAAACATCTTTTATGTGAATACTTGGCCACAAACTACAAGTAGCGCTGTGTATTCGAAGTGTTGGAAACTTTTATGAATCTCACAGCATTTTCCAGGACATTGTGTTGACACTTGAAATGATGATTCACAGCAAGGTAAAAGCAGCAGGCACCGTAGCACAAGTAAGACAGTGGCACTGAGCTGTACTTGTCTAAGCCATTAAATTCTCTCCCACACACTTTCAAGGAAAGACAACAAGGCCAGTTTAACATAAAAATGCCCTTGCTGAAGCAGTAAAAACTTGTAGACTAAATCTGAATTTTTTAGTATGTGTTGTCTTAATATTCTGCACGTTTATGTACTATGGCTTTGTAAAGGAAAAACTTCCTAACTCCTGGAGATGAGAGCTACACTACTTGTTTGTTTGTTTTTCAATGAATGCCATTTTAATTTTAAAAGATAACTAAAATCATGGATATTTAGCTTTGACTACTTGGAAGAACCTTTCTCAAAAATAAACTAAGCTGAGCAAGGTGATGCCCACTTGTAATCCCAGTACTTGGGAGGCTGAGACAGGAAGAGAGCAGATTTGAAGACAGCCTCAACAACTTAGCAAGACTCTCAATCTACGAAGACCCTGTTTCAAAAAATAAAAATAAGAACAGGTCTAGCGATGTAGCTCAGAGGAAAAATGCTCCTGAGAGTCACCAATACCAAACAAAATGAAACAAAACAAAAATCTAAGCCTATTACTTCAAGAAAAACAATTGATATTTATTGCAACTGATAAAAATTCAAAATTTTCAAGTAAAAATTAGTATTATGAAAAATTTATTTGCCACACAGTGTGATAACTCATTAACACACAGAGTTCAGATATATCATCAGTGGTGATACTAAAGACTGATTTTTTTTTAAAACTGTTCAATGACTGGTATCAACATTGGGAAGATCTACCAAAACTCAGTAAAACATTTTCCAAATGATCAACACACAATGTTATAAAACAAGCATAGATAAAAGATTCGTTCAAAGTACAAAGAAAGTGACTGATGGATTTTAACTTAACAAAATATGAAAATTTCACTGCTGACTTCAGATTTCTTCCAGAAGAGTCAAGAATACTCACAAATGTCTTAAAGACTATAAAAACATATTCTTCCAGCTACCTATCTGTGTTAAGGTCAAACTATATATATTTCAAATAAGTGTATCACAGCAAACTGAATGAAAAAATAAGTATCAGAATTCAAAAACATATTACAAAGACATAAAACTAAACCATGCCAAGCACAGTGGTGTATGCCTGTAATCCAAGCTTCTCAGGAAGGTAAGATAGGTTCTGGGCCAGCCTAGGCAACTTAGTGAGACCTTGTCTCAAAATAAAAATGGGCTAAGGATGTAGCTAAATGGTAGAGCACCCGTGGATTCAATCTGCACTACCCCACACACACCACAAAACTAAAGCCACTCTTGTCAATTTTTTTAAAAAAGTTTTTCTCATTAAAATGTTACTTGTCATCACATAAGAGATGTTATTGCAATTTTAAAATTGATATTTATAAAATCTTCAGTTAAACATCAAAAGGTAATAAATATACAAAAGCTCTTTCTAGTTCTAAATAATTTTTAAGAGCCTCAATAAGGAGTTTTGAGACCAAAAAGTTTGACAATTTCTAGTCTAGAAGAGCAATGAGTAAAAAATTTATCCACCCCATCTTCAAGCCCAGTCGTATGAGGGGGTGGAAAACACAGCCACCAAAAACAATACCCTCCTATTGCAGCAGGTTTCAGCTGGAGCATCTGAAACACTTCCTTTCCCTCTTTACCAGATCACTCCTTTCACACTGAGTAGTCTCCCCATTACTAGACCCTGGAAAGAAGGCGTGGCAACTGCAGCTAACTAACAGTCCAAGTTAATTTTCATATTTAGGGTCAATCTCTCTTTAATCTCAAGATAAAATATGTACCAGCAAAATGCAACACAAATCAAACACTTCTTACCAATTTCACTTCCACTCCCTCCATCCTGAACACTCCAGAGGATGATGCTACTCTCAGAAGCAACGGCAACCATCTTGTCTTTATCTCCATGTGGACCACCAACCACTTTTGCATTTAAAGCCACACGTTCAATAGTCCAATCTAAATATGGGCTTGTAAACACTTGTTGCCATCCTGAAGATTCTTTGATTCTGTTAAGAAAGAATATGAATGCATGAGGTAGATTCAGTAGCAGTTAAACAAATAGAATACAAGTTGATGTACTACACAAATACACAAAAATAACTACAGCTACCTACCCATATTTATAGTTGTAAATGAAAAGATAGCATTTACAAAGCCAGAATATCAACCCTGATAAATCTTATATGTAAACAGGACAAATATACACTTTAAATTTAAAGAGACTACAGTTCTATATTTCCACAAATAATAATTTAAGAAATTCCTCCAAAAAATCTAAAATATAAAATTTTTAAAGTTTTTCTTTCACATTTTCCCACGAAATAGTGCGTCTACAATTTTGTACGGGCAGAGAAAGTCAACAAATATCAAAATTTGAGAATTGTTATTATTCCTTTGAATTATTAATCAGGTGTTTTATTTCCTGGTTACCATAGCTAACTGAAATCAATGCACTACATATGTTTTTTTTTTTTTCTATTTCAGACAACTGTTCAAGTAAGCAAGGTAAAGTATACTACATGCATTCTAATACCTCAACAATTAAATTAACAAAGTGTGGGCTTTGAAAATCCTTCTCTGAAGACTAGCTTTTAAAGTTGAGCTTTATGGGACTATTAACTCCCCCAGATGTAAAAGCTAATGTATGCTTTAATGTTTAAGTTCTCTGATAAACACCTGTCAATCCTTAACATTATTTTTGCCCTATCTGAATTTAAGTCCTTCAGATATGTATTCTGTATGACTATACTTTCTTATAGTTATATAATCACAAAATGAATCAAGTTATTTATTATCTATTTTTACTTTAAAAATAATAAATTTATACTTAAAAAAAAAAAAGAACCTGGTGTAGTACTGCATGCCAGTAATCCCAGTACTTCGGAAACTGAGACAGGAGGATCCCAAGTTTGAGTCCAGTCTCAGCAAACCTACTAAGACCTGTTTATAAATTAAAAACAAAAAAATAAGGCTAAGGGTACAGCTCAGAGGTAGAATGTCTCTGAGTTCAATCTCTAGTACCAAAAAATGATTGATATCTAGGTAGATAGCTAGATAAAGTTACACTAAGAAAATAATGCAAACCAAACTGTTACCTACTCTTTGTCCTACCTAAAGTGACTAAAGAGAAGATAAAGGGGAAAAAAACTGTTCCTCAACATACCACTTGACATACTATTTGCAAAAATCAAACTTAGGGAACAGGGAAGGAAGTTCAGTGACAGAATGTATGTTTAGTAAGCACAAGGTCCTGAGTTCAATCCCTAGCTCCAAATTAAAGAATAAAATAAACAAGATATTCATAAATGATGGTCACTGAAGAAAACTAATTAAAAACACCTCATTAGTTTTATTTTCATTAAATATGTATGCTAAAATACAATTCATAAATATACATATTTCAGCCTTAACTTGAAGAATTGTTTTCCTTATTTCAACTTCAAAGCAATACACAGAAAATGTCATCCATTTTTCCTCAGCATTTAAAGCCCTGTAATTATAAGTACTCTCTTCAACCACCAGATGGGATCATGTGTTAAGATGAACAAATGAGAATAATTATCTAATAAATTAAGCATTGATAAACATTGACGAATGAAACAGACACTTTTAGAGACTTTGAGAATGGGCATAAAGCAGGGATTGCCAGCTCATAGGGAATGACAACAATAGGCTGCATTGTGGATGTGGACTTTCACTAGGCTCCTAGGAGTGTTCACTGTAAAGCTGCTGGATTTGATTTAATGAGATAAATACAATTCAGAAATGTAAATAATAAAGCACTACATGCAATCTACTGTTTTACAGAGAACCTACTATCTAAGTTTATTTTTTTCCACAACGATTAAGGTTAAGTCCAGATATGTGAATTTACTTGTCTTTAAATTAAAATTAACAACAAAGAAGAAACAAACACATTTACTATATAATTTTGCTTATCACTAATGTAAGATTTTAAATGTGTAAAATAAGGCTGAATAAGCTCTGATTTTTCAGCACTTACTTCTTACTGCTGACTCACGAGTCAGGACAGCTATACAAGAAATACAATTAATTTCTTCACTAAAACATCAAGGAAAGCCGGGCGTGGTGGCGCACGTTTGTAATCCCCACACTTGGGAGGCAGAGACAGGAGGATCATGCAGGTTCGAAGGTAGCCGCGCTGGTTTAAGAGACCCTTTTTCCAAATAAAAAAGTATAAAAAATAGGTCTGGGAGTTGAGCCCGGAGGTAGAAGGGCTTCCAGGAACCCCAGTACCACAAAAAAAAAAAAAAAAAAAAAAAAAAATCAAAGAAATTCAGTAGATGGTAATCCCTATGAGATTTTTGAAAATTTACTATAAATATACTGTATCTGATATTGTATAACAGATATGTCAAAAGAAATGAGCCTCAAAACACTTGAGACACACACACACACACACACACACACACACACACATACACACACAGACTGTGTGTGTGTGTGTGTTTATGTGTGTGTGAATATAAATACATCTGAACATAAAGATAAAAGGGCTTTCAAATTCAGTGAAAGGATGACTTATATAATAAACATTCAAAACATAATTAGCTATCTACTTGGAAGAAAATAAAACAAATTCTTAAACTTTTCACCAAATACAAAAAAGTAAAATTCCTATGGTTAAAGACCTAAAGTAGAATACAAACCACAGAGGGCTGCAACATGCACAATTATTCTTCCTTAAAACAAAAAGTTCTGTTAAAAACTCAGCAAGAAAAAGGGACATAAAAATAAAGCCAGCCAGGCGTGGTGGCGCACGCTTGTAATCCCAGCATTTGGGAGGCTGAGAGCAGAGGATCGCAGTTCGCGGATAGCCTCAGCTACTTAGTGAGGTCCTCTGCAACTACTGAGACCCTATTTCAAAATAAAGAACAAAAAATTGGGCAGGGGGTGTAGCTCAGAGGTCAAATACCCCTGGGTTCCATCCCCAGACCAGCAAAAATATAAAAATAAAAATAAAATTAAAAAAAATAAAGCCTAATAATACAGAAAATTAGTAAATTTATGAGAACAAGTAGATGTTCACTATAGTATTCTTTTTAAAAGGTTTCTAACTTATTAATACAATAATCTGAGGAAAATCTTTGGAAAAGATTATACTCTCGATATGGTGGTATAAGATTTATTTCTTTTTGAATCTTTTTACTGTCATAATGTTGGATTGTTTACCTATACATGAAGAATCCACTGTGCCCAATTATTTCCCTTTCTCACTGTGCAAGAGCATACTGCTGCAACCTAGCTAACAAGTAAAAGCAAAGAAGGATGCTGGTCAAAGCCCAGAATATGTCACAGCATCATTGTTCTTATATTTGTCATTTGTGTAAAAGTTTCTGCAATATAATGTGTCTCTGGCAAGAAACAAGCATCATACCAAAACCCAAGTTATGTTATGCTCCAGTAACTTATTGTAATCATTTCATAGCTTTCTGGAATTCCTTATTCAAATTTTTGTATGATATTTCTTTTAATGTCTAAAAGCCTTAAGTCATATCCATAAGATAGGTAAGTTCAAAATGACTTGAAAATTAATATAAAAGTTACCCACAGGATTATCCAAATTATCATTTCTATACTGTTTAATAATTAACCTTTCTCTCTCTGTGTGTGTGTGTGTGTGTGTGTGTGTGTGTGTGTGTGTGTGTGTTGCTAAAGAGCAAACCCAGGGCCATTCTACCTCTGAGCTATACCTAAGCCCTACTGTTTTATTTTGAAACAGAATCTCACTAGGTTGCAGAAAGCCTCATTAAATTGCTGAGGCTAGTCACAAACTTGCAGCCTCCTAAGTACTGGGATTACAGGCGTGTGCCACCAATGCCGAGTTAATAGTTATATTTACAAGTCCACAAAACACTCTCAAAGTAAAAAGACATTTTTAACCTATTTGTGGCTGTTTTGTCTTAACCAAAGTTAGTAGTGACAAAAAAATCATATACTTTTTCATTTTTCAGCAACTAAATTACATGAGATCACAATCTAAGCTAGTATCATCCCAGCCATTTTTGTGCTTCTACACCACCAAGAGACCTGTCCTTTCCCCACTTAAAAATAAAGTTCACTGGTCCACACTATTCTTTATTCCCTTTTACTCTCAAAGAATGCAAGAATTAGTAAAACCAAGTTATTGTGTAACTCTCACACAATATAGATAGCAAACCTGACTACTTCTGCCCACAAGAATCCTACTTCACTACTTCACTCTAAGCAATGTGGTAGTTATCACCAATACAGTCTTACTCTTCCCTACTATATAGCATAAACAGTTGAATCATCATTAAAGAGAAAAATTATGGTGCTTATATGAATAATCCTTTCTATATCTAACATAATGATAAAATGACTCAGTAGCTACAAAGAAACAAGCAGGCATCTTGGTTACATAATAGTTCATACCATGGGAAATATTTTAAGATATATGAAGACTATCCATAATATAAATTAGCTGTCAAAGCAAAAGCAAACTAAATATTAAATATGAAATACATTAGTGAGTGAAATATTCAGAGGAAAGATTTGACAGATAATAGAAACAGTTCAGCCAGGTGTGGTGGCTAACGCTTGTAATCCTAGCATTCGGGAGGCTGAGACTGGAGGATCGCAGTTCGCCTCAGCTACTTAGTGAGGCTCTCTACAACTTAGTAAGACCCTGTTTCAAAATAAAGAATAAAAAATAGGGCAGGGGATATAGCTCAGAGGTCAAATGCCTCTGGATTCCATCCCTAAACCCACACACACACAAAATAAAAAAAATAGAAACAGCTCTTAAACCTAAGAACACAAAATCAAAATTATTACGATTATTATTATTTTTAGTACTGGGGATTTTCTCTCTGAACTATACCCGCAGGCCTTTTTAAATTGTGCAATAGGGTTGTACTAAGTTGTTCAGGCTGGCCTCAAACTTAAGATCCTCCTGTCTCGGCTTTTCAAATACTGTGATCAGAGGCATGCACCACCACACCCAGCAAAATCAAAATCACTAAAAACTACCATCTAAAATAAGTAAGCCATCATTATTACATACCTGTAACACACAGCAAAATGAGCATATGCAGCTACAATCCAGTTGTGATGGCCAGCTACTATTAGCACCTTCCGTGGATCCACAGGAAATCCTATTGATTTTAGAGAAATACTTTACATTTGAAAATGGGTTGGCCAATGATGGTTCACAAACCAATTCCAGAATCCTGCCTGTTTTTGTTAATAGTTTGGTTGGACTACAGCCAGGTGCTTATGTTTATAAATTGTCTATCAGGCTTTTATGGCAGAGTCATAAAAGCAGTTCTGACAAAGCCTAAAATTTCAACTTTAATATTTGGCCCCCAAAAGAAAGTTTGTCAATCCTTTTTTCTAATTATTCAGAACAAACAGAAGATCACATAACATCTCAAATAAAAATTTTATGTTAACTAAGACTTTTCAGCTGGGCATGGTGACACACACTTGTAATCCCAGTATTTGGGAGGCGGAGGCAGGAGGATCGCAGGTTCATGGCCAGCCTCAGCTACTTAGTGAGGCCCTCTGCAACTGAGTGAGATCCTGTTGTTGTTGGTTTTTTTTTTTTTTTTTTTTTTTTTTTTTGGTGGTACTGGGGTTCCTGGAAGCCCTTCTACCTCTGGGCTACACTCCCAGACCTATTTTATCCTATTTTATTTTTGGAAACAGGGTCTCTTAAGCCAGTATGGCTGGCTTAAAGCCTGTGCAATCCTCCTGTCTCCGTCCCCCCAAGCTCGGGGATTACAAGCGTGTACCACCACGCCCGGTGAGATCCTGTTTTAAAATAAAGAATAAAATAAAGAATAAATAGCCGGGCATGGTGGCACACACTTGTAATCCCTGCGCTTGGGAGGCAGAGACAGGAGGATCGCAGAGGTTCGAAACCAGCCTTGCTGGTTTAAGAGACCCTGTTTCCAAATAAAAATATAATACGTCTGGGAGTGTAACCCGGAGGTAGAAGGGTTTCCAGGAACCCCAGTACCACCAAAAAAATAAATAAATAAATAAAAAATAAAAGAATAATAAATAGGGCTAGGAGTATAGCTTGGAGGTAGAATGCCTCTGAGTTCAATTCCCAGTACTGCAAACAAAGAAAGACGATTTAAGATGGAAAATATATAAAGGATAAATCTAGACTAAAAAAAGAGAAGAAACAAATTACATATTCAAAAATATTACTCAAATATTACCAAGAACTAAAACATGCATTTTTCTTTTCATATGAATGTAATCTTTGCTTACCAAGCCTAACAGTCTCTTCTCCAGCTCCAGAGAGAACAGGCTGTGTACCATTTCCCTGAGCCTCCCCTTCTGTAGGATTTAGTCCATTCCTAGGATCAGCAGAAGACCTAGCTGTATTGTTTATTTTACGACTAGGAATGCCTATAAAAAAGAGGACAAAATTTCTAAGTTATTTTCCCAAAATTAAAATTATTAAATCAAAGGAGAAATCCACAAAGAATTAAAAATAAATATAGAAAATCAATAAAACCAGAACCTGGTTTATTGAAAATTTTAACAATATAGATAAAGCACTAGGCAAACTAAAGAGAATCAACCCAAATTACAAAGATAAGAGATGAAAAAGGAGGTATCACTACTGACAGTGTAGAAATACAGAGGGTTATAAGAAACTACTTTGAAAAACTATATTCCAACAAAATGGAAAATCTGGAGGAAACTGACAACTTTCTAGATAAATGCAACCTTCCTAAATTGAGTCAAGAAGATATAGAAAATTTAAAACAACCAATAGTAACCAAAGAGATTGAAATAGCAATAAAGATCATACCATCAAAGAAAAGCCCAGGACCAGATGGTTTCCCAAGTGAATTTTATAAAACCTTTATAGAAAAGCTTATCTCGATACTCCTCAATCTATTTCGTGAAAAAGAAAAAAAAAACGGGACTCTCCCAAATACATCTTATGAAGCCAACATCACATTAATACCAAAACCAAAAAAAGATAGCTCAAGGAAGCTTTTTTTAAAAAAGCTTTTTTTTTTTAAACTATAGGCCTATATCTCTGATGAACTTAGAAGCAAAACTGCTAAAAAAAAAAAAAAAAAAACCTAGCAAACTGCATTAAAAACTACATCAAGAAAATCATACACCAGGACCAGGTAGGGTTCATTCCAGGGTAACAAGGCTAGTTCAACAAACAAAAATCAATACATATAATTCATTATATATAAACAGGCCCAAAATAAAAAAATCACATGATCATTTCAAAAGATGCTGAAAAAGCATTTGACAAAATCCAACATCCACTTATGATATAAACACTGCAGAGAATTGGAATAGAAGGAACATATCTCAAATCATAAAGGTAATCTACAACAGACCCACAGCCAAAATCATATTAAATGGGGGGGAAACTTCGAAAATTTCCTCTAAAAACAGGAACAAGACAAGGATGTCCATTATCATCACTTCTCTTCAATATAGTATTTGAGACTCTAGCTAAAGCAATAAGGCAAGAAAAAGAAATCAAAGGATACAAATAGAAAAAGAAGAACTCAAATTTTCACTATTTGCAGATGACATGATACTATACTTAAAAGACCCAACAAACTCAACCAAAAGACTTACATAACTTATCAACAAATTCAGCAAAGTGTCTGGATAAAAAATCAATCTTAAACACCAGAAGCTTTTCTGTACACAAACCATAAATCCACTGAAAAAGAAATTCAGAAAACACTTCCACTCAGGATTTCCCACAAAATATAAAATACTTAGGAATAAACTTAACCAAGGAGGTAAAAGACCTCTACAAAGAAAACTATAAAACACTGAAAAAAGAAATCAAAGAAGACCTTAGAAGATGGAAAGATCTTCCATGTTCATGGATAGGCAGAATAAGTATCATTAAAATGGCCATATTTCTAAAAGTGATCTACAGATTCAACACAATACCCATTAAATTACTAAGATCATTCCTCATAGACATTGAAAAATCAGTCCTTAAATTCATTTGGGACAACACAAAACCCAGAATAGCCAAAGTAGTTCTCAGCAACAAAAACCACCAAGGAATTACAATACCTGACTTTAAAATACAAAGCCATTGTAATAAAAACAGCATGGTACTGACAAAAAAAAAAAAAACAGATATACAGACCAATGGAGCAGAATAGAAGACTCAGAAACAAATTCACAAAATTACAGCCAATTGATTTTTGGCAAAGGGGCCAAAAACATACACTGGGGAAAAAGATAGCCTGTTCAACAAATGGTGTTGGCAAAACTGGTTAACCATATGCAGAAAAATGGAAATAAACCCCATTTTCCCAAATTGCACAAAAGTCAATTCAAGATGGATCAAAGACTTGGAAATTAGACCAGAGACCTTGAGGCTCCTTAAAGAGGGCATAGGTCCAACACCACAACACACAGGCATAGATAAAAACTTTCTGAACAAGACCCCAAAGGCACAAGAAACTAAAAAGCGAATCAATACGTGGGATTGCATGAAACCTAAGAGCTCCTGTACAGCAAAGGAAACTATCAAGAACCTCAACTGAGAGCCAACAGAATGGGAGATTTCTGTCAACTACTCTTCTGATAGAGGACTAATATCTAGAATATACAGAGAACTCAAGCAATTCAAAACAAATAACCCAATCAAAAAATGGGTGAATAAACTAGACACTTCGTGAAGGAAGAAATTTAAATGGCCAATAAATGCATAAAAAATGCTCAACATCATTAGCAATCAGAGACACAATTTAAAACTACCCTGAGATTTCACCTAACATCAACTAGAAGGACAATCATTCAAAAGACAAACAACAGCTGGGTGTGGTGGCACACACTTGTAATCCCTGTGCTTGGGAGGCGGAGACAGGAGAATCACGCAGGTTCAAAGTCAGCCACATTGACCTAAGAGACCCTGTTTCCAAATAAAAAAGTATAAAATAGGTCTGGGAGAGTAGCCCAGAGTCAGAAGGGTTTCCAGGAACCCCAGTACCACCAAAACACACACACACACACACACACACACACACACACACACACCCCAAATCCTGGTGAGGATGTGGAGAAGTGGGAACTCAATACATTGTAGGTGGAATTGCAAATTAGTGCAACCACTTTGGAAAAAAGTATGGAGAATCCTCAGAAGAATGGGAATGAGCTAACCATATGATCCAGTATTACCACTTCTGGGTATCTACCTAAAAGAAAGGAAACCAAACTACCAAACTAATGCATGTGTATCTATGTTCATAGCTGCACAACTCACCATAACCAAACTATGGAACCAGCCAAGATGTTTATCAACAGATAAATGGATTATAAAACTATGGGATATGTACACAATGGAATTTTACTCAGACATTAAAAAAAAACATAATTACATCATTTACAGGGAAACAGATGGAACTAGAGGACATTATGCTAAGTGACATTAGCCAGTCAAAAAAATAAGAAATCAAATGCTTTTCCTAATATGTGGAAGCTGGGGAGAAAATGGGTCATAGGAGGAACTCTAGATGAAGGAGATTCTATAGATGAGCAAACAAGGCAACCTAACTGAGGGGATGGGAGGGGAGAAGAGGGAAATTCTCTAATGTTCATGATATATATTAGCAAACATATCAAAGTCAATTATTAAGCCAAACATGAGGAGGAAATGGGGTGGAAACTGGGAAAGGGCTAATTAGGTGATGTGTGCATGTATGTCTCCACCATCTTGTATCCAATTAAGATGTATGGCTACAATGCACCAATAAAAATTATTTTTTTAAATGTCCTATTGTAACAGAAATATAAAATGTGAATTTCACTGAATCTAAAATGCATCAATACAGCAGCTTACTGCAAATAGTTAGTTACAATAAAAATACAAAATTCAACTGCTATCCCATATTTACATTATTCATAATAAGTAAGATTTATCATTTTATATTCTACTTTTTACCTAGCTCCAAGTTACAGAATTAATGGATCCTTAATTCAGTCTGTATACAGGTCTTGCATTTATGTTATAGTTACTATGTATCAGGAACTATGTACTAATTTAACTGTTTTTTTTGTGTATAACACGTGTGTGAGGGGGTACTGGGCATGGAACCCAAGAGCTCTCTACCTCTAAACTACATCCCTACCTACCCCTTTTGATTTTTATTTGAAAACTTGTTAAGCTGCTGAGGCTGGCTGAAAGCCTGTGATCCTCCTATCTCAGCCTCCCAAGAACTAGGATTACAGGTGTCCACCCCTACGCCTGGCTTAATTTAATTGCTTTCGAACTGAACTAAAAGAACCAGAATCTCTCATTTGTCAAGAGAGACTTTAAAAAAAAGAAACTTGCGCTGGGCGTAGTGGCGCACACGTGTAATCCCAGCTTTAGGGAGGCTGAGATAGGAGGATCACAGTTGGCAGACAGTATTATAATAGATTTTCCAATACAGTTGGAATTTAATAGATCTTCACTACAGTAGCATTAGCTACTTAGTGAGGTCCTCTGCACTTCAGTGAGACCCTGTTTCAAAGTAGAGAATAAAAAATAGAGCTGGGGGTGTAACTTGGAGGTAGAATGTTTCTGGGTTCCATCCCTAGTATCACAAGAAAAAAGAAAAAAAGAAAAAAGAAAAAAGTAACTTGCTCAGAAACTCTTTATAACACATATGTAAAGACAACTCTTCCAACTAACTGAGACCAAGGTGACACTAATATTCTTCCACACAGATGCTGGAGTTCAAAAGCCAGTGTTCTGACAGAAATTTTAGAAACCATGGGCCAAGGGAAATAGACAAACTCTAAACAAAAATTGGAATGGACACAGTAATAGCCATTAATTTATGCCGAACATTTGGCAGAGTTCAGTAGTTGCCACAGAGATCTTCTGGCTCATAAAGCCTATCTGGTCCTTTATAGAAAAAGCTTGCCAGACCCCTGATCTATAGCTTAGAAGTCAGTTATATGACTTCACTTTTATAAAAATTAAAATTCCTACCACTTCAGATTTATAAACAAGAAACTCAATAATCAAGAAACATTTTCCTATTTATAATTGCTTAATAATAAAAAATATATTTAAGAAGGCCAACGTAAAGTGGAAATACCTGGTGGGGGCAAGTAACCATGAAAAAGGACACTTCCGCAGGACGAGCGTTCCAGTTCTTCACATAAGAGAAGCCTTCTTACTAAAAACATGTCAAAGCAAACTTGTCAAGAGTGCATGCAAACAGAAAAACAGCAGTCCACTTTTATTTTCTCTAGTTAAAGAGGATAAGGAAAGAAAAGGAAAATGTTCATGTTAAAACAGAGCTGAGAACATCTTTTTACTATGAAAATCCACAAAACCAAACACTGAACAATCCCATCAAAAATTAGGACCTGATATAAAACACAGTTCATTTGGGCAAATTTAGTTTACAAAGGATCAAATCATTAGCAAAAAATATTAAGAGAACACATACCTAGTGGAGTAATTCCATAAAATTCTGCCTCATGCCTGAGAACATTAATACTTACTCCCCTACAAAGAAACAAATGAATGAAGTAAATTCTCTAACACTGGCAACTTGAATATCACCTGAAGAAAAAAGAGAAAAGTACTAGGTTTTTAATATGAAAAGGCATAAGGTTTTATTTTATTTTTCTTTTTGTGGTAGTAGAGATGGAACCCAGAGGCATTCTACCTCCCAGCTATACCCCAGCCCTATTTCTTATTCTTTATTTTGAAAAGGGTCTCACTGAGTTGCAGAGGGCCTCACTAAGTAGCTGGGGCTGTCCGCGAATCGCGATCCTCAGATCTCAGCCTCCCAAATGCTGGGATTACAAGCTTGCACCACCACGCCCGTTTTAGTCATAAGGTTTTAAAACTTACTTTTCTCCTTTATCCTTTATTCTTAGTATCCTTAATAATTTTAAAAAGTCTAAGTAAAAACTGCATGCAAGCCAAAACACTTTGTTATGTACTTAAAATTTTTCATATATAAGTGAATTGGGTGTGTAAATGAGAGATAGGGCAATAAAGGATTAATACCAATAAATTCTCAAGAAATGAGTAAAGTAGAAATCCTTCTTTTATAGAATTGCTTTTATCTTTTTAATACAATTTCTTGTTTACTTATTTTATTATTGTAGTGTGTGTGTGTGTGTGTGTGTGTGTGTGTGTGTGTGTGTGTACACCCAGGGGCATTCAATCCCCAGCCCTATTTTTAGTCTTTATTTTGAAACAGTCTCACTCCATTGTTGAGGGCTCACTAAGCAGCGGAGGCTGGCCTCACATCTGTGACTCCTGTCTCAGTCTTTCAAGTACTGATATTACAAGCAAGTGTGAGCCACCACGCCCAGCTTAACTCAATTATTTTAATACACTTTAACCTCTTCCATTATACCTTAAGCTTCTCACAAGCTCAACCCACTTCTGTTGTTTCTATATGCCTTGTACCATACCTAGAATAGTGCTTGCATACAATGATCAGGTAATAAATTATTTATTGATTGAAAAAAGGAAAATAGAAAAAAAAAGGATCACATTAGCAAGAATGACATTATCTAAAGATTGTTTTTACATAGTATAGTTGAGTAATATAAAAATTAAAAGTAAAAAGAGTATAAGACTCAGAGCTTAGAGTACTAGTAATTTATTTTAGGTTTCAGTTATAATTTGTTCTTAATTTAAAAAAACATAGCAATTATGACTTTTTTTTAAATTTTGAAATTGCTTAAGACTAGTTCAACATAAGATACTTAAAACTTTTTGACTCTATTTCAAAGCCATTTGTGTTCCTGGTACAGTAGTACTAGCTAATTACAAGGTAGCTCAAGACACAAATGATAGTTCTTGAGGTCCAGTCTCCGTGGGAGGACAGCAAACAAATATGGTCACTATACTACAGTGCAATGTGGGCAATACAAGAATCTCATGGAAGGAACAGAATTAGAACACAGTTATTGGAGATTTTTAAAAATCCCTTCCAACCTTCTTTGAGAAGGAACCATTCAGATAATTTAACTTTACTATGTCTCCCTAAAGGTAAGAAAAGCAGTTAATATATCCAGACATTTAAATTAAATCTGCTTTTCAGAAGGGTCTATGTAGCTGTGGATAGACACAGACTTGGAACTTTTTCTTTCTTGCTTGCTTTTTTTTTTTTTTTTTTTGAGGTACTGGGGATGAAAGCCAGGGGCATGCTACCTCCAAGCTACACCCAAGCCCGATTTTCTATTCTTTTATATTGAAACAGGGTCTCACTGAGTTGCAAAGGACCTCACTAAGTAGTAGCTGAGTCTGTCAGTGAACCGCAAGCAATCCTCCTGTCTCAGCTTCTCAAATACTGGGATTACAAGTATGCGCCATCACGTCTGGCTCAACTTGGAACTTTTTATATCAAATGAGATGGGTGAAAATAATTTTTTCAAGAAGTAGTTGGTAATGTATTTCCCACATCCAACCAAACCCAGACTAAAAGACAAAAAACCCCAGACTCATGTATTCATTTGATATCTATTTTGTATATAATACATATACTATTTTATTTTTATTTATTTATATTTTTATTTATTTTGGTGGTACTGGGGGTGGAACCCAGGGGCTTTTCTACCTCTAGGCTATACTCCCAGACCTATTTTATACTTTGTTTAGAAACAGGGTCTCAGTAAACTGCTGACAGCCTCACTAAGTAGCTGAGGCTGGCTTCGAACCTGTGTGATCCTGTCTCAGCCTCCCAAGAGCTGGGATTACAAGCATGTGCCACCATGCCCGGCTTTTTAACAATGAGAATTCAACAGGTAATAAAAATTCTTTGTCCTCAAGGAACACAAGACAAAAAATAAATTATAAAGAAGCAACTAGCAGGATGTGGTGGCACAAATGTAATCCCAATACATGAGAAGCTAAGACAAGAGCATTGTGAATGACTGGTGTTAATGAGAGCAGCAGCTCACAGAAGTGAAAAGGGTTTTTGTTTGGAGGCAGCAAAGTGATTAGTGTTTATTTGCTGGGATGAGACTGTAGGTGAGTGAAGGTAGCACAGTAGACATGTAAACATACATGTCCATATGAGATTATAAAAATGTCATCAATAGCTGGGCCTGGTGGCCCAGGCTTGTAATCCCAGTACTTGGGAGGCTGAAGCAGGAGGATGAGGTTCTCAGCCAGCTTCCGCTACTTAGTGAGGCCCTCCACAACTTAGTGAGACATTGTTTCAAAATAAAGAATACAAAATAGGGTTAGGGGTGTAGCTCAGAGGTAGAATGCCCCTAGATTCAACCCTCAGCACTTAAAAAAAAAAAAAAAAAGGCAGTTAAAATAAACAACTAGATTTCTAAAAGCTATATCCAAAAGAATATTAAAAAACCCTTACTGAAAGGTTATTAAAAATGTTAAAAAAATAAAATAAAGATTATAAATCCCTGATAAGAAACCAAACTGGAGAGGCAAAGTTAAATAAACAGTTTAATAGTCATTCGTTTATGCACAAAAAATATAAAGTGATGAACTCTTACCATGCATCAAACAGTACTAGAACCTGGGCATACAGTAAACAGTGGTTGCCCTTTGGGAATCTAATGGAAGATACACTGCTAAAAGGTAGGATGCATAACATGAGCTGTTACAGTGACAGCAGAGGAAACTGAATCCTTACATTAGATGAACACCAGCTCATGAAATGATCACACAAGTAGCCAGGCTTACCCAGGACCAGGGAGGGGTGAAAGTGTCGTAAAGGAAACTAAGCCGGGGCCTAAGGACAAGACCAAGTCCCACATCACAAGCTACCATTCCGATATTCTATAATAAATAAGGTTTCGAAGCAGAATAGCAAACTATCAGACTTGTGTTTTTAGAAGATAATGTTGGTTGCAGTGTGAAAAATGAAATGGAGGCATGCAAGACAGAGAAGCTGGGGAGGAACCTGCTGGAGTACTCCATAGAAAAAAATGATGGTGGCCTGTATCCATTTGAGTCTGAGGAAACTTTTTATCAAAAATAGCCTGGAAAATACCAAACACCCTCACTCATTTGTGCAAGATGATCACATTGAAGCAGAGAGGGAACAGCAGTCACTAGATGGCAGACTGGGGATAGTGAGAAGGTAGGCAATAGGTACCAAGACACAGCTGAGCAGGAGGGGAGCACTTCTAATGTTATGTACCACAGTAAGCAACCACAGTGTACAACAATTAATCGTACATTTCAAAATAACTGGAGAAGGGTTGGAAGGTCCTTGATACACAGAAATGATAATATTTGAAAAGACAAATGAAAAGTACCCTGATTTGATCATTCACATTATATATAGGTATCGAATTAAAACTATACCCCACAAATAAGTACAAATATCATGGATCAATTTAAAAAAGCCTTGGAGGGAAAAAACATTTTTTTCAAAAAATATACAAAAACACAGTCATCAGTAAGCACTTAACTTAAAAAAAGTTGCATTTCTTACCTTAAGTCTAGTTCTTTTGTCCGAAGAAAATTTAAAATGGGTGCAAATGCTGCTGGGTCTCTATCAATAAATATCTACAAATGAAAAATTGTTTTATTTTCAAATTAAAAGGTCAGCTTCCTTTAATATCAATAACACTAAAAGAAACAAAGGCTGAATTATTTAAATATATTTCCTTGATTCTACTGTCTTTTTTTTAAAAAATGTTTCAAAAACTAATGCTATTGTATTTTATAATATATGGAAAATATTTTTTCATAAATCAGCTTTCTCACTTCTATTCGTTGGTGTTTTGGGGAAAAGTGACATCTGATGAAATATTTTTATCTGAAATATTCTAGAATCTAATACAAACTCTGAAAGCACTGTGAATAATAATACTTTCTAATACTGTCAAATCATTAAGTACTAGTGACAGTGATTGTGATTGATATAATTTGAAATTCATATATGAATCATTAAAACAACAATGTACTTTTGTAACACTCAGGAGTAATCAAGATTAATAAACAGTTCATGCTACTGTCAAAACTGCAAAAGAATAATATTCTAATACTTTTACATTCACAATCTTACTATCTCAATTTCCTCAAGAGCTGGGAAAGGGCGATGATAAAAATATTAAGAAAAAAGAAAATAGAGCCAGGAGTTGTGGTGCATGCCTGTAATCTCAGTACTCCGGAGGCTGAGAGGGGAGGATAGCAGGTTCATGACCAGCCTTAGCCACCTGGTGAGACCCTCTGTAACTTAGTGAGGCCCTATTTCAGAATTAAAAAAAATAATAGGGCTGAAGATATAGCTTAGAGGTAGAATGCTCCACTTCATAAAAAAAAAGAATCAATATGGTGGGAAAGTAAAATGCTTTAAAATATGAAATAGTAATTAATAATATTTTATATGAATATATATTAACACTCTTTTGACTAAATCACAAAAAATCTAATCATAAATTGAACACATTTAAAGCTTAAGTAAGTCAGACAGGGGAATGGTAACCAATAACAACCACTCTCCCTAACTACAGTGCTAGGGATGGAGTCCTGAGCCTCACTCGTGCTAAGAAAGGACTTGACTACCTTAGCTACACCCCCCAGCCAAACAAAACTTCTTTATATACTCTGGTCAACTTGACATATGCACTTAATAAAATGCTGCTTTTTTTGTTAGAGCCAATAAGAAATTAAAGAAACATCACAGACTTGTAGAAATAAAATTATTGATGACTTTTTTTTTTGCCATACTGAGGATTGAACCTGGGGGCATTCTACCTCCAAGCTATGCACCCAGCCCTATTTTTTATTCTTTATTTTGAAATAGAGTCTCACTAAGTTGCAGAGGGCTTCACTAAGTAGCTGAGGCTATCCACGAACCTCGATCCTCCTGTCTCAGCCTCCTAAGTACTGGGATTACAAGCCTGCACCACAATATTGATGACATTTTTATAATCTCATATGGACTTATCTACTTACATATCTACTTTGCTACCTACATTGACCTGTAATCTCATCACAATAAATAAACACTAATCACTTTGCTGCCTCCAAACAAAAGCTTTTTCACTTCTTTGAGCTGCTCCTCTCATTAACACCAACATGGTACTATGTACGTATAACTTTTCAAAATGTAAAATTCAATTTTTTTTTCATTGAAACTTTCCAAGTCTTTCTACTGTGACACATGTTCACAAGGGTATTCAAGAATAAAAATTGCTGGATTCTAAGCTTCAACCTTTTACCGTTGCATACCAAAATAATTTAATATTTAGATTTATTTACTATTAAAGTTCTAATTATTGATTAAACAGCTATTCTTTCCACTGCCTATAAGTTCATACCCTACAATCACTCTAATGAGTACTTAAAATGTATAGTGATTCCTGTTTAGAGTTCTCTTCCAGTTTAGAAATATTCTATATATGACAAGAAATAAAAAGTTATGCTACTTTTATTTAGTGGATATTAAAATACTAGCTTCCACATCATCTTACAGCCACTATACTAAAACCAAAGCATGATAAGCATTAATTGCTCTAATTTAGAAATTTTATTAAAATTATTTTACTCACAGCACCAGTTTCATCTCGAAGTGTTGAAATTCTTCCACTCAGCAAACTGGAAGCCATTAACCATAAGTTAGAGTTAGTTTTAAAATCTGAGCATAAATAAATGAACTAATTCCTTATCAAATGTCAAAAAAATTTAGTGAGTAATCTGTCTCCAACTTAAAACATTTCTACTTTAAGGATTACAATTTTATATAAAAAATAAAAATCTTAATTAAACTCAAGAAAAATTATCTTGGCAAATAATCAAATGTAGAATAATATAAGCAATCATATAAATTACCTGGAAAAAAAAGAATCTGGTATCCACATTAGCGTTTGTCTTGAGGTACTAAATCTGCAAATGAAAATTATCTACTATAAATATGATTTGAAATTTCAATATTAGATAACTTGCTTTAATGTGCTAGCTAATAATTTATAGGCTATTTCATAATTATAGCTATACTAATTGTATGTATTGCATTTTTATTTTAAAATGTTACTACTTTCAGTTCAGAGTTAAAATTATTCAAGCAGCTCTCAGCAAAATCAAACAATTTTCTACCATATAACACTCCCTAAAACACTACTTCCCAGCAAACTAGTATGGTAAAGAATCAATCAGGCCATCACATAGACTGTCAAACCAAATTTCAACTTCTCAGCTTAACATTCAAAATTATCCTCAGGTCTCATTCCATCTCTCCCCCTAGACCATCCTCTTCATGTCTAGTAATCCAAGTCCCAAGTCCCACTCATCTTTCTTGATATCACTCAGATTTACCTTCTCTACAATGGCTTTTCCAAGTATTCTATCTTAACTCTTTTTGAGCTCACAGTGATTTCACTGTAAATTGTGTATTAAACACCTTTAATATTTATGCAATAGATGTGGAATTTGTAGTTGCTGTATTCATTCATTCAAAAATCACTCTGCAGGGATATCATTGTTTTGAAGTTAACTGCTATTTGATTAAATCCAATTATTACCATCAATTCTGGGGGGAATCTTTACCTAAGTACACTGTAAGAGACTGGGACAAGAAATCAATGTAAATCAACAAAGTAAAGGAATATAGACTTCATCTAGCCAGCCCTTGTCTGAATATTTTCATTTTAAGAAAAACTGTTTCAACTGGATATGGTGGCAAAGCCTGTAATGTACTTGGTAGGCTGAAACAGGAGGATTACATGTTAAGGACAGCCTCAACAACTTTAGCAAGCCCCTCAGAAATGTTGTGAGATCCTGTTTCAAAATAAAAAAAAAAGGGGGGTTAGGAAGGTACAACACCTCTGGGCCCAATCTCTAATACCACAGTATCCCTCCCCAAATATACACATACCAAAAAAAACCCAAAAAACAAAAAAAAACAACAACTGTTCAGCATCAGCCTTACACTGAACTCACGCAGAAGAGAGCCTAGCAGACCTCTACTTTGACTCCATATTCAGTTTTCTAGCATTAGATGGAATCTCTAAACTTACTTGTATTTTTAAAACTAAACAAGGTGACTGAATACTGGCAACTGGTTGTCATATGATGTCACCAGGAAGCACCGGCAAACCTCAGCCAAAATGGATTAGGGATGTTCAAGTATAAATAAATATCCTGTATATTTCTGCCATCGCCTACATCAATAGCATAAAATTATCAGAAAAAAATAAAAACTGCTTATCATTTGCTCATTCAAGCCTGTCAAGCCTCAAAATTCATTCTATTTCTCGTTCCCATCTTCCAAGCAGCATAGCAAACAGCAGTGGACTGAAGACTAGGTTGAGAACTGCAGTATCACACTAAGGCTGACAGGGAGCGGTGTCAGAGAACCCATTCACCTCAGTTCAGCAAGTCCCCCTAAGCACCTGAGGGAGCAATGACTCCTCACATTCTCTCTTGATAAGTGGACTATTCCTTAAACACCAATTCACTCAAGTTTATTTTCAAGAATGCATTGTAAACACAATAATATATTTTCTTAATAAAAAGGAGAGTGGAGAAAAACCCATCATGGCACTTAGCCCTTAGTACATACTCAATAAATATTCGTTGAAACTGAGGTGTGCTAACCAGAACCATGTATTATTTACTCTGTTAAATATTTTATACAAAACTAACATCACTTTTTTATGCAATCTGTAGACATTCTGTGGTTACAATGAGGCATTCCCAAAGCAAGAGTGGACAGATATCACTAAACTGCCCACTTTACAAATCGTTTAGCAACATGGATCTCGGTGTCAGTCAGAGCAGAAACAGGGTCTGTACTGTTCCATTAAAAGTGCCTGTTACAGCTTTATTCTGTCTTCAACAGCAATTTTCTATTACTCTCTCACTGACTGCAGGAGAGACAGTGAAAATATTCAATCATTAAAAGGCATTTATAAATAAACTGCAGTAAAGAATACTTTAGAGAACATGGAGAAGTTAACCACCCACTAATTTCATAAATTATGAATAAGTGTTTCAACTTCCTATATCCATTAATCTGACTAAGAAAGGAGCCAAAACTGTTTAGTAAAGAAAATATGGCAAATTTTCCCAAGTATATTTCTTAGCAAACTCTTAAATAATGAAAAGTAGATTATCACTAGTCACAGAAAACTGACATGGTCAACAAAATAAAAGCAAACAAGTCAACGGTAAGATCCACAGATTCACAGCAGGAAAGAGTCATTGGTTTTGGAAGTCATCAAATTAATTTTGATAACTCTGACCCTGCATATTTATCACTTACTAAGCAGACTGCTTTCCAAAATAATCCAAATTATGTGCGACTTAGAAAAGAAACACAAATCTCCTTAAAGTCATATTATTAATTTTAACTTTTAATCAGCATTGATTACCTATAGGAATTATAGAATCAATCAATATGTATAATATTTTGTAGGTGATTCAAAAAGTAGTCTAAAGCCTTCACTTAGGATTTCATATATTATTATTATTTACAAAAATCAAATAAAGTTGAAAGAGCCCCAGTATGACTCAATTTGTGATTAATTCTGTTATGAATGAGTAAAATTTTAAGCCTCATGAGAGATGGCCAGCTTTTAATAAAATGTTGAACTTTATACTATAGAATGTGGCTCTGGTTAGCACCCCTCAACTTCAACAAATATTTCTTGAGTTAGTGCTAGGTGCCAAGCACTACGAAGTTAGTCATTACAAAATGAAATCTGGAATTTCAGGACAAAGATATTGAACCCTCACCTGCACCAATTTCTTCTTTTTTTTCCAAACAAGAGAAAATGAGAGAAAAAAACAAACACTCCAAACACAGAGTCCTCAAATTGGTTTCAAATATAATTTCATGAAACCGAAAATATTCTACAATTCCATATGATGAACATAATTCTTTGCAAGATATAGGAAAGCCTTTTTTGATCTCATGTCTATAGTGTGTCTATAGTATGAAAAGGTTCGTGTGAAATCTGTTATGCAAAAAGATGAAGAAACTAACATACCCAGTTATATTCCATGCTACTTGCTCTCACTAAATTAGCTTGAATGTAATCTAATTTTTTATTCTAAACATTACTACTGATAATGCCACTAACCTTTGCGTTTCATGTTTATTACTTCAAATTCCATTGTGACTCCTGTAAGACTGGTACTATTATTGTCATTTTATATTTTAGGAAACTAAGTACCAAAAAATAACTTTCCCCAGGTCACAGAGCTAATTAGAGGTAAAGCCTGGAAAGTGAAATCATCTACCATCAGTTTGACTCCACAAATTCCCATAGGCTGGGCCTGGCCCCTCTCATGGGTCTAAAATCATAATACTCATTCATAATAGAATTAATCACAAGTTGAGTCATACTAGGGTTCTTTCACTTTATTTTTTGTAAATAGTATTTACACCTCTAAATGGGCTCTTATCATCTCTAAGTCACACACAAAGTTTGTAAAAATTGATCATTTCTATAATTCTTTTAGGGATGTCTATTTCCACATCTCTTAAGAAAAAAAGATAAATAAAATTCTCCTGTTTAGTTTTACTATGACCTCTGACTTCCAAGCTTCAGTTCTATGCTACAGGTGGTTGGTTTTCCAAGTGGCAATTCATCTACTTCAATGACAATTACATCAGGATATTCTCTCTTACAAGGACTTAAGTGATTGAAGTAATCTGTGTATTGTACAAGATTCAAATGATTTCTATGTATTTTAGCTCCAAAATGCTGCAAGAGTAATGAGATTCAAAGCAAATCTAGAAAATAATCTTAGATCACCTTAAGTCATATGTTGTTTCAGTAAATCAGATCATTACCCATTTTAAAGCCAATTTTATCTTAACAATGCTAGGATATTTTAATGTTTTAACATTTATTTTTCATTCCTAGCAATGCATGTCTTCTAAATTGTTCAAACCAGTAATGTATTTATTGCTTTACTTTCTATTCCCAATTACCACTTATATAAACTTAGAACCTGATAAAAGATCATGATCCATAATTAGTGTAAACACAAAGTAAAATGTTCCTCAATTTCAAAATTTAAACGGAAGGCCTGGCGTGGTGAACCACTCTTTTAATCCCAGCATTCCGGAGGCTGAGACCAGAGGATTGTAGTTCGCAGACAGCCTCAGTTACATAGCAAGGCCCTTCACAATTCAGTGAGACCCAGTTTCAAAATAAAGAATAAAAAACAGGGCTGGGAGTATGGCTCAGAGGTAGAATGACCCTAGGTTCCATCCCCGGTACAATAATTAATAATAATAATAATAATAATAATAACAACAACAAATAAAAATAAAAAGACTAAAAAATATAGCTGGGGTATAGGTCGGAGGTACAATGCCCTTAAGTTCCATTCCCAATACCGCAACAACAACAACAAAAATTAAACTGAGTTATGTAGTCATTAACCAGAGTTCACTCATTAAGCCACCTACTTTCAATATAGAGTAAATAATAATACTTTATTTTTACCATAATACTGCATGTCCTTTAAAAGCCTGATTATCCACAATCATTACCAATTAGAAACCAGTGTTGGGGTTTAAAATGATTATAATGCTACTCTTTATTCTTAACAAATTGAAGGCCTCCTCCTGCAGCGTCTTCCATTTTTACATCCATAGTTACCTGCAATATTTGGATATGGTTTTAAAAATCCCATCACTTACATTACGAGGTATAAATCCCTAAACAACTGGTATCTATATAATGGCAGTTATAAACCCTTATTAAAGCCTTGCTTTAAAGACAAGGAAAACAGGATGAAGTACTGCAGTTTCTGGTGCTGAATTCTCTAGCACAAAGACCTATTAAATGTTTAGAATTAAAGCACTACACGTTGATTACTGCGGTTTACGCTGTCACTCTGCATTTTCTTAAAAAAAATGCTAGAAGTCTTAGATGTTGAAAACCTGCCATATTTCTATCACATCAAAATACAAGATACACCACAGCACTTCACTGCGCTTAAAACTCAACCACCCCTTGCTTCAAGAGGGCTGGCAAACTCCCTTTTCTAAGAAGAGTGACTCATAAGTCGTGGCAAATTCACAAAAGCTGCTTTTTCCTCCCCAACCAGCTTAATAAAGGCATGGAGAGGGAGTGGAAGGCCAGGGAGACAGAGGCGCTTTCAGTCTGTTTACTCGCTGCAATACCCAGAGCTTCCCGGGACCCGGGGTTCCAAAGGCTGTTTCTGGACACAACGGAGCCCGCCCACCCCGCGCTCCGACCCCCTAAGACGAAGGCGTCGGGGCCGCTTCTCCGATCGCCGGCAGCCGGGTCCGGACGAGGTGAGCGCCGCCCTCGCCCACACCTGGCTGCCCGGGAGCAGGAGGCGGCCGGGGCGGCGTCCCCGCGCAGGCCCCGCCTGGCATCTTCGGGGGACGGAGGCACCGAGGCCGCTCGCCGGCCCGCCAGGTGCGGCCCCGCGGCCCCTGCAGGCCCGGCCTCACCTGCGGGCCCGGCCTCACCTGGTGCCCCCCACGTTCAGCTGCACGATCTCGCCGCTGCCCGCCGCCGCCGCCGCCGCGGAGCTGCCGCAGTGCCCTCCCGCCATGGCCGCCCGCTCGGGGCGCGCTGGCCCGGCCTCCGGCTCCCGCGGCGCGCCAAGGCCGCCCGGCCTCCACCCCTCGCGGCCTCCAGGCCGCCGGGCCTCCTCGCCTCAGCGCCGCGCCGCCACCGCCACCGCCACGGCGGCTGCTGCAGCCGCAGCTCGCCCGGGAGGAGGGGTCGCCGCTCGGGACAAAATACCGCGGCGCCCGGGATTCGCGGGCGGCGGGACGGGAGGGGTGGGGCGGGGGAGGGGGCGGGGCTTCCAGGCCGCGCGGAGGGAGGGGAGGAGGGCGTGCAGGTCCCGCCCCGCTCCTGCACCCCAGGGCTGGGCAGCCCCCGAGGGGACCCCAGGAGGGAGAGCGCAGTGTCCCCCTTCTTCACATGCATTCGGGAGAGGGCAGGAAACTTCCTAGAGGTAGTCCAAGAAGATTCCTGGGTACAGGTGTTCTAATGCAAGGAGGACACGGGGAATTTAACACGCTGCCTTTTGCCTATAAAACGCCTTACCTTTTCCTCTTCGGTTTTGTCCTTCACCTCCCAAGCGATTTTATTTTGTTAAGCAGGGGAGGAAACAAAGAGACAAAAACGAAAACCCTAGACTGTTTAAGGTCCAGCAGCGTGTTTCTGGGCTATCATAAACGCTCAACTAATGTAAGATGCACACCGTTTTATTATTAGTTCATTTATATTTTAATGCTATGTTTTAGAACCCTAAACCTTGGTAACTACTAAAATATTAAAAATAAGCACACCTGTAATCCAGTACTCAGGAGGATCATAAGTTCAATACCAGCCTCAGCAATTTACAGACCCTGTTTCTTTTTTTATATATTAATGTTTATTGGTGCATTGTAGTCATACATCTCAATGGGATTAAAAAAAAAAAAACTCGTGGAGATATACATGCACACATCACCCAATTAGCTCCTATCCAATCTCTAACCCCGTCTCTCCCCCTCCCTCCTACCCATGCTTGGCTTCCTGATTGATTTTGATATGTTTAAGTACATCATGTGCTTTAAAGAGTTTCCCTTATCCTCCCTCTTATCCCCTCAGATATGTCACATTCATTGCTCCTCTCTAGAGTCTATTCTTCATCTAGAGTTCCTCCTGTTACCCACTTCTCCCTAATATTTTGCACATTAAGAAAAGCATCTGAACCAGGCGTGGTGGCACATGCTTGTAAATCTCCGTGCTGGGGAGGCAAAGACAGGAGGATGGGGTAAATTCGAAGCTATCCTTGATGGCTTAAGAGACCCTGTTTCCAAATTAAAAATATATATATATATAATAGGTCTGGGATTATAGCCCGGAGGTAGAAGGGCTCCATCACCAGTACCACCAAAGGAAAAGAAAAAAAAAAAAAAAAAAAAGAAAAAAAGCATCTGAGCCGGGCATGGTGGGGCTTGAGAGGCTGAGACAGGAGGATCGCACAGGTTCAAAGCCAGCCTCGGCTACTTAGTGAGACCCTGTTTCCAAATAATATATAAAATAGGTCTGGGAGTATAGCCCAGAGGTAGCCTCTGGGTTCCACCCCCCAGTACCACCAAAAAAAAAAAAAAAAGCATCTGGTTTCTTTTTGTGTGTGTGACATTTTACTCTGTAAATGCCATGATTTTGTTCTCCCTTATGGCCGGGCAAAATTCCATTGTGTACATACCCCATAGTTTTGAAATCCACTCATCCATTGAAGGACCCTATTTAAAAAAAAAAAAAAAAAGGATAAGATATGGCTGGTGCTATGGCTTGGAGGTAGAATGCCCCTGAGTTCAATCCCCAGTACCAACTACAACAACAGCAACAATTATTATACAGCCCCAATATCTGATGCTCACTGGGTAGAAAAAACTAACAGAAGCAGCGCATTGTGTTGCAAAGGTCATTTGTTTATTGTGTACTTTCTTAGCACTAATTGTAGTCTGTTATAGTGTTACCATAGTAATTCAAACTGATGACTTGTAAGGTGTTTCATTGTCTTGATATTTTTCTACAGAACTTTTTGCTAGCAAATATACTAGTAATATGACATGCTTTATCCAGATTTGGCTTAAGAAAAGGATAGCAGTACTTATGGATGTAAGATAAATGTTACTTCAGGTCATAATGATAAGATTGGTAATAACTATAACTAATTTGTGTCTATTCAAGTTTTACTGTATGTCAGTGACTTAGGTATTTTCTGCTGTTTTCTTCTTCACAACTATTATCACTATTTTAAAAATAGAAAAATGATCAGAAAACTTGCTCAAAATTATACAGCTGTCAAGTAGCAAGCAGGAATTTGAAGGCAATCAGATTGCACCCAGGGCCCCATTGTTGTATACCCTGAAACACTGCATGGATAAATAGAAATTCAGATTAAGATAAGAACAAAGATAGAAAGAACATCGTGAGGCAAGGAATGGAATAATAACTAATAAAAACACTAAAATATTTATTAAAACTACAAAAATATAAGATTTACACATGTGTTTAATTAAAATTAAAAACAAGCAGGCAAAATAAAGTCCAAAGAAGGCTTTGAAGGGATTACAAAAAAAATTAATAGCATAGTGATAGAAAACATTCGGTAGAGAACATAAAACTGGTTGTTCAAGAGATGCAGGTTAACACTGGAATCACGTCTGCAGGTAAATGAAAGAAAACTGGTACCTCGACAAGTACAGATAAAGAAGCTGAGCCACGGGGAGGATTAGGAATTTGCCCTGTTGCTGCCCTGTTGGTATTTTTGTCTACTAACCCACTCTAAGCATAAACACCCACTGTTTGGGGCACAAGCCTAGGAATATATCCCTTATATTAGTCTTTAAAGCCACAGATTGCAAACCTTTAAAAACCTTCAGGTTACAAACACCAATAAGGAAAACTTCCTCCCCCAGAACTGTCAACATCCAAAGGCCAGACTATGGAAGAAAGGGAGAGGACTTGAATTTTCAATGTATCTCATCCATCAAATGAAAGAAACAAATACACAGTTTTAGTTTCAGTGGCAGACACATCAAAAAAGATGTGAACTTGCCAGGCATTGTGGTGTACCCCAGTAATCCCAGTACTTAGGAAGATCACAGGTTCAAAACCAGGCTCATCAATTTTAGCAAAGCATTCAGCAACTTAGTGAGATCTTGTTTCCAAATTAAAAAAAGAAAAAAGTAAATAGTGTTGGGGTGTAACTCAGAGGTAGAATAACCGTACAGTCAAACCCAAGCACCACAAAAAAAAAAAAAAAAAAAAAAAAAAAAGTTGAAAGGAGAGAGGAAAATGCTCTGAGAAAACTAGGAAAGTGCATGACAATATCCTTGGCCCATGGTATAAGGCTTATGGGAAGTAAAACCATATATAATTGAAAGGGAAGTCAGGGACTGAGTGCCCTCAGTGGAAAGGCAGCTTACACTCTATTCCAGAAACATTCAGGGGAAGATTAAGGGGATTATTATACTCAATAGAGAATTTTTTGTGTGTGCGGGTGGTACCACGGATTGGACTCAGGTGCATTCTATCTTTGAGCTACACTCCCAGTCCTATTTTATTTTTATTTTTGAAATAGGGTCTCACTAAGTTGATGACAGTCTCCCTGCTCACTGAGACTGTTCTCAAACTTGAGATCCTTCTGACTCAGTCTCCTAAGTACTGGGACTATAGGAGTGTGCCACTATACCTGGCTCAGTTGAGAATTTTAATAAATCTTATAATAAGTAAAATACTGTCATACTCATTAGTCTCTGCATATTGAATTTTCTCTAAAAGTCAACTTAAAGTGCAATGAAAACTAAATCCAAAGCCTTTCATCAAAAAGTCAGAGAAAAAAAGAAAGAGACCAGAATAATTCTTCAAAAGTTCAAACAGTAACATTATGCTGCATGATCTAGTATTTTTTTTTTTTATGTACAAAAACATCAAATACAGAACCATTAAGCCGGGCATGGTGGTGCACATTTGTAATCCCAGCATTCGAGAGGCTGAGACTGGAGGATCGTGGTTCACGGACAGCCTCAGCTACTTAGTGAGGCCCTCCACAACTTAGTGAGACCCTGTTTCAAAATAAAGAATAAAAAATAGGGCAGGGGATGTTAGCTCAGAGGTCAAATGCCCCTGGGTTCCATCCCCAGACCTGCAAACCCCCCCCCCCAAAAAAAAACAAAAACAAATACAGAACCATTAGCCTATAACTTAAAACATTCCCTATTTATCACTTAATAGAACATTAGTTCTTCTATCACATTCTTAGAAGAAACAGTAACAAATTTTAGTATTTCAGATGTATCACATTTCGTTAATATGTTTCTAAAAACTTTTGTGTTGAAGGCTTCCTTTAGTATACTTAATAAAGCAGAAAATATGCAGACCAAGAAATCTGTACAATTGTATTTTACATGAAATTTTGAGAAAGTACTTTCTTTTTTTTTTCTTTCTTTTTTTCTTTTTTTTTTTTTTTTTTTTTTTGGTGGTACTGGGGTTCCTGGAAGCCCTTCTACCTCCGGGCTACACTCCCAGACCTATTTTTTTATACTTTTTTATTTGGAAACAGGGTCTCATAAGCCAGTGCGCGCGGCTGGCTTCGAACCTGCGCGATCCTCCTGTCTCTGCCTCCCAAGCGCGGGGATTACAAGCGTGCGCCACCACGCCCGGTGAGAAAGTACTTTCTAATTCTGTGGTTAGGTAGGGAATAACATTGCAATTTGAAGCTGTAGTTACCTTTTCTGGCAGAAATTTTCTTTGCAAGTCTCTGACTGAATTTACAAGATGAACAAAAAAGGTAAATAAAGTAAAAAATATTTTTGTTATCATATCCCGCTAGGCGTGGTGGCACATGCTTGTAACACCAGCATTCGGGAGGCCGAGACAGGAGGATCAAGTTTCACAGACAGCCTCAGCTACTTAGCAAGGCCCCTTTGCAACTCAATGAGACCCTGTTTCAAAACTAAAAAGACCAAAAACTAGGGCTGGAGGTGTAGCTTGGAGGTACAATGCCCCTGGGTTCCATCCCCAGTACTGAAAAAAAAAAAAGAAAAAAATATATATATAATATAACAGTTCAGTGGATACACACACACACACACACACACACACACACACACACACACATATATCCACTGAACTGTTAGCCTACATGAAAGAATATATAAATCACTGTTAAATCAAATTTGAATATCAAAAGTTTTTATGGATTCCTTTTCCTGTTTTACCAGAAGCATCATTTTGGAACCATTCAGTAGAGAGAAGAGTATTATTTCAACCTTTCTTTACTCATAATATTCTAGTTATTCCTTTTTGGTTGACCAAAATGCTCAAGGCTAGCTGGGTGTGGTGACACACACTTGTAATCCCAGTACATGGGAGGCTGAGACAGGAAGATCACAAGTTCACAGCCACAACTTGATGAGACTAGTTCAAAATAAAGCATAAAAAAATACGGCTGGGGGAGGAGCTTGAAGGTAGAATACCTCTGGGTTCCACCCCCAGCATTGAAAAAAAAAATACTCAAGCTTAATATTACTTTATAATAGTTTATTGTAAAGTGCTATCTAAAGCTTCTTTTTTGAGGTTTCTAAAAGACACTGAAAAGTCATTATACAGATATTCAACTGAAACTTTTTGAAATTTATTGTGGGTAGTAGTAGTAGATTTTAAACTGTATAAAATGTTCTCATCACAGCAGTCATTGTTTGCATGAGTCCTACTCTCATTTAATTCTATCAATGAAACAAAAATTCTTCCCCTGTTATGGTTTGTAATGGTGCTGTGGACGTTATTCCTCTATTCAACTAGAATTTGTTGAAGAGGGAAATTAAAACTAGTAGACAATGTGGTGCAGCTTCAACAAGTCCTTATGACAAAATCAGTAGGAAAATAGAAAGGGAAAAGAAGAAAACCAGCATGCCTGGCAGCCACTCTGGAGAGCCCAAAAATAGAACCCCCATCCCATCCCCTGGCCTTTAAAGATAGTCTTTATATTGGTATGTTCTTATCAGCATTGCCAAGGTAATAGGCTAGTGATTTTTTTTTTTTTTTTTAGCTAAAAAAAGCCTCTTTGTCTTTTGGCAGTGCACTCACTAAGTGCAGGGGTCAATAATATACCTGGTTTCTGCCTCTATTATATTAGACAGTATTGGTTGCTCATCCACTTAGAGGTGCTTTGAAATAACAGAGTTTATATTTCTGGGTCCCAAAGAAGACAAGAGAAACAAAGGCGCTGAATAGAACCAGTGTACTTTGTATAATTTCTAAGAGCTTTTGCTATCTTTACAACTCTGAAATGCACCAGGCAGAATCACTGTGGTCTTAGGGTTTTTAATTGTCTCTACATATTTTTAGGGCAAAAAGGCTTTACTATGGGTAAACACCGGGACAAAGGGCAGAGAGAGAGGGGAGCTCTGCATTGTAACCGCTGTCGCCCCTCTCTGCCTGAGTGCCTCTGCAGCACACAGGCTCTGACTGCCTTCTACATTTTAGAAATTAATACCAGAGAAATTTTCCAATACCAGCACATCATTCAACATGAAGATGGGGCAGATTAAAGTAGAAATTGGCATATCCATTCTTTGTCAACAGAAAGGGCTTTTCTCATGTATCAACCATCATAGTGACCAGGTGGTAAGGAAAAGCCACCATGGTTCACTGAATTCTGGATTACATATGGATTTTGGAGAGAACCACATCCCGAATCTTATAATAAAGGCTATATAACCTGAACTTCAGGTGCCATTGTGCACCACTATTCATTTACCTTCATGGGGATGAGCAACTGTTTCTTTCTCTTTATTCCCTGGTCCCAACTTGAGCTTTTGCCTCATGGGCCATAAAGTCCCCTCTTATCTTCGGTTCTTATAGAACATTGCTAAAAATCTTACTGTCCAAAAATGTCTTGCTATAATTAGTATTTACCCTAGTTTAGACACAACCTCATTTCTTTACCTAGCTTTCTACCAAACCTGGCTTCTGACCTTCAAAGATAGAAGATTTCCTGGTGATTAGAATACTGGGTAGCTTTTTTGGGGGGGAGGTAATAGACTCATTACGAGCATTATTGAAGGGAATGGTGTTCAATTAGAGTCATTATTCAGTTAACTGTTCAATTAGAGATCTGTTGTGTTTTCAAGCTGATTTCTAGCCACAACCAACTTTTAGCAGGTGGCCACAATCTGCTTTTCATCATACCCAGACAGCTGTTTCAGTAATATGTCATCTTGATTTATGGTCACACGGAGTGCAAAAGCTCTGTTGTATAGCATTCACTCCCCCCTCCACACATTGGTAAAAATTTACTACTCATACCATCTTTTTAATTTAATTTAATTTTATCTTATTTACAGTACTGAATTTTGACCCCAGTGTTTCTACCACTATATGCCAAGCCCTTTTTAATTTATTATTATCGTTATTTTGAAACAAGCCTTACTAAGTTGCCCAAATTTGAGGCTGACCTCAAATTTTTAATCATCCTGCTTCATCCTCCCAAGTCACTAGGATTACAGGTGTGCACTACTGTACCTGTAGTGTGTATTACAGTACCATGGCTTGTGCATGCCACATAATAACCACGTGGTGAATATGGTCTGCACGCTGTGAACAGAGTAGCAGCTGTACTTGATTACCAATGAACTGAGTTGTTATGGGTGGTATGTCTCCTCTTTCCTACATATTATGCAGGTGGATTCTTTAGGGAGAGCTTGTAGAACACCAGGAATACATTCTTCAGTCTCTGGAGAAAGCAAGTCCCAAGGTTTATCCCAACATTGGCCATTAGTCAGCCCCAAATCCAGATCACAAAAAGTATATCTAAATTGGTCAAACTGATAAACAATGAACTGATCCAAATCTTTGAACATTTCTTTGAAAGTGATTTTTTAAAATTTAAGATAGAAACATTATGTAGGTCTATGAGTCTTCATTCTTAGGAAGGCTAAGTGTGAGAACATTACAATCATTTTATTGATTAAATTGTTCTAGAATACTTGAGTAGTTGCCCAGTTCATTTCTTTCATTCTTTCTCTATCTTATCTCTCCTCCTCTTCCTCCTCCTTTCTCCTTCTCCTCTCTCTCTCTCTCTATCCCTATCTCTATCTCTCCCTCCCTCTCTCTCTTGTGTGTCTGTGGTACTGAGTATTAAATATTAAATCCAGGAGTATTCTACCTCCAAACTATACCCTTGGCCCTATTTTACTTTTTATTTGGAAATAGTGTCTTACTAAGTTGCAGAAGTCCTTACTAAGTTGCTGAGGCTGAATGAAAATCTATCTCAGTCTCTCAAGTACTGGGATTACAAGTGTGTACCACTATGCCTGGCTCATATTTTGTTTGTTTGTTTGTTTGTTTGTTTGTTTGTTTTTATGGTGGCAGGAACCAAACCCAGAATCTCATTCATACTAGGCACATGCTGAACTGCTTACAGAGCTACATCCCCAATCCTTTTTAACATTTTATTTTATATTGAGACAGGGTCTAAATTGCCAAGATTGGCCTCCAACTTTTGATCTTTCTGCCTCAGCCCCCGCAATAACTGGGATTACAGGTTTGTACCACCATGCCTGGCACGGTTTCTACTTTTAAACTGACATAATTGAACCATTTAAAATATTTAGTCAATCTAAAAAGTAGGAAAGAAAAGTTTAAACAACTACATTTTAAAAATCTGACAGAGAGACCCCGGAGGTCCGGACTGCATGGCCCCAACCCCGGGAGGGTGGACAGGCGCGGGCAGGGCTCCCTTAGGCGACCCCCCCACCCGGAAGGACCCGGAGATCCGGGCAGCATGGCCCCGACACCGGGTGGGTGGGCGGATGCAGATGGGGCACCCATAGGCGACTCCCCACACTGGGAAGGCCCCAGAGGTCTGGGCTGCAAGGCCCCGACCCTGGGCGGGGCACCCTTAGAAGACCCCCCTTCCACCCGGAAAGAAAAAAAAATTGTTCATTGCTACCAAGTGCCTGATCCCACATCCTCCCCAAACCACACATACTCTCTTCTCTTATTTTTTTAAAAAAAAAAAAAGGGTAAACGAAAAAAGAAAAATATCAGAGAGGGGTAGAGGGGTTAAGATGGCTGAGGCAGCAGCTAGAATATTGGAGATGCAGACAAAACATATACATCTGAACTGGAACTTTTGGAAAAATTCCCTGCGAAGGAGGACTGCTGCTTGTCTACATCGTTAAGAGTCCTGGACATCACCTGTAAGGAGAGAGTCTAGTGGAGACCTAAGGAGAAAGGCGGTGGCGACAGCAGTGGCCGAGATGGCCATGGAGACTTGGATTTGGGAGAGGCAGACATCTGATCCAACCCACCCTGATCCTCTGAAGAAATTACCCCAAAGGTCGAATGCTACTGTCGCACATGCTTAGGAATACTGGACATTATGTGTTATGGGAAAAGAGCTTGGGAAAGATTTGAAATGGCGGAGGCAGTCGCATTAGCAGCGGCAAGTACTCAGGGGAGGCAGAGATCTGACGTACTACACCTGGAACTTTTGAAGAAATTACCTCAGAGGCAGAATACTACCACCACGCACCATTGGGAGCATGGGACAACCTGCTGGGTGAAGAAGGTGCTCGGATTGGAGCCTGCCGAGGGGTGAGGCTGGTGTTGGAGCCAGCGAGGCTGGGGTTGGAGCCTGCCATGAGGCAAGGCAGGTGATGGGGCCTCCGAGGCCGGGATTGGAGCCTGCCAAGTGGTTAGGCTGGTCCCAGAGTCAGCAAGGCCGGGATCAGAGCCTGCTGTGAGGCAAGGCCGGGGCTGGGGCCTCCGAGGCCAGGATCAGAGCCTGCCGAGGAGCTAGGCCGGTGGCAGGGTCAGCGAGACCGGGATCGGAGCCAGCCGTGAGGCAAGGCCAGTGTTGGGGCCTCTGAGGTCAGGATCAGAGCCAGCAGATGCGTTAGGCCAGTGCGGAGCCAGCGAGGCCGGGATCGGACCCTGCCGTGATGCAAGGCCGGTGTTGGAGCCTCCGATGCCTGGATAGGAGCCTGCTAAGGGGTTAGGCCAATGCTGAGGCCAGTGAGGCCGGGATCGGAGCCTGCCTTGAGGTATGGCCGGGGCTGAGGACTCTGAGGCTGGGATTGGAGCCTGCCCAGGGGTGAGGTCAGTGCCGGGGCCAACGAGGCTGAGATTGGAGCCTGCTGTGAGGCAAGGCCATTACTGAGGCCTCCGAGGCAGGGAGCAGCACCAGCCGAGGGGTTAGGCTATTGCTGGGGCCAGCAAGGTTGGGATCGGAGCCTGCCATGAGGCAAGACCAGTGCTGGGACCTATGAGGCCGGGATCGGACTCTGCCAAGGGGTAAGGTCAGTGCCGGGGCCAGCGAGGCTGGGATCGGAAACTGCTGTGAGGCAAGGACGGAGCTGGGACTTGCGAGGCCAGGATAGGAGCCTGCCGAGGGGTTAGGCCGGTGCCAGGGTCAGCGAGGCCGGGATTGGAACCTGTTGTGAGGCTGGGCCGGTGCTGGGGTCTCTGAGGCCAGGAGAGGAGCCAGCCAAGGGGTTAGTTTGGTGTGGGGGCCAGCGAGGCCAGGATCGGGGCCTCCCATGAGGCAAGACTGGTGCTGCAGCCAGCAAGGTCGGGATCAGAGTCCTCTGGGTGGCCAGGCCACTACTGGGGCTGTCAAGAGTGGGATCAGAACTTGCAATGCGGCATGAACAGAAATATAGCACAGAAAATAAAATCCAGATGCTTCCCCTAATTAGCAAGAACTAGGAGGAAAGGGGTAACAGGAGGAGGTCGAGTAGTAGAAAGGGCCCTAGGAGGAAAGGGGTAATAGGAGGAGGTCGATTAGTAGAAAGGGCTCTATTGAGAAGCAATTAAGGTGACCAGAGGGGAGGGAATGGGGGAGGATGGAATCTCTTTAAAACTCATGAGGTATGTAAACAATTATATCAAAGATAATCACCAATTAAACATGGGATCGAGGGAGGAGGAGGGAATGGGATGGGGATTGGATGAGGGCTTATTGGATGATTTGTGCTTGTATATCCTCTCAAGTCTTGTATTCCAAAGTGATGTATGATTACAAAAAAATAATAATAATAAATAATTGCCACAAAAAATATATAAATTAAAAAAAAAATCTGACAGAGAAGCCAGGCGTGGTGGCACACGTTTGTAATCCCAGTTTTTGGGAGGCTGAAACAGGAGGACTGCGGTTCATGGACAGCTTCAGCTGTAAGACCCTCGCAGAGGGGGAGACCCTCAATCAAGCCTTGGGATACGCGAGTTCAAGTACACACGAGAGACTACGTTCTTGATGCAATGAGCAAAAGGTAAAGATTTATTAAGGAGCCAGTGCACTGGGGCCGACTCGTATAGGAATTCGGCCCCGAGCAACTGAAACGGAGGGTATTTATAGGGTAAAGACCACTAGTTAGGGGGGGTTTGGGCTCGATTACATGCGTTTACAGAACATTACAGAATCATTTGAAAAGTACATTCTGTAGTCAAGTGTTAGATAAGATACCAGATGTAGTCAGCAGGTTCCCGGCACAGGGCACGCTGACCCGGTCAGTATAGATAAGATGCTAGGTAGGTTCCTGGAACAGGGTGGGCTTATTGCATATTTCTCATTCTTAAGCCTATACTTCTTAAGCTGCAAGCTACAGTAAAATATACTTGTTTTTTTTAACTATTAGCTGGCTGTTTTGACTATTAGCTGGCTGCTAGGGGCTTATGATTTTTCTTCTAAATGGAGCCTTTCACAGCTACTACTTAGGCCCTTTGCAACTCACTGAGATCCTGTTTCAAAATAAAAATAAAATAAAAATAGGGCTGGGGTGTAGCTCAAAGATAAAATGCCCCTGGGTTCCATCCCTAGTACTGAAAAAAAAATATGATAGAAACAGAAAACAGGTGACAAAAAAGTAGAGTTAAATAAACCATATCAATAATGATAGAAAAAAAATGTTCTAAATACCCTACTCAAAAGGTGGAGATTAGGAGTGTAGCTCAGAGGTGGAGTATTGGTTTAGCATATGTGATACTCACTCGGAACTACAAAGAAAAAAAGTAGAGATTGTCAGATTATAGATATTAAAAATTAAGATCCAACTGTATGCATGTTGTAAAAAACCTACCTTTTAACTTTTTTACCTTTATTTTTTTACCTTTAACTTATTTACCTTTATTTATTTTTATTTAATATTAAAAATATTAAAAAAATTGTTGAGGCTGGCCTCAAACTTGTGATGTCCTGGGTAAAGAAAAGAAGGAGATGGGCCCATTCTCTCCCCTTCCAATGCCCTAGTGCTTTTTCATAATATTAAGTCAAGATATTTTATAGAGGTTTGACAAAGATGAGCCTTAGCTCATGAAACTTTTTATCCTCTTTCTGCTAGAAAATTAAGAAAAGCTTGGGTTTCCTTTTGGGAGCTATCCTCTGTAAGGACACAGAGAATGATAACATCCACATATTTTATAACCTTGAATTGTGAATATTCAAATTGGCCAAAGCCTGTCCAAATAGATGGGGACTATCTCTAAAACCTTTAGGCAAGACAGTCCAAGTTAATTGGATGGACTGATTATAGGAGTCTTCAAATGCAAATATAAATTATGTGTCCTTATATAAGGGAATACAAAAGAAAACACCTTTAAGATCTATCACAGTAAACCATTCAGCATACTCAGAATTTGAGATAATAATATATAAGGATTAGGAACCACTGGATGAATATGAATAACTGCTTCATTTATACTGAGCTAAAAAAAAAAAAGGACCCATGGCATAACCAAAAAACCATAACAGTTTTGGTGCCCAATGTGAGGATCAATGGTGACACACGATGGTGGTCTGTTACCACTGCATCTTGCAAGTTCAGTGACTCCCTGTGAAGAGGATCGAAACACCAGGGATGACTGTGAGTTTTGGTGCTACAACCTGGCCATGGTATAGCTCTGGCCAAGTCTCCAGAGGAGGAGAATCATCCCTATACATAGTGTAGGACAGACAGAGCAACCCTGCACCTCTTTCAGGCTTGCTAAAAGGCTCAGTGGCTGCACGTAAGTGACCGAAAGCTCACACCCTACTCAGTAACAGCTCTTGCATCCTACTGCCACATAAATGGGACTAAATGGGTATGATGGTTTATCTTTAGGTTCCAGGGAAATCCATCCTTGTCTTATGAGACCCCCAACTAGTACATCTAAGATGAGACTCTTTAAAAGCCCTGTGGGAAGGTGAGCTTAGGAAAGCACCTGCCACCCGTCCCCAGGGGCCCCACAATGAAGTGGACATCGGTCATGAGCTCATTGTTGAATCCCTTCCCTGCCAATTGGAGATCTCCAGGTTATTGTTGGGTGCATTTTGTGCAAGTCACGTGCCAGGCAGGGTGGCCCTCCCGACTGTGGCCGCACTGACAGCACTGCTGATGGCAATGTTGTTGTTGTTGTTGGTGGTGGTGACTGTGTGGGAGGATGGGTACAAATCTGTGGCCATCTTTGTGCACAGGGCCTGGGAGGCAGCAGCCTATATACTGATTGGCCCCACATTGTACACTCTTGTACTGTGCCAATGTATGGAGGGTGGCTCTTTAAGCACCAGCAGGCAGGTCAGGCCCTGTGCCACCGCCCTTACCAACAAGACAGCAGCAGCAGCATGGGGCTGGACAGGGGCAGGAAGTGCTGCCCTTGCCTATGATGCTCTGGTCTTTAATCCCAGAAAGACAGCTTGAACCACCTTGGGTTTTTGCTCTCACTTCCACTCAATTCTCTTTCCAAAATGATGCCAGCCCTTCCCATTCCCACTGTATCCTACATGTACCATCTCCTGAGTTTTACCCCTAAATAAGCCTGTTCCTTGCTGCTGGGCTGTGTTTCCTATTGTTTTTATGATTCCTGCTGACTACATCTGGTATCTTATCTAACACTTGACTACAGAATGTCTTGCTAAGATGTTGTTAAATTATATTAGGTAAAAGATGATGGAAACATGGCCCAGGGCAATGCCTATGGACAAAATATGAGAATTGCCAAAGGACCTCTGTCCTTTGGGCCCTGGGGTCCCACTCTTTTGTCACCTGGCAGAACATAGTCCTTGCATACATCTCCAAACCTTGTATATAAGGTTCAGAAAGGAGGAATGTCCATGGAGAGCTATTACTGCTCTCCTGTCATCCTTAGGCCTTTATCCCTATCTAACCAATGCCACATTTTCCTTTAAGCTTTAAAAAGACAGTTAAAAGGCAGGATCCTCCCACACTGGAAATCTTAGCCCTAACAGTCACTATCTGTGAGTGTTTTGAGAGTTGCAATGTTTTTTCATTGGCGATACTAATGGTATGTGGAATATAAGGGGATCCCACCTGGACCGAGAGAGAAGAGGAACAATAAGCAGAGGAGGATATATTAAAGCAAAGACAAGGGTGGCAAAGCCTCATGTTCATAGAGGCCATCCCCATGGACTGTAAGGTGCCTCTCATGAAGCCCACGGATGATGCCTAGCCGGACTCACCCCTGGGATGTCCCCACCAGGCAAACATTAAGGTTACATACCTAAGTAAAATCAATGGCAAATTGATTTTACTCACATGTCAGAAGGAAAGAGATACACATGGTATATTTTTTGAAGGGTGTAAGATTTAATTTGCCAGGCGTGTTGTGGCTCCACATTAGAGTAGTGGGAATCATTGCCACCAGAGGGCTTGCATTTCTTGAGTCAATTTGAGATTTCTTTTTTAATATCCTGTTAGCCCTGTCTGCTTTCCAGAGGACTGAGGGCTTTGTAATAAAGATTTGTTTAAGCTGAAATGAACTATTAGTTTTAATTTCCCAATTCAACATATCTATTTGAATCAAGAAAAAGAGTCTATAGTACTGTTTCCACTGTAACAAGAGAGAAAAGTTCCCCAAAGGGAGGGGTTCCCAGAGTGGGTAACCCTTTAGAATGACTGGTCTAGGGGTTTACATACTTTTTGGAGTCCTTTTCCAGTTGGGGCCTCAGAGGCAGTTTTCGGGGACTTGCCTAGTATATTTAGAGTGTCCTTTTCTGAGTCTTTTTCTTTCTGTTGGAGTTCCAGATGCCATTTCCTGGACTCTCTGGGAAATCTGAGATTGTTGAGAAACAGAAACAATTGGAATTTTGTGAAAACTCTGGTCACTTTCAGGAAGCTTCTGATCTCATTATCACTTGACATTTGGGAGGTCTGGTCTTTTCAGGAGTTTTTGGAAGTTAGCATCTGTTGCCTCTGGGGAAGTAAAGTTTTTCCACCACCTTGGTTGTCTGGCAATATCTACCTACTTCTTTTCTACCTGCTAAATATCAACAGTAACCTTACAGAAGCAACATTGTTCTTATGCCTCTGGTGATTGAAATGTTTTTCTTTCTTCTAGCAGTCTAGGCAGAACTGGAAAACATTCTTTCCTACCTTAGGCCAAAAAGAGATTATTCATGGTCAAAGTCTCTGGAACATTCTGTCACTCTCTCTCCTTTCAAGGAAATCTGCTTCTCTTTCATATGCAAAACAACTTATAGTGCTGTCCAAATTGGCATCCTTTCCTTCCCTGACTCAGGAGCTGAGAGGCAGGCTCCCTCTCTGAGTACAGAGGTAAGCAAGCACACTGAAGTTCCACTAATTGAGATGTGTGAAAACTGTATTAACATCTCACCTTGCTTCCCCTGCTCCTCCTCTTATCCTCTAGATAAGCAACACTTCTGTCACTTATCTAGATTATCCATCCCTGAGCTGGAAGGACCCAACCCTTCCGTTCTATCAGCCTTTGTATTTGTAGATGAAGGCAACTCTGTCTCATCGCACATGCCAAGGAGCAGCTGACTTCCTGGGCAAACTCCTCTGAGTCCCTGATGCAGACACTCATAGAACCGTGGAAGTAGAGTATCGAGCCAGCAACAAAGTATAAGGATATCCAGAGTTACTGAATTTCAGTCAAAGCACACATTTAAAAGCTCAGAACCAGAAACAAAGAGCCACAGAAACAAAAGGATCAAAGCAAGGAGGAAAGAATAATTCATTGGAGGCTCTAACCTTGGACAACTTGACTTTTGAGGCAAATACTTAGAAGTTTCTTCCTTTCATGAGGTTTTCTGTTAAGTCAGAGACCAATTCCACATCATAGTGACCCTGGGTTGCACATAATTGCACAACATTCAAAGTCAAGGTCCTCCTTCAGGACTCACTTGGTTAGAGGCACTAGTTTGGGTGGAGGTATTCTTCTCTTGCAGCTCCTTTCCTAGTCTGTAAATTGAGTGGAGTCAAGTAGGTTGAGTTATGATGGACAGTGCCATGGAAATACAGTTGTGCTGGGAAGTTCTGAAGGGGTACTTAAGCTGATCTTTAAGGATGAATGAAGAAGACTCATTTACCCCAGGAAGGTTGCATAAAGTATAATGCCCATAGAGGGTCACACAGGGCATGGTTGGAGGACTCAGAAAACATAATGATTGCCAGAAGCAGCTTTGGGGTGACAAAAAAAAAAAAGAGTGAAAAAACATAATAAGAGAATGTAGAGAAATAGGAGGCATATTTAAAGGGCCTTGTATACCAAGCTTGTTACTTGTACTATAGACACCGGAAATTAGTAAAGGATTTTTAAAATATAGGACTAGCAAGATGAAATTTGTATGCTAGGAAACTCAGTTTGACAAAAGAACTGAGAACATACTTGTTAGGAGAGGGATTTGTGTGAAGGAGTCTTGCTAAGATGTTGTTAAATTATATTAGGTAAAAGATGATGGAAACATGGCCCAGGGCAATGCCTATGGACAAAATATGAGAAATACTTCCACAATGTTTTAACTTTGCTCCTCCTGTCCAGACTTCAGACATCTGTTCATGTACAGCATTTTAACTGAAACTTTAAGAAAAACTGAGTAGAGTTCAATGCTTTTGGAACCCGAGCAGAGCTGCTTCTGAACAGTGCTTAAATCTCCACATTATAGTTGAAGATTTTCGCAAGCACTACTCCAGCATAAAGGCAGAGTAGTGTGTGTTGGTATAGATACTTGCCCTCACTCCCATGCTTTCGCCTGCCTTCCTTCCTTCCTTCCTTCCTTCCTTCCTTCCTTCCTTCCTTCCTTCCTTCCTTCTTTCCTCTTTGGTACACCAAAGCATTTAGTTATCTTTTCTAAAGTGCAACATAATTATCCAATCAAACTACTGTGATAGTCAGGTAGACAACTCCTAAGTTAAAAAAAAAGAGGACTTCCCATATTAAATGGAATGCTTTAAAATTTATATTTAATAAGCCAGGAGTGGTGATGCACACTTGTAATCCCAGTACTTGGGAGGCTGAGACAGGAGGACAGGAGGAACTGGGTTCTTGGCCAGCCTCAGCTACTTAGTGAGGGCCTCTGCAACTTAGTGAGACCCTATTTCAAACTAATAGGGCTGGGTGTGTAGCTTGGAGATAAAATGTCCCTGGGTTCCATCCCTAGTACCACAAAAATAATTATATTTAATAGGAAAGTTTTTCTTCAAATTAAGCACTATCAAAGATTTCATGACTGCCATGTTTCAGACTAAACTTTAAATTTTCTTTGTTTTTTTGTTTTTTGTTTTTTAGAAAAACATAATTTCTAAGCTGAGAGAATGAAATCTCCAAATGAATCTTGAGCACAGCTCGGAAGTTGGAATTGCTTTTATGAGACAATGTTTTGATGAATGAAGATTAAGCAAATCAGAAACATATGTCTTGAGTTTTTGTTGAAATGCACATGAGTACCACAATAGCACATTTTTATCATAAATCTGAAAACTGTTGACTTCTTAGAGCAAACACAATAAATAATAAGAAGCACATGAACTACTTAACTGTCTCATGAATACATCACACCATGTGAATACACACACACACAAACACACATATATACACAGAACTGCGTATAATACAAAGATACCACCTTCAGCCAAAATATATTTGTAAGAAATCTACTTCAGACTGCAAAATTGTGTTACTATGTTAAATCAACACCTTGAAAATAAAGAGTTTGAAAAGATTTATTTATTTGGTACCTGGGATTGAACTCAGAGGCATTCTACCTCTGAGCTACACCCCCAGCCCTGTTTTATTTCTTAACTGGAAACAGGAACTCACTAGGTTGCTGAGAGCCTTGCTAAATTGTTGAGGCTGGTTTTGAACCTGTGAACCTCCTGTCTCAGCCTCCCAAGTCCTAGGAATTACAAGTGTGTGCCACCACACCTGGCTTCTTTGAGAAGTTTTAGAATTAAAATACAGAATATTAGCCTTTCATAATCTTAAATTATTCTAATGTGAAATTTATGGACTTCAGAAACTGCTTTCACATTAGTTTTTATCATAAATTACACACCACAAATTCCTATACACTGTTGGTGGGACTGCAAATTAGTGAAGCTGCTTTGGAGATCAGTGCAGTGATTTATTTAAAAACTAAGAATGGAGCCACAATATGATCCAGCTATACCATTCCTGGGTATCTTTCCAAGGGACCGAAATCAGAATATTATAGTAGTACATGCATATCTATGCTTAAAGCAGCACAATTCACAATAGCCAAATTGTGAGACCAATATAGGTGTTCATCAACAGATGAATTGATTACAAAGCTACAAGATATATACACAGTGGAATTCTACTCAACAATAAAGAATAAAATAATGTAATTTTCAGGAAAAGGTGGGGAGGAAGTTTGAAGGAAGCATTTTCACAGGCTGTATGCACCTAAACAAGAATACCAATGCCAATCTTAATATCATGTGGTTGGGAAGGGTGGAAGTGGGGAGAGAGCCCGGAAAAAGCTCACCAAGTGATATGTGCATGTATTTTACTATCACTAGAAACTACATTATGATGTGAGACTACACTGCACCAATTAAAGTATTTAAAAAAATTAAAAAATTGTTTTTCTTATGTGAATTTTGCCTCAATAAAAATTAAAGAAAAAACAATCACATACATATCTGATCTTATTAGCAGTGTCAGCAATGCATAGAGACAGATGGAAAGAGTAAAGATGATTTCTCTTCTTGCTTTCACATGTCCAGACAATATATTTCTTTAAATAACATTACTTTGCCAATACTACTTCATTAAATTTGAAATCATCAGATCAAGAAAAGAACTCACATTAACATATTTTTTAAAGAAGGAATAAAACTTACCAACAAAGAGTAATGGGACTAATCCTAGGTTCTAATTCTGACACTGCCATTTTGGAGCTATATATCTTAAGTTTCTTTAGTTTTTTGTGTGTCTTGGCTTGCTCCTAAGTAGAAGAACATTGAACTATGCCACTCTACATCCTGATATGGTTTTAGGATAAAATTTATTCATCCAATACTATGCCATCTATGCTAAGCACGAAACGGAGGACCTAATGAGATACAAGAACATCTCTACTCTCAAGAGGTTTACAGGTCAGCTGGGAGAACAGACAAGTAAACAGGCCATCTTGTTAGCTTAAAATACTATGAGAGCTCATGAGGATCAACACAAAGACTTTTTTTTTATCCTCTTTGAACCTGGTATAAAAATTCTTCTGGGTAGATTACAATATGTGCTTGGAAGAGATACTTGGTTAAAGTACTTGGTAAAAATGGGGGCGGTGAAGACTCGATTAGGAGTCAATAGTGGTAGGCAGACTTCTAATCAGGTGGGATCTGTAAACTATAGGGCCTCATGTTCTACTGAACTTTAAGGATAACGCACCAGGAATTTTGGAATGAAGTGTAATTGTTCTATACAGTATCAAGAGGGTCTTGACAGAGAAGTTAGCTGAGAGAGAAAGGATAAAAGAAACGTGGTGAGAGTGGAAGGTAGAAAGAGACATCAAAGAAGAGAAGCAGCAACATGTCAAAAGGAATTTCTTTCATTGAACCATTTAATGTACCAGGTATGATGCCAAGCATTTGCACACATCTCATTCAAGTCTCCATCCATCTGAAGAGAAAAATCATACTGTATCTACTTTAGAGTTGACAAGATTGCACAGCTAGTAGCACCCAATTGTTCCGGAATGGTTTGTGTATGAAAGCCAACTCTCTGTCTCCCCTGATAGGCACCCAGTACATTTGTTAGAAGTACTTTGTAGAAGTGAGTTTTGGAGGAGGTGGCTTAAAAAGAAGTATAAAAAATGTTGAAAAATTTAGGTTCTATGTATAAAGGGGAATTCAACTCACCATGTGAGAGTCAGTTACTGCCTCCTGGAAGAGGTATGATTTGAACAGACCTCAGAAAGATGATTCAGCCAAAAGAGAGGGTACAGCATATAGGATATGCTCTTCTTATGTGAAGTGTCTATTCAGTTCATTTGCCCATTTCTTGATTGGGTTGTTTGTTTTGCTAGTGTAGAGTCTTTTGAGCTCTTTGTATATTCTGGATATTAGCCCCCTATCAGAGTGGTGGCTGGTAAAGATCTCTTCCCATTCTGTAGGCTTCCTCTTTAGGTTACTGATGGTTTCCTTTGATGAGAGGAAACTTTTTAGTTTGATGCTATCCCACTTGTTAATTCTTGCTTTTAATTTCCTGAGCTTTGGAGGTTTTGTTGAGAAAGTTACTGCCTGTGCCAATATGTTGTAGTGTTGAGCCTATGCCCTCCTCTAATAACTTCACAGTCTCAGGTCTAATTTCCAAGTCTTTGATCCATCTTGAGTTTATTCCTGTGCATGGTGAAATATAGGGGTTTAGTTCCATCTTTCTACAAATGGATAGCCAGTCTCCATCAACAGATAAATGGATAGCAAAACTTTGAGAAATACACACAATGGAATTCTATTCAGCCATAAAGAAGAACAAAATTATATCATTTGCAAGAAGATGGAAAGTCCTAAAGAACATTATGTTACGTGAGATCAGCCAAGCACAGAAGGAGAAGGTACATATGTTTCCTCTAATATGCCCAAACTAGGGAACATAGAGGATACTAGTGGGACTCCAGATAATGGAGGGGAAATATCAGCAAAGTTTGAATGGAAAGATAGGAGAGGAGGAAGGCTGATCTTGATTAATGAGGGTCTACATCCAAATATGTATAAAATTATGAATATGACATGGTTATACTGGACAACCATTGGTGGGAGGGGGAAAGGGAAAACTGGGGCTGGGGGGAGAGGGTGCCAAATATGGTTTAAATGTATACCATTTATGTTCAATTAAAAATTTGTTTAAAATAAAATAAAAAAACAACAAAGGCTGAGGGTGTAGCAGAGAGGTAGAATGCTCCTGAGTGATTCAACCTGGTCCAAGAAAACAACAACAACAACAACAACAATAACAACAACAAAAAACCCAACTCCCAAGCCTCAAAATGAATCAGACTTAACTGTATTATTGAATTGCAAGAGTTAATGTATACTAAATAAAAGTGTTTTTATCAGAAAAAAAATTAAAAAGGGCTGAGGGTATAGCTCAGAGATAGACTACCCTTGTGTTCGATCTCTAGTACCATCACCACCACCAAAATAATAGAAAAGAAAACTAGCAGGGTCAGATACTGAGAATGAAGAAGAATGTTTGATAAAGTGAGACAGGAGAAACTAGGAGAACTCAGACCATGTAGGCCCTGTGGATTTTGGCCTTGAACTTATGGACAACCAGAATCGTGTGTGTGTGTGTGTGTGTGTGTGTGTGTGTGTGTGTGTGTGTGTGTGTGTGTGAGAGAGAGAGAGAAAGAGAGAGAGAGAGAGAGGTGTGATATGTATGTATATATGTGCAAAGGAGAAAAGACTGACTATAAACATATGTCAATCCTTAGAATATAGATGATATTTTAAAATTTGCAAACACATGTCATCATCTAGAGTGAAAATGAAAGAAATCACATTTTCTGCAATGTGGACAATGTGTCCACATTGTCCATTTGGTAGACATTTTGCATTGTGTCATTTAGAACTTTAAGATGTAGCTTCTTTCATGTACTGCAGTCATCTATCTATTTATATATGTATGTATAAATAGTCATATTTTTCTATCTTCAAGACTTTATAACTGGTTCTCAAAGTTGAGCAGGAATGGAGAACCAATCACACTGTCACACTATCCAGATAAATGCTGAAATCAGTAGATGGGAAGGCTTAAAGAAAACTCGGAAGTAGAATTGACTAAACCTTCTTCTGACAGACTAGACATGTCAGCTAAATGAGATCAAGAAATCAATAGTCTAGCAACATTTTTCACTTTTAACATTTTTTTTTATTTTTTTAAATGACAAAGCTGGGGATGTAGCTCATTGGTAGAGTGTTTAGCATTTTTAAGGTTCTGCGTTTGATCTTTAGTACTGCAAAAAATAATAAAAACGGATGATAGACAATTTTTAAAAGGTACCATTTTATGAAGTAAAGACAGAAGGAGAAACAGATTGGGTAACACCAGCTTCTAAAAAGAATAATCACCAGAATCCTTCCGAGTTACCATGCTATGAATTTATTTCTCTTTCATGTAAAATTCTAGGCAGGTATCCTCAGCAAAGGTGAGAAGGCTCTACTCCATGCAGTCACCCATTGATACAGTAAACAAGGTTTCAATGCCATAGACATTGGTTTCTAAGCTCACTCTGCGTATCTAAATTAAGGTAGGCAAGGCGTGCTCATCCCACTGTCCTAAAGTGAAATATATCACTTCCATTCACATTGCATCATGAGAACTAATTTGTGACCCAACCTAATACAAAGAGAACAAAATTAAGGAACATAGAAAAAGAAAGGTGAGATATAAAACTTGACTGGGCAGCTATGCAACAACTTCATGTTGATGGAAAACACAGATTTGGTAGACATTATGCATTGTTTCATTTAGAATTTTAAGATGTAGCTTCTTTCATGTACTGCAGTCATCCTTATCTATTTATATATGTATGTGTGTATAGTCTTATTTTTCTATGTTCAAGAGTTTATCACTGGTTTTAAGCATATGATTATGATATGCATTAGTATGATTTATTTTGCTTTATTCTGGTTAAAGTTTATTGAGTTTTTTGGATTTGTGAGTTGGTTTTTTTAAAAATAAGATTTGAAAAATTTTGACCATAATTTCTTCAAATATTTTTTCTACCTCTTTCATTCAGTCTCCTTTTGGGGCTTTCAATCACTTGTATATCAGACCACTTATATTGTATTATCTCCCTCTATTACTCTCTTCAAGTGTGTGTGTGTGTGTGTGTGTGTGTGTGTTGGGGGCATTAGAGATTTAACCCAGGGGCATTCTACCTCTAAGTTACACTGGCAGCCCTTTTTTAGTTTTTTATTTTAAAAGAGAGTCCCATTAAGTTTCTGTGCACTACTGGCCTTGAGCCTGCAATCTTCCCTGTTTCAGCCTTTCCAGTACTAACATGACAAGTGTGCACCACCATACCTGGCATTATGTTTATTTTTTAAAGTCTCTCTGTATTCTAGTTTTTTTTAGAATGGAATAATATATTTCCAAATGCTATCTCTGAAGGTATATTAATATTCCAAATAGAAATACTAAAAATTAGCAATAATAAAAGCAAACAATACAATTTAGAAATAGTTAAAAGACTAAAATAGATAATGAATTTCCGAAGTTTTTTATATGACCAATAAACACATGGATATCACTCATCATTATCATAATATAACTAATCATTAAGGAAATACAAATAAAAACTAGAGTTAAATACTACTTCACACTTGTTAGGATAGCTACTTAACATGCATTGCCTTGCTCCAGCCCTTTATCTTGAGTTTGTTACTATCTTTACTTGTAAAGTGTGTTTCTTGTAAGCAGCAGATGGATGGATTTTGGTTTTTAACCCATTCTGCCACTTTATGTCTTCTTATTGGGGAATTGATAATATTTATTTATTTAAGTACTAGGGATTTTAAGTACTCTGAGATACACCCCCTACCCTATTTTGTCTTTTATTTTGAAATAGGGTCTAAGTTATGGAGGGTTTCACTAAACTTCTGAGGATGGCCTCAAACCTGTGATCCTCCAGTCTCAGCCTCTCAAGTTCTGGGATTACAAGTGTGCCCGCCATGTTTATTATTTCTAGGTTTCCAAGTTCACTCGCCTTTTCTTTTGCAGAGTCTAATGTGTCACTGGTAGTTCCACTTCATGCCCTGTCATTTTTGTTTCAGAGACGGCATTTGTCCTCACTGGACATCTGACCACATCTTCAATTGTTTCTTCCTATTCCTACCAATTGTTTCTCTACCTTATACATTTGAAAATATAACAACAACAATAATACTATATAAGAATACATTTGTATTGATGATATTTATAATAGTAAAAATAAGTAAATAATCATAATAATATATTTGTTTGCCATGATTGTCAAATGGATAACTCTTGGGTACCCCACCATCTAAGCTAGGCATCTTCTGAAATTTCTTCTGGGCAACCTGTATACTTCCAACTTCAGCCTCCCCTTAATTATTGTCACACTGTCCAGTTCATATAATCAGACTTCTGCCTGCCTAACAGTCTGCACGCCATCAGCGCTCTGACATTTCCCTAACTCTGGCCCAAGAAGCTAGGACCTGGCAGTCAGCTGACCATTTGTCTTACTGGACTTGATTTGTCAACCCAGCTACTGGCCAAGTTCCTTTTGACTAACTGCACCTGGATCCTAGATGCTGCCTCCTACCTGCACTCAACACTTCCAAGTGTACCAGCTCTGCCCCAGAGACTCCCTACTGTTTAACCCTGTGGTGATGCTAAGGACTCCTTTTCAGAGTAATGACTACGTGATGAAAGGAAGTACATAAGATAACCAAGGGACCACTCACATTAAAAAAAGTTAGCAACCTACGAAAGAAGCAAACACACGTTGTTTCCTTATCTACACATTTAATAACAAGACCTAGCAGTGGCCAAATAACTATAGCAAATTTGATGTAGTGATAAATGCAAACATTATCTCCAGATATCTTCAAGAAAATTGATGCGATATGAAACTATCTGTGATATCTATCAGTGACAAAAGTAATTTGGATTGCTATAAATTTAATGATACCCAGATGAAGATCTTTGGTTATACTTTGTGATCAATCATTAAAACAGACACTGTGTGTTTTGAAATTGGGAAGTCGATTAGTCTATAGTATAGTTTGGGTCATGTGTATTGGAGGACAATAGGAGCATTCTACCTTTGAGTTGCACCCTCAACCCTTTTTATTTTTTATTTTGAAACAATGTCTAGCTCAGTTGCTGAGGCTGGCCTCGAACTTTTGAAACTCCTGTCTCAGCCTCCCTGAGATTACAGGCATGTGTCACCATGCGCAGATGGTTAGTGTCTTAAATGTTCCCCAAAGCTCCTATGTTGGATGTTTGGTTCCAAATACAGCAATGTTCAGATGTGGGGACTTTGAGAGGTGATTGACTCATGACGGCTATGACATCACGAATGGATTAACCTATCGTCTCTTAATGGATTTGGAGAGAGAAGTTTTGTTATGAAAATTCTCTCTTTGTCTCTTTATTTCCAGGCCACAATGAGGTGAGCAGCTTTGCTCCCCCACATATTTCTTGCTATGATAGTTTGTTTCCCTCCGGGCCTAAAAGCAACAGAGACAGACGGCCATGGACTGAAAGCTGTGAACCATGAGCTGAAACAATCTATCCTCCTCCATGCTCAGGTGTTTTGTCTCAGGGAGGGAAAGCTGATTAACCCAGGAAGCATCATCAAACAAACCCCAAACACAGTAGATAATAGTAGTCCAGAAAGAGCTCTAAAAAGATCTAGAAAAAACAAATTTTTTCAAAAACATATTTGTATGTGTGCAAACATATGCATAAGTCATTCCTATTAAGAAAAAAATCTGTAAGAAGATACAGCACAGTATTAACAAGATCAGACATCTTAGCAATGTCTGAATGAGGGAAAAATGGAATTTGATCATTGAGGATTTCTTTTCTAAAAATAATACAATTGACAAAATTGTATTATGTGTCTGCACAATTATGGCTCAAGCAAATTTGTGCCTGACACTTTGGAACTCCTTATGAGTAGACATCCTTCTTTTCCTTTTGCTGTAGATGTGTTTGCCCAAGGATAATCTGAATACTGTGAATTCTCTCAGTGTTCAAACAATTAAAATGACTAATATTAATTAATGCACTGGAGAAGTCATGATAACTATCTACACAGTACATTGTTATGTAAGGATAAAATGAAACAATCTATGCACAGTGCTTGGGTCTAGGCCTGGAACACTGTAGGTAGTTCATGAATGATAGTTGTAATATTTACCAAAACATTGGAATAAAATATGTTTTAGACATCCAAAGACAAAAAAAAAAAGAATCTATAAATTACAGTGGTAAATTTCAGTGTAAAAAGGAACTTCACTCTGGTCTTGGGTGTCACATGGAATTTGGTTTGCAGAAAGAAATGTACAGTCATACTAACAGGAAATAGGATGAGTAAGGCAGAGTCAGGAAATAGAATGATATTTTGAGAGACCAGCATGGTTGTAAGCTTGACCAAAAAGAAAGACTCACTGGGAAGTGAAGCCCCAGAGGAAATTGTTTACAATAGCAAAAATTGGGAGAAATACCAGTCACATAAATCTAAGGAGAGTAGATGAATGAACTATGTTATAGTCTCTTAAAAAAAAACTATGATGTAAGCCAGGCGTGGTGGCGCACGCTTGTGATCCCTACGCTTGGGAAGTGGAGACAGGAGGATCACACAGGTTTGAAGCCAGCCTCACTGGCTTAAGAAACCCTGTTTCCAAAAAAAAAAAAAAAAATATATATATATATATATATATATATATATTAGGTCTGGGAGTGTAGCCTGGAGGTAGAAGGGTCCCATCCCCAGTACCACACAAAACACACACACACACAACTATGATGTAGGTGGATATGCTGGCGTACACCTGTACTTGGGAGGCCGAGACAGGAGGATCATAGGTTTATAGTCTGCTTCAGTAACATCACAAGGTCCTTCACAACTTAGTAAGACTCTGTTTCAAAATAAAAAATTAAAAAGGGCTGGAGATATAGCTGGAAGGTAGAATGCCCTTGGGTCCAATTCTAGTAACAAACAAGCAAACAAACACTCTGATGTGACCCTCAATAAGTGAACTACAATGACAGTCAGTGTGCTGTGATATAGATGAAACTTAACATAATATTTTGTCTTAATATTGAGACAAAAGGATACAGTGAGTCAGGTGTGGTGGCAGATGCCTATAATCCTAGCACCTAGACTACCTAGACGGCTGAGACAGGAAGATTGCTGGTCACGGACAGCCTCAGCAATTTAGTAATGTACTATTTCAAAATAAAAGTCAAATAGGACTGGGGGAGAAGATGTCCCTGGGTTCAATACCCAACACCACACCACACATGCAAAAGGATAGAGCTGAAGAAAAGGCACAGAGTATTTATAAAGGTCATCAGTTTGGGAAGGAGTAGCAGATGGATGGGAGGGGGGGCCACACATTATTCCCAAAGTTTGAACATTCATACTGGTTATTAGGACCACAGGTATTTGCTACATTATTAAAATACCCAATGCACACATGCATACATACATATGAACATAGAAGAGGGCCATAAGCATCAACTGAGATAAAGTATGCATGAAAGGTTTAACAAATACAAAGCTTTGTTGTTTTGGCGCTTAAGAGAAATTACATCATTGAGAATAAAAAAGCCAGACATATGACTAAATTGTTGCAACCTCAATAACTGAAGAAATATAAGGAATTAGTAACTACTAGTCAGTAAGGAAATATTTCTTTTTTTAATTTAATTTATGGTGGTACTGGGGTTCCTGGAAGCCCTTCTACCTCCGGGCTACACTCCCCGACCTATTTTTATACTTTTTCTTATTTGGAAATAGGGTCTCTTAGGCCAGCGCAGCTGGCTTTGAACCTGTGCGATCCTCCTGTCTCTGCCTCCCAAGCGCGGGGATTACAAGCGTGCCCCACCACGCCCGGCGTGGAAATATTTCTTTATTGTTCAAAATTCAGACGAACACACTTTTTAAAGAAATATAAAAATGCATAGAAATAAATTTCTCAATTTGACCACTAGATGGCAACATTCTTCCAAAAATGGAAAAATGTTACCCCCTTATTACTTGAACTTGTTTTTTAATGTGAATATGGCTAAATTTCTCCAATGGGATGACATTCATTACTCATCTTACATTAGAAATAATTATAAAGTATATAATTTTTATCACAATAACATAATATATGTTTTGAAAAAGAAATTTACTATTGTATTAAAATGTTGTAATACATGATTTTAAAAAGCAAATGTGCCAGAGGTGAAGTACATGCTTATAATCCCAGTACTTGAGGGTGGTTGAGACAGGAGGATCAAGAGTTCAAAGACAACCTTAGCAACTTAGTGAGGCTTCCAGCAACTTGGTGAGACACTGTTTCGAAATAAGAAATAAAGTATGTCTAGGAGTATAGCCCAGAGGTAGAATGGCCCTGGGCTCCATCCCCAGTAACACACACACACACACACACACACACACACACACACACACACACGCAAATATGCCAGGCATTGTGTCATATGCTGAAGACTGGCTGATCCAGGTGGATCACAGGTTTGTGGCCAGCCTAGGCAACTTAGTAAGGCCCTCAGCAACTTAGTTAGATCTCACGTCAAAATTAAAATAAGAATGGGACTATAGCTCAAAACTAGAAATTCCCTGGGTCTAATTTCCAGCACCACCAAATACACACATACATACATTACTAACATACATAAATTAAATTAAAAAATCAAATGTTTTATTTTCTGCCAGGAAATTGTTTGTTTTTTGTTTTTGTTTTTGTTTGGTGGTACTAGGGTTCCTGAAAGCCCTTCTACTTCCGGGCTACACTCCCAGACCTATTTTATACTTTTTATTTGGAAACAGGGGTCTCTTAAGCCAGCACGGCTGGCTTCGAACCTACGCGATCCTCCTCCTGTCTCTGCCGCCCAAGCGCGGCAATTACAAACGTGTGCCATCACGCCCAGCTGAAGTAGTTTAAAGATACATAGGAATAAAATGGAGTAATGAGAAAGCCATAGCAAAAATATAAGTAAGTTTTTTGCTCAACACGTTAGAATAACCTCCCAATTTCTAGCCCTTTCTCAACCTGGGCCCTATGTCTTCAAAATTCTGATGTTCTAGGAGTTACCTGCTCAGTCACTAATCGCCCCTTCATCCAAAGAGCGAATACGAGCCTCTTTCCTCTGCCAGTCCTGCCTGCATCTGCGCACATACTGTGCCCATCTCCATTACAGCTCAGCCCCACTGTCCAGCAGTATGATTGCATCCTTGTCTCCCAGCCTTGCTGGGAACTTCAGAACACAAGAGTGGATGTGCAGTCTGGCAATGATGCCTATTACATATAGGAAACTAATGATTGGTACCTAACCAATGCGGAATACATTGGGACCAAGGTATTGTTTGGCCAAAAAATTCATCAAATAAAACTGGCATCATGATCCTCTCTCATGTTGCCCTTACCTACAATAGGGGCAAGTTCTGAAACAAAACTTAAAGATAATTTTAAACATCTTGAGTTAATTATATCCTTTATGAATGCATAAAAACCCTTCAAAGTTGTTATATAATTTTATTAGAATAGTGTAGTAGGGAAACCTGCATATAATCTTTAGAACTTTCTCAAAGTCATTGTACATGTATTTTTAAAAAGTAAAATCTACGAGTTATTGAATTTGAAAAGGGTTTTAACAATGCATAAAAATATACCTTTTGGTAATGTAGTCGCCTGCTTCTCCAAGAGATAGATTTCTTTTAAGCAATTTTAAAAAGCAAACTATTCTATAATTCTATGATTTAGATGCCTTATGAATATTAAAATTAAATATTTTGAGTTTCATTTATTTGTTTTAAAATGAGGATATTAATATCTATTTCTTTTGTAAAGATTGTATTAATTATTTTTTTATTTTTTATATTTTGAACAGTTTTTTACAATTTTCTTTTATTTTTCTCTTTTCTTTTCTTTTCTTTTCTCTTGTTGCAGTACTTGTGATGGAACCCAGGGGAATTCTACCTCCAAGCTACACTCACAGCTCTATTTTTTTTTATTCTTTATTTTAAACAGGGTCTCACTGAGTTGCAAAGTGCCTCACTATGTAACAGAGGCTGGTCGAGAACCTGGATCCTCCTATCTAAGCTTCCCAAATGCTGAGATTACAAGCGTGCACCACCATGCCCGGCTTACAATGTTTTTTTTTTTTTTTTTACTTTTTGGTTTTTAATTCTTATTGTTGTATTATAATCATACAGCATAATGAAACTCAGTGTTAGAAACATACAAACACACAGCACTTGGTAAGCTTTCCCCTGGCTTCTACTATGCTCCCTCCCCTTCCCCATACCTGTTATGGCGATTGGCAGTGAGAATTTTGTATATGAATATCATGTCAATTGAAATGTTTCCTTTATCAGATCTCCCTCCTCTCCCCACCCCCTCCTACAGACACCTGCTCTGACTCCACTGGGGTTTCTACTCCTTTGTCTGAGTCCCTTTTATATGCTAATTTCTCTCCACTTCCATATATGAGGGAAGACACATGACTTTATTTTCAATCTTCATTCCTATCATCCTATTCTCACCTACCCATGGTAGGACAGCTCACTGGGCCTATTAGAGAGTCTAGTGGAGATTTATCTACAGAGCTTCCAGTGGTCAAGTCTGTGGTGCTTGATACTTTGCTTTACAGGCAGATCTTTGGTGACCTCCAAGAGCTCACAGTCTAATTAGAGAGAGAGACTAAAGGACTGTGGACACTCCAGCTTGCTCACCAAGTCTAATGCCCCAATGCCTAACTTCACTAATTCACCTAACTAGCATTCTCTATAGCGGCTGAACTAGTTTGCACTCCCACCAACAGTGTAAAAGAGTTCCTCTTTCCCCACATCCTCACCAGCATTTGTTGTTATTTGCTTTCTTTATGCTCGCCACTCTAATTGGGGTTAGATGGAATCTCAGCATAGTTTTGATTTGCATCTCCCTGATGGCTAATGATGTTGAACATCTTTTCATTTATTTATTGGCCATTTGTATCTCTTCTTTTGTGAATTGTCTATTCACTTCAGTTCCCCATTTCTTCATTGGGTTGTTTGTTTTGCTAGTTAGAGTCTTTTGAGCTATTTGTATATTCTGGATATTAGCCCTCTATCAGAGTGAAGGCTGGTAAAGATCTTCTCCCATTCTGTAGGCTTTCTCATTAGATTCTTGATGGTTTCCTTTGATGAGCAGAAACTTTTTAGTTTGATGCCATCCCACTTGTTATTTCTTGCTTTAATTTCCTGAGCTTTGGAGATCTTGTTGAGAAAGTTACTGCTTGTGCCTATATGTTGGTGTGTTAAGCCTATGTCCTCCTCTAATAACTTCACAGTCTCAGGTCAAATTTATAAATCTTTGATCCATATAGAGTTGATTCCTGTACACGGTGAGAGGTAAGAATTCAATTCCATCTTTCTACAAATGGATAGCCAGTTCTCCCAGCACCATTTGTTGAAAAGGCTGTCTTTTCTCCAGCATATGAGTTTGGCCCGTTTGTCAAAGATTAATTGACTATAGGTGTGTGAATTTGTTTCTGTATTTTCTACTCTGTTCAATTGGTCTGTATGCCTGTTGCTGTGCCAATATTATGCTTTTTTTTTTTTACTACTAATGCTTTATAATATAATTTGAAGTCAGGGATTGTGAGGCCTCCTGCCTAGTTCTTATTGCTAAGGATTGCTTTGGCTATTCTGGGTCTTTTCTTTCTCCATATAAAATTCATGACTGATTTTTTCTGAGTGTTTTTGGTCTTACTGAGGAAGTTTTTGCCACGACCTATATGTTAGAGTGTTAGTCCTATGTCCACTTTTACTAGTTTGAAAGTGACTGGTCTAATTTCTAGGTCTTTGATCCAGATTGAGTTGACTCTTGTTGAGGGTGAAAGGTTGTGTTTAATTCCATTCTTCTACAAATGGGAAAAAAATAAACTGTTCCCAAGAGCACTTGTTAAAAATCTGTCTTTTCTCCAGCATATACTTTTGGCACCTTTATGAAAAGGCAACTTGTTATAAATAAAATTTATTTTAATTTACATTAAATAGAAAACAGGAGGATTTCAAATTGGATGCTGGCCTCAGAAATTCTGTAAGAACCTCAGTAAAGTAGTGAGGGACAAAATTACATAACAAAAAGGCTAGGAGTGCAGCCTTCTAAGACTCCAATGCCTCTGTGTTCAAGCCTCAATACAGAAGAAGAAGAAGAAGAAGAAGAAGAAGAAGAAGAAGAAGAAGAAGAAGAAGAAGAAGAAGGAGAAGAAGAAGAAGAAGAAGTAGAAGCAGCAGCAGCAGCGGCGACAGGAGGAGGAGAAGGAGGAGGAGGAGGAGGAGGAGGAGGAAGAAGAGGGGAAGAAGGTGGAAGAGGAGGAGGAGGAAGAAGAAGAGATGGTGGTGGAGGAGGATTTACTGGCCACAAATTAACTTTATTTCAGCTTAAAAATATTTGAAATTTTTTTAATGAAATTAGCTACTATGACCACACTGTGGCACTCCTTATTCAAGATTTTTTATTTCAAGTTTTCTCAGTAAATTATGATATGTAAAATCAATGCCATCTTATGCCTGAGAAATTCCTATTTTCTTACATATCACTAAGTATCTTAATCATTCATTATCAACTTGCATAAAGATTAACATAGGGGTTCCATATAATTGAAAAGTAGAAGATTATCATCCTGACATTGTAACATCAAATTCAGAAAACACTTGTGGCTTCATTCTGTGATTGTGTAAGAGGGTGTATTTGCACACATGCATGCCCAAATCAATTTAGTGATGAAAGTGCCCACTCAAGAGAATTCTATTTAACTTCTCTTATGAAACTTGACATGTTGACCAGGGGACTTGTTTTCCAAAGATGCACTGCTCTGACAATATTCTATTATCTAATATGTCAAATGCAGAACTCACCAGGAACAGAAACAAAATGATAGCTTTACCTAAGAGATATACTCAAACAATATATGATACTTGTTGAGAATTTCATATATTCAAATTTCTAGAACAATTAAATCCAACTGTGACCCTTAAGTCTCTGTCAATGAAATGTTATTTATATGTAACTCATTATTTTTCCCATAAATGACTTTTAATGAATGTCACACAAGAGGAATAGACAAGAGCATCAGAAATGTCTCAAACATCTGGGTATGGCACCATGTAGGTTTGTTAGAGAGTGAAGAATCCTAGAAACAGATTTCCTGGGAAATTTAACTAAAGTTTCTCTAGTGGGGTGGGGGAGGGGAAGCCAGCCACCACATCGTACCTTATTTTGTCACATAAGGAAAGGATGGCTCTGAGTAACCTGAAGAAATCTATAAGACCCAGTTGCTTAAGCTTTTGACACATTTATTGGGTGTGTACCTTTTCAGGCAGAGTGATACACTCTGAGTGGGTATAAAAGTCACATGCTTGGAGTTTTACACTCATGATGTGAGAAATGGCACAAGTAACCATCATGCAAACCCATTGGGCTGAGAAGCCCAATAAATACATCTATTGAGCTGGGCATGGTGGTGGAGCTTGTAATTCCAGTATTTGGGAGGCTGAGACAGGAAGATCACAGGTTCTCAGCCAACCTCAGCTACTTAGTAAGCCCTCCCCAGCTTAGTGAGACCCTGTTTCAAAAATAAAAAATAAAAAAATATGGCTGAAGGGTGTAGCTCAGAGGTATGCTTCTGAGAGTTCCTTTTAATGTCTCTGGGTTATATCCCCAGTTCTGCAAATAAAGAAAGAAAGGGAGGGAGGAAGGAAGGAAGGAAGAAAGGAGGGAAGGAAGGAAGGAACAAAAGAAGGAAAAAAGTAAATCTGTTGGCTGTGAAGTTATTTCATCAAATGTTCAAATTTATAAGCATAAATTTATAAATCAAAAGTTTTATTTACTTGACATTTGTTTGTACTAGATATTTTAGGTTCTTTATTCAAATAATTTTCACAAAACTCCCGGAGGATTTTGTAATCTTTCTTAAAGGCTCTGATATTCAAAACTTATGCTTCAAAAACTACAGTTCCAGGCAATCTGACTCCAACTCCAGTTCTCTTTGCACTGTACAAAGGCAGAAGGATTGTTCCGGTGGGACCCAAAAAGTGAGAGATATAGATGTGGAAAGCAAAGTTCAAGTTAAAGGAACAACGTGAACAATTGCACACGAACCAACAGGGTATCAGAGCGCTCTAATTGCAATGGAGCCCACACTACATGGCCTTCATGCTCAGACAACAAAATAAGTAGATCTAGTTAAGGCAAGAAGTCAATATTTGATGAAAAAAATAAATTTCACAGAAACTATTCCTTTGTTTCTCAGTGGTGACCAGACTTTTTAAATGTCATTTCTTTTCATTTTGCCCCTTGCAAGCTCTGCTCCAAACCACAGAATCTGAAAATCTAGAAAGTTCTTTCCAGTATCAGGGACTTTGCATGCGACTTTTTCTTTATCTGGAATGTTCCTCCCTCAGATACCTGGAGAGCCAGTCTCTTTACTCCTTTCAGATCTCTGTTAGAATGACATTTATCAGTGAGCATGACCACCATATGTAAATTAACAACCACACATGACTTCTCTATCCTATGTTAACATCACCTAGCATAATGCCATATATTTATTTGGAGTGTTCAAGTTCCAAGACGACAAGGAGTCTGCCTACCTTGTCTAATTTTGTCACTTCAGTGTCCAGCATGATAAATATTTGTTTATGGAATGAATGTGAATATTTTGCTAATAGCATGAAATAAATTTTCTTCAAGCCTCCATTAAAAGCCCATGGTTTATCCAGTTAAACAAATTTTGAGTGTAGGCTAGACACAATAACAGGTGCTACACAGCAGCAGTGATCAAGACTAAGTCCCTTTAGGACTTCAGTAAAAACACAGGTGTACAATATAGAGAAATATGAGGACTAGTTTCTAAGGTGCTCTCGGTAAACATAAGATGGTTCACGGAGATTATTTAAAGCATTCCTAAAACATCTTCATATTTATAATCTATTTTTATGTTTTTTGGCCTCAAAATCATTGACATCTGTGTATCTCACACAGAATTATTCCATCCAAACTTTGAGTATTAGACAGTGTGCGTGTGTGTTTGTGTGTGCATGTGAGCTTGCGGGCATACATATGTATGTGCATAGTACTAGGGATTGAATCCAGGAGCATTCTTAGAACCAAGCCACACCGCCATGCCATTTTATGTTTTATTTTGAAATAGAATCTCACAAAGTTTCTGTACACTGGCTTAAACCCAGGATCCTTCTGTCTCAGCCTCCCAAGTACTGGGATTGCTGGCATTTGCCACCATGTCTGGCTAGACACACTTTTAAAAATATTGCTTCATTATTATCACTAAGATTTTCTTCCAAACTGCTGCTACAATACTAATAGTGAATCTTGATCTGACAGCAAGTGTCAAAGGTTTTTTAATTGATGCCAATAATGGAATAGCCTTCCTCAAATAGCTTAAGCAGGTATAGACTAAAATGACCAGGAATTGCAGTTATTCCATCCCATATCCAGTAATAAGCAGCATGTTTATGGTTACAGAATCCAAGGAAGCTACATCATAACTGCAGATTGGCCAAGAGTAATTTGTGAAACACCACTGCATATTTTAGGGATGTTCAATTTTGAAAACACTGTGGCTTAAAATTTATTAAATATGGAAAGTGAAAAGGCAGTTTATTAAACTATTTTAGACAATGTGTTTTATATATTATACAATTTATGCCACTTACCACTTACTGATTTTTTAGAATTAAAAAAAATTGTTGTAGTGTAAACTCTATTTCCCAGTTTTTCTCTAGCTTCCACATATGACTGAAAACATATGTTCCTTCACTTTTGGAGACTGGCTAATCTCACTTACCATTATATTTTCCAGTTCCATACATTTTCCACAAATGCTATGACTGTGTTCTTTATTTCACTGGGTAAATTCCGTTGTGTGTATGTATAATACATAATCCATTCGTCTGTTGATGAACACTTATGTTAGTTCCATAGTTTGTGCTGCTATCAAGATGGTTAAGCATGCATATATCGATACAGTAATCTGGCTTCAGTTCCTTTTGGAAGATTCATTAAGAATGGTATGGCTGGATCACAGTGTGGCTCCATTCCCAGTTTTTTTTTTTTTTTTTTTTTTTTTTTACTTTTTTTTTTAATGGAACTGGGGGTTGCATCCAGTGGCTTTCTACCTTTGAGCTATACCTCAGCCCTGTTTTATTTTATTTGGAAACAGGGTCTCAATAAGTTGCTGAGGCTGTCCTCAAACTGGTGATCCTCCTGTCTCAGTCTCCCAAGAACTGAGATTACAGGCATGCGCCACCACACCTAGCTCCATTCTTTTAACACACCTCTATACTGATCTTTATAGTGGCTGTTCTAATTTACAATTCCACCAACAGTGTATAAGAATTCCTATTTCCCCATATCCTCACCATTTATTGCTTGTATTCTTGAAAATTGCCATTCTAACTGACGTTAGCTGGAATTTCTGTGCCATTTTAATTTTTACTTCCCTGGTTGTTAATTTTGTTGAACATTCTTGCAAACTGTGATAGCAGAAAAGTGATCCTGCACTGTAGGCTTGCATTTTACAGTCATTAGAAAGATATATCAGATATGTGCTCTTAGCTAACAGGTACCTAGTACTGAGAATATGCTTGACTCTCTTTTAAGTGCTCTTACATATTAACTCATGTAATTTTCACAGCCACTGAAAAGCGTATATACTATTATTATTCTCATCTTACACAAATGCGGAGCCTGATGTACATGATATACTTTCACAAACATATCAAAGTCAATCAGTAAGCCAAACATGAGGAGGAGGGAGGGGGAGGGAACGGGGGTGGGAATTAGGTAAAAACTAATTGAGTGATGTGTGCGTGTATCCTCTACCATCTTATACTCCATTAAGATGCATGACTACAATGCACCAATAAAAAACAAATAAAAAAGAAAATAAGTTGCTTAATATCACTAAGCTACTAAGGAACATTCATTCAAACCAAGGGAGTCTGGTTACGACTCTACATTGTTGTGCCAATAATTCATAAATGCAAAAAATAGTAATATTCCAATATCTGTTATAAGTAACATCTGATTCCACAAATTCTGACCTGGTTTTAGCTTTTAGGATGCTACCTTTGCTTCTAGCTTCTATGCTGTCCTTGGATTTGTGGTTAATTTCTTCCTCAGCCAAAGCTTTCTATGAATGATTGGGTGTGGAGACTAAATGCTGACTTTTCACCTTTAGCTCTATTGGCATTTTAGTTTGATTACCTCTCAGTGTGTGTGTGGGGGGGGTGGGGGGTGGGGGAGGAGGGGTACAGTCCTGTGCATTGTAGGCTAGTAGCACCCTTGGCTTTTGTCCACTAGGTGCCAGTAGTACTCCATAGTTATGTCAATGCAATGACTTAAGACATTGCCAGCGGCTCTTCAGGGGGCAGAAGGGCCCTTGGTTCAGAACACTTGTGTTAGAGGGTTAATCAGTTAATTGTTGGGGAGTTTCTTCTCCATAGTATGTGTGATGGTAACTCTGAAATGACTAGGCAGAAAGAAAAGTTTATATAATCAACACCAGCAAATAAAGGGAAAGATGTGAATTATGAATCATGCTGGCAGATGGAGAGATGAATACAGGCATTGCTAATATCTCTCTGTTGGACTTATACAGTATTTGAATACATTAATATTTAAAATTAATATTAACATTCAAAAAAGGTTTCATGAAAGCCTAACTTCTAAGTAGTCTACTATGACAAAAGGAAAACAAATATTATTATTATTATTATTATTATTATTATTATTATTATTTAATGTTTTATTGGTGCATTGTATTTATACATCATAACGGGGTAAAAAACTTGTGTAGACATAAATGCACACATCACCCAGCCAGCCCCCACCCAGTCCCCACCCTATTCCCTCCCCATCCCTCCCTCCCATGCTTGACTTAGTAGTTGACTACTGATATGAATAAGTACATCCCGTGCTTTAAAGAGTTTCCTTCTAGACATTTACTTAACTCCAATGGTTTATTTATCTGCCTTTATAACAGTACTACACTGTTTCAATTATTGTAGCTTTATAAGGTTTGAAATCAGAAAATATACATCTTCTAGCTCTTTTCTTTTTCGAGATCGTTTTGGGTATCTAGAGTCCATATTCCATATTAGGATAGATTTTTTTCTGAAAACAAATATTAAAGTTCAACATTCTAATCAGCAGAAATAGTTATATGCTCCTTTAAAGAGCGCTAAATATACTAGAATAAAAAAATAAAGACAAGTCGGCACATTATTCTTTTTATGCTTGACTCACAAAGAAATATGTGTAGGGAAACTTATAGATAAAATGTCATGTAATAAAAAATAGTCGATCCCTAACTTCTCCTAGAATTGTCCAAGTGTTCCCATTTTATTGCCAGTAATATACCTGAACTAGTGCATTCAAGTGATCCTTCTGCCTCAGGCTTCTGAGTAGCTGGGATTATAGGCATGCACCAGCACCCAGCTTGCTCCTACTGTACTTCTTTGCATAACGTCCCTAGTAATTTATGACATTTATTTGTTTCTCTGTTTTCCCAATTGACAATAAAACTTTAAGTTTTTCTTATCCCTGTATCCGCAGCAGCACTCATGATTTATAATATGTTGGTGATGTATAACTCTGGCCTTTTCTGCACCCATGCTTTTGTTCATGCTGTCCCTATTTAAAAAACAAAAACAAAACAAAAAACCCACATTACTTTGGTTAGTTTTTTGTTCAGTATTTATTTATTTATTTTTTATTTTTGTGGTACTAGGGATGGAACCCAAGGGTTTTCTACCTCCGGGCTACACTTCCAGAGCTATTCTTTAATATTTTATTTGGAAACAGGGTCTCACTAAGTTGCTCAGAGGCTCACTAAGTAGCTGAGGCTGGCTTGGAACCTGAGCAATCCTCCTGTCTCAGCCTCCCAAACACTGGGAGTACAAGCGTGCACCACCACGCCCAGCTTGTTCAGTATTTATTTATTTATTTGTGGTGGAAAAAATTATTTATTTATTCATTATTTTTTGGATGGAACCCTTCTCTGGGCTACACTCCCAGACATATTTTATATTTTTATTTGGAAACAGGTTCTCTTAAGCCAGCAAGGCTGTCTTCAAACCTGTGCGATCCTCCTGCCTCCGCTTCCCAAGCGTGGGAATTGCAAGCGTGCACCACCACGCCCAGATCAGTGTTTATTTTTTGATGCTACCTCTTGTTCTTGTTCACAACCTTATTTGGAAATAATCTGTTTTTTATTGTTTTATCAATTTATTTTTCCATTCTTATAATTCCTGTCCCTTCAGGCCATAAGGATATGGTGACTATGTCATTTATCCCTATCTTCCCCACATTGCCTGATACAGAGTGATAATAAGATAGATACTCAGAAGTGCTATTTAATTAAATAGAGGCATTAAATCATCTTAAAGGGATTGTCTCAGGGCCAAATTCTAGACATCAATATTTTCATCAATTGTTTGCTTCTGTTCCAAGTATCTATTATTTTCTTTTCAAGTGTTTTCATTCTGTTCAGAGCTAAAATGGCAATAATATTAATAAGAGTAAGAGCTAATACTATATACTGAGTGTTTATCCTATGTCAGGTACTGTTCCAAGTGTTTTACATGTATTAACCAATTCAAGTCACCCAAAAAATACAATAGACGAGGTATCTTTAAAAATACAAGCTGGATACACATAGTTTGAAAGTGAAGGGGTGGAAAAAGATATTCCATGCAAATGAAAATCAAGGGAGAAAAGGAATAGCTATATATACATTAGCAAGTATAAATGCATTTGAAGGAAGAGATAAACAGCAATACAATAATAATAGGGAGTTATAATACCAGAGTTTCAATAACGGATAGATTTTTCCAGACAGAAACACTGAATTTACACTCATCTTTAAACCAAAATGACCTAAATACATATATGGGAGACTTCACCCCAAAGGAGTAGGCTATACATGTAACATTTTTGTGTTCATGTGACATTTTTGGGGGATAGATTATGGACAAAGCTGAAAAACAAATCTTAAAAAGTTTTAGAAGATGGAAAAATTATATCAACTATATCTTCTAACTGCCATAAAATTAGAAATTAATAGGAGCAATAGGAGAAATAGGAGCAATTTTGGAAAACTGCTATGTGGAAATTAACTACATGATCCCAAATAACCAATGGCTCAAAGAAGAAATTATAAAGAAAATTTTTAAAAATCTTGGAAAGAAGTGTATAGCTCAGTGGTGGAGCTTCAGGTTTCCAGGGTGAGCAAAGCTTTGGGTTTATTATCCAGAAATAATAAAGAAATAAAACCTTGAAAGAAATAACAAAGGTAACACCATGTACCAAAACTTGTGGGACATAGCAAAAACATTTCTAAGAGGGAAGTTGTAGCAAAAATGTCTACATCACAAAAAGACCTCCAATACAAACAACCAAACATTGCACTTCAAGGAACCAGAAAAAGGACTAAATAAACTCAAAGTTAATTGAAGGAAGAAAATAACAAAGAGCAAAGAGAAGAAATAAATAAAAAAGAGATGGAAGATATTGTAGAAAATTTCAACAAAATTTGTTGGTAGAGTTGGAAGAACTGGTAATTTAAAAAGAACAACATCAACAAAATTTTAACTAGACCAACTTAGAAAAAGAGAGAAACTAAGTAAAACAAAAATTAATGAGACATTACTATTGATACCACAGAAGTACAAAGTATCCTAAGAGATTACTAAAACAAGAATGAATTCCTAGGCACATATTCTCTACCATGACTGAATCATGAAAAAATAGGAAATCTGAAGAGACTAATAATGAGTAAGGATGCTAAGAATATGTCTCTCATTACAGAAAAGTCCAGGACTTGATAGATTTACTAATTAATTCTATCAAAAATGTCAAGAACTTTTTTTTTTCCAAAATGGCGACTGAGGGACACAGCACTCCTCAGTAGCTGAAGCAAATAAAGTTCAAATACTTAGAAAGCTGTGTCTTAATCAACAAAATAAATACATACCAGGAACCAAATCAAATCCTAGTACCTCGGGGGAACTCTGAACTTGAAGAAGAAGAAGAAGAACATAGATCGGACACCGGACCAGCTGCAGATACAATCGGATCTGAACACTGTTCAGCGGCGGGCTGCTTTCGCGGGCCCGCGGAGCTGCCTGCCCGATAGTCCCGATAGTCCCGCAGCAAGATAATCCAGGACTGAAAACAGCGAGCAGCACCCACCGTCAGAATTCTGTGTGTTCACCAGTGACTGGACCACAACAGCATAGAGACTCCCACGAATCCTGAACCAAGGAAGACAGGTACCTGCGGGCGCCCAGGGAAGTGCAGACCCCCCCAGCACGCCCAAGCCTCAGACCCGAGCACTCTCCTCTGCGCACCTTGTCTGCGCCCCGTCCCCTGCTAGCAGTCAGTGCCTGGGCCACTCTCTCACTAAATTGGAGCCTTCCTATGTGTCTCGCCCCCCCCCCCCCGCCCCCGCCACCTTGCCAGAGACGGCCTTCCAGGCTGCGAAAGCCCTGTGTAAACCGGAAATCTCCTTGGGGCACCCCCAGTTTCTACATCCCGCGGGAGGCAGAGACCATTACTGGGCACCACGCACTGGATCCTTGAGCACCTATCCTGCACTCCTGGCCCACCGCTAGGTGTTCCTACTCTCCTGGTAGCCAGATGCTTAGTTCTAAGCGAGAACTCAGCTCAATACACCTTGGAAGAGCATACCAGCAGCAACAGACAGCTGCATCCACTCACTCCTGGGTACAGTAAAAGCAGCACACCCAGCCTGCACTCTTGGAATAGGTAGAGCTCTGGCAGCAAGCGTGGGCATCCAGGAACCAGCATCCATTTGCCCAGGGTACATCTTGGGACCACACCGGCTAACCCAGCTGGAATTTCCAGAGACACAGGAAACTCCAGAGGGCCACAATATCTGCACAGGACCTCAGGGGGAGGTTCTAATTATACCTTGGTCATTCTCCACCCATGTTGTAGGGAAGCACAGGTTGGAGCCTAGGGTGGTGAGTGCAGAGGTACTGACCACAGGTTAGAATTGCGCAGAACCTGTGAATTGTACAGAATCAAATAACAGTGAAACCAGATATCCGGACACATAAACCTAAAGCAGCTAAAGGAGAGAAGGTGTCCAAACACCCAGAGTGACCTAAGAAGATAAAAAATAGAGTACAAAGAAAACTAAGAGACATTGGATGGTATCCTGAAAGTTACCAAAGCAATCAGATAGCACATACTATATAGACCTGATCCCATATGCGTAAATAAGGAGGACTGTTTATTTTACTTTTAATGTGGATGTTTTGTCTTATTTTGCTTTTACAGTGCTTTTGTTTTGGTATGGTTATTGCTGTTTTATTTTTTTTTTCTTTTAACCCACACTTCTCTTACTTTCACATGTTGTTTTTATATATATATATATATTGGATTGTTTGCCTTATTTTTTTATTTTTTCACACAGCTGCTAGTTCCTTTTATTTTATTCTTGTTCTTTTTTCCTCTTTCTTCCGCTTTCCTTCCTTTATTTTCATTCTCCTCCTTTGATTGGTTTTCCTCCCTTTTTCTTGGATTACATAATAGTCTTGGTACCTTGTGTGGATTTTTTTTCTATTCTTTTTTTGTATGTCTGTCTGCTCCTTCCATCACCCCTATTTACAAACCTTCCCACACTAACCCTACATACTTTTCTCCCCCAAAACTTTTCCACATAATATACCTCCTGGTCTAATACCCTACGTATTTCTTACATCCATAATTACTCCACGAACGACAAGAGTCCTAGTAGTTAACTCTCTCTCACACCTAGCAAGATTTCACCTTACCATACTTAAAGTCTTTCTCAACCTAAACATATCCTCTACCTAATCTGACTCCTTTACCAATCACCCCAGCTCCTCCCACATCACCCACCCTCAACACTGGAAAGGCTCTGCTGACTAGCCGATACCCCAACTCCTAATATTAAGATTTGACTAAGCATAATACTCACGAACGATGGGTAGAAACCAGAAAAACAGGACAGAGAACGCTACAAATATGAGAACGAGGAATTATGAAGAGACAGCAGAAATCACGAATACTGACCTACTAGAAATGCAAGAAGGGGAGTTCAGAATCTTGTTGTTCAATATGATGAAAGGATTCAGATCAAGTATAGAGGAGGTTAGAGGTGAATTAGAAACACTAAAAAAGAATCAGAAAGAGGTCTGGAATGAAATGAAAGAGGCAATAAGTGAAATGAAGACAGCAATTGAAAGAAACTCTGGAAGATTAGATGAAATGGAAAACAGAATATCAATATTAGAAGACAGTACATCCCAAACCGAAAACACAGTCAGCGATATACAGAAATCTTTACAGCAACAAAACCTAAACATCCAGCAATTATGGGATAATATGAAGCGCCCTAATTTACGGATAATAGGCATTGAGGAAGGGATAGAGGTACAGACCAAGGGCATCTGTAATATCTTCAAGGAAATAATCTCAGAGAATTTTCCAAATATGGAAAGAGACTTCGATCTTCAAGTCCAGGAGGCATACAGAACTCCACTGAGACAAAACCAAAGAATGACCACTCCACGCCATATAATAACCAAAATGACCAATATAGAGGCTAAGGAAGGAATCTTAAAAGCAGCGAGAAAAAAAGGTCGGGTAACATATAGAGGCAAAACAATAAGAATCACCCCAGACTATACAACCCAGGTTAGGAATGCTAGGAGAGACTGGTACGACGTGATTCAGACCCTGGAAGAAAATAACTTCCAGCCCAGATTAATCTATCCAGCAAAACTACTATTCAAGATCAATGGCGAATCCAAAGTCTTTCACGATAAACAGAATCTCAAAAAATTCATGAATTCAAAGCCAACACTAGAGAAAATTCTTAAAGAAATAAACCATAAGGAAGAAAAAAGAAACAGACTTCAGAATCAGAGAAGAGAGGAAGTTAATAAGTGGGCCACTTAAGTAAAAAAGAAAGATCACACCACCCAAGAGTAGACAAAACACAAAATGGCAGAAAACAAAAATTATATTTCAATAATATCTCTTAATGTCAAAGGACTTAACTCACCAATCAAAAGACATAGACTGGCAATGTGGATTAGGAAACATAATCCAAATATATGCTGTCTGCAAGAAACACACCTCACAGCCAAAGACATTCACAGGCTGAAGGTGAAAGGATGGAAAAAGATATACCATGCCACCAGTGACCAAAAAAGAGCAGGGGTAGCAACCCTAATATCCAACAAAACAGACTTTAAACTAAGACACATCAAAAGAGACAAATCAGGGCACCTCCTTTTACTAAAAGGAACAATATACCAAGAAGATATAATGATAGTAAATATTTATGCCCCAAATATGGGTGCAACCACATTTGTAAAACAAACCCTTCTGGACATAAGATCCCAAGTAGACCCAAATACAATAATTCTGGGAGACTTTAATACGCCTCTCACACCACTGGACCGATCTTCAAGGCAAAAGTTGAGTAAAGACGTGTTAGAACTAAAGGAAACCATAAACCAAATGGACCTAATAGACATTTTCAGAGTATTTCAACCAGGAACTACACAATACACTTTCTTCTCAGCAGCCCATGGAACCTTCTCCAAAATTGATCACATCCTGGGACACAAAGAAAATACCAGCAAATTCAAAAAATGTAATATAATTCCTTGCATCTTTTCAGACCACAACGGAATAAAAGTAGAAATCAACAACAGGAAACTTGAAAGAAAGTATTCAAATTCATGGAGAATGAATGATACTCTATTGAATGACGAATGGGTAAGAGCAGAAATTAGGGAAGAAATAAAGAAATTTATGGAAACAAACGAAAACAGAGACACAACCTACCAAAACCTATGGGACACCATGAAGGCAGTACTAAGAGGAAAGTTTATTGCATTGAGTGCCCACATAAAAAGGACGGAGAACCACCAAGTAAAGAACCTAATGACACAACTCAAGGATCTAGAAATTCTGCAACAGTCTACTCCCAAAGCCAGCAGAAGGCAAGAAATCATCAAAATTAGAGCAGAAATAAATGAAATAGAGAACAAAAAAACAATTCAGAGAATCAATAAAACAAAAAGTTGGTTCTTTGAAAAGATTAATAGAATTGATAAACCCCTGGCCAACCTAATCAAAAGAAAAAGAGAATCAACTCAAATTATCAAAATTAGAAATGAAAAAGGAGATATCACCACAGATAGTGAAGAAATTCAAAATATTATCAGAAACTACTTTAAAAATTTATACTCCAATAGACTTGAAAACCTGGAAGAAATTGATAGATTTCTAAGCACAGTTAACCTTCCTACACTTAGCCAAGAGGACATAGCAAGCCTAAACCAACCAATAACAACCAAAGAAATAGAAATGGCAATAAAAATTCTTCCACCAAAGAAAAGCCCAGGCCCAGATGGGTTCCCAGCTGAATTTTACAAAACCTTCAGTGAACAACTAATACCAATACTGCATAACGTGTTCCGGGAAATTGAAAGAGATGGAACTCTCCCAAATTCCTTCTATGAGGCCAGTATCACATTAATCCCCAAACCAAATAAAGATACTTCAAGAAAGGAAAATTACAGACCAATATCCTTAATGAACATAGATGCAAAAATTCTAAACAAAATACTAGCTATACGCATTCAAAACTATATCAAGAGAATAATACATCATGACCAAGTCGGTTTCATCCCAGAAAAACAAGGCTGGTTCAACATACGCAAATCAATACATGTTATTCACCACATAAATAGAATCAAGAACAAAAACCACATCATCATAGCAATAGATGCTGAAAAAGCATTCGACAAAATCCAACACCCATTTATGTTAAAAACACTGCAAAAAATTGGGATAGAAGGAAAGTACCTCAACATCATTAAGGCAATATACTGCAAACCCAAAGCCAACATTATATTGAATGGGAAAAAACTGCAAGAATTTCCGCTACAGTCAGGAACAAGACAAGGATGCCCACTATCACCACTCCTTTTCAACATAGTCCTTGAGACTCTTGCTGCAGCAATCAGACAAGAGAAGGAAATCAAAGGAATTCACATAGGAAGAGAGGAATTAAAATTATCCTTATTCGCAGATGACATGATCCTCTATCTGGAAGACACAAAGAACTCAACCAAAAGACTTCTGGACCTGATTGACAAATTCAGCAAAGTCGCAGGTTATAAAATCAACCTAAAGAAATCAGTGGCTTTTCTTTATGCCAACAACGAATCCACAATGAAAGAAATAAAAACAACAATTCCATTCACTATAACCTCAAAACCAATAAAATACCTAGGAATAAACCTAACCCAAGATGTAAAAGACCTCTACAACAAAAACTATAAAACATTAAAGAAAGAAATTGAGGAAGACCTTGGAAGATGGAAAGATCTCCCGTGCTCATGGATAGGCAGAATAAATATCATCAAAATGGCCATTCTGCCAAAACTGATCTATAGGTTCAATGCAATTCCCATTAAAATACCAGTGGCATTCTTCAGAGACCTAGAAAAATCAATCACGAATTTCATATGGAGAAAGAAAAGACCTAGAATAGCCAAAGCAATTCTCAATAACAAGAAACATGCAGGAGGCATTACAATCCCAGACTTCAAACTATACTATAGAGCAATAGTAGTAAAAACAGCATGGTACTGGCACAAAAACAGATATACTGACCAGTGGATTAGAATAGAAGACACAGAAACAAACCCACACATCTTTAGTCAATTAATCTTTGACAAAGGGGCCAAACACATACGCTGGAGAAAAGACAGCCTTTTCAACAAGTGGTGTTGGGAGAACTGGCTAACCATTTGTAAAAAGATGAATCTAAACCCCTATATCTCACCAAACACAGGAATCAACTCAAGATGGATCAAAGACTTAGAAATTAGACCTGAGACTGTGAAGCTAGTAGAGGAGAGCATAGGTTCAACACTACAACATATTGGCACAGGCAGTAACTTTCTCAACAAAACCTCCAAAGCTCAGGAAATTAAAGCAAGAATAAACAAGTGGGATAACATCAAACTAAAAAGTTTCTTCTCATCAAAGGAAACTATCAATAACCTAAAGAGGAAGCCTACAGAATGGGAAAGGATCTTTACCAGCCACCATTCTGATAGGGGGCTAATATCCAGAGTATACAAAGAGCTCAAAAGACTCTACACTAGCAAAACAAACAACCCAATCAAGAAATGGGCAAATGAACTAAATAGACACTTCACAAAAGAAGAGATACAAAGGGCTAATAGATACATGAAAAGATGTTCTTCATCACTGGCCATCAGGGAGATGCAAATCAAAACTACACTGAGATTCCATCTAACCCCAGTCAGAGTAGCAAGCATAAAAAAATCAAACAACAACAAATGCTGGCGAGGATGTGGGGAAAGAGGAACTCTTTTACACTGTTGGTGGGAATGCAAACTAGTTCAACCACTATGGAGATCTGTGTGGAGATTCCTAAGAAAGGTGGGAATAGATCCACCATATGACCCAGCTATACCACTCCTGGGTATCTTTCCAAAGGGGTTGAATTCAGAGAACTACAGCAACATATGCATACCTATGTTCATAGCAGCACAATTTGTAATAGCCAAAATATGGAACCAACCCAGATCTCCATCAACAGATGAATGGATAGCAAAACTGTGGGAAATACACACAATGGAATTCTATTCAGCCATAAAGAAGAACAAAATTATATCATTTGAAAGAAGATGGAAAGCCCTGGAGAACATAATGTTAAGTGAGATCAGCCAAGCACAGAAGAAGAAGATACATATGTTTCCTCTAATATGCCCAAACTAGGAAACACAAAGAATACCAGTGGGTCTCCAGATATTCAAGGGGAAATACTAGCTAAGTTTAGATGGTAAGATAGGAGAGGAGGAAGGCCGGTCTTGATTAATAAGGGTCTACACTTGAACATGTGTAAAATTATGAATAAGATATGGTTAACCTGGACAACCATTGGTGGGAGGGGGGAAGGGAAAATGGGGGCGGGGGGGGGAGAGGGCACCAAATATAGTGTAAATGTATACTATTTATGTTCAATAAAAAAATTGTTAAAAAAAAAAAAAAGAAACAGGGTCTCACCAGGTTGCTGAAAGCCTCACTAGATTGCTGAGGCTGTCCGGTGATCCTCCAGTCTCAGCCTCTCAAGCACTAGGATTATAAGCATGCACCACCGCACCTGGTTTATCTCAATTACTTTAAAAAAAAAATGTCAAGAACTAATATCAACCCTTCTGAAGAGAAAATCCTTCTTTGAAATCCCTCACAAGACTGCAAGATAAAAGAACATTTTCACACCTATTTATTGCGATCAGAACTACTTTGATAGGAAAGTCAGACAAGAACACTACAAGATAAAGTATCTAGACGATTATCCCTAATTAGCATAGATGCAAAAATTATCAATAAAATACTAGCAAAGCTAATTCAACAGCATAGAGAGATCATTCACCATTATCTAGTGGGATTTATTCTAAGGATTCAAGAATGGTTCAACATATGTAAATCAATAAGTATGCTATACCTCATTAATAGGATGTGGGCAAGAACCACATGACTGTGTCAATAGTGAAAAGGCATTTGACAAATTGCAACATCTTTCCAAGAAAATAACTTTCAGCAAATTAGGCATATAAGTAATATACTTCATCGCAGTATGACAAGCCCCTAGCTGAAATTATACTCAGTGGTAAAAAGTTGCAAGCTTTTTCTCTAAGGTCAGGAGCAGAACAAGGAATCTTACTCTTACCACTTCTATTAAACACAGTATTGGAATTCCTAGCTACAGCAATTAGGCAAGATAAAGAAAACCATCAATATCATAAAGTATGAGGTTAAGTAATTCTTGTTTGCAGATGACATAATCTTATGGGTAGAACATCCTGAAATCTTCATCACAAACATTGTTAGAACTGATAAATAAATTCAATTAAGTTGAATGACATGAAAAAAATATTAAAATATAGCATTTTACACACTATTAATAAACTGATGAAAAAAGATATAAAGATCCCATTCTTGATGCAAATACACACACACAACCATAGAAATAAATTTAATCGAGAAAATGAAAGGTATTTACAATAAAAATTACAAAATATGAATGAAAGAAATAGAAAGTACATGCACAAGAGAAGGTATCTTATATTCATGGATTAAAAGCATTAATATTGTTAAATGCCCATAATACCCAAATCAGTCTATAAGAGTTTTTTTTTTTTAATTTCAGACTGTTTAGGAGATTCATTAGAGATACCAAGGAAAGTTTGGAGAGGAAAGATCAGTGGAAGTATGAAGACAAAGGAATTTCAGTGTTATGTAGGACCATGAGTATTTGGAGGTTTAGAAAAGAAGTGAGCAGATGCCAGAAATAGTCAGTCTCTTTAAAAATAGTTATTGTTGAGCTGGGAGTGGTGGTGTGTGCCTGTTAATATCAGTACTTGGAAGGCTGAGATAGGAGGATTACAGGTTCTAGGAAAGTCTCAGCAATTTAGCAAGACTCTCAGTAACCTAGAAAGACTTGCTTCAAAACAAAAAACTAAAAAAAAGCTCAGGGTGTAGCTCAGAGGTAGAGTGCCCTTAGTTCAGTTCACACACACACACACACACACACACACACACACACACACACACACACACATCTCTGAATCAGAAAAATGTGAAAGATGCACGACTTTTTCTCTTTATCCACCCTAAATAGTCACCTGTCATTGACACTCAACACTTAGCTCAATATTGTGGATCAAACAAGTTTTGGCAGACCATCATGAAACCTACTTCTCCATTGGAAAAAGTATTCTTATGGAAAATGGAGGTGGGAAAAATACACTTTGAAATTTAGAATTTTTACAATCGTCTCATAGTAGATAAGGTAGAATTTAAAAGCCCTCACTATAAGAGCAATCTTTATTACCTTATACTGAAATGTAAGTCATTTTATGAAAATTTATTTTGCTCTTAGTGAATAGAAAAGCACATACTTGCTTTTTGCTGCTAGTTAAGAAAATCTTATTTTTTAAGTTAGGTCAAGACAAACATTCTGTAAAAGACTTTAATGTTTATTTTTAAGAAATATAAGACAATCCAGTCACAGAAAAAGAAGTGAGATTTTATACACAAATGAAATGAAAAAGGTACCATATTTAAGAATAAAAGAAAAAGAAAAAGGAGCTGCAAGCTGACTGGCTCCTTTTAAATCCATAACCACTGTTGTAAAATAGTTTTTGAAAAAGCATTGCACCTGGGCATGATAGTACACTCCTGTAATCCCAGTATTCATAAGAATGAGACAAGAGGATCGCTGGTTCAAGGACAACCTCAGAAACTTAGCTAGACTCTCAGTGACCTAAAAAGTCCTTCTTTCAAAAATAAAGTAGGGCTGGGTGTAGCTAGAAGGTAGAATGTTCCTAGGTGCAATTCTCAGTACCACAAAAACTAAGAAAAAAAAAAAAACACCATTGTGGTGCATGGATGGTTTACCTACAGAAGAAATCTCTATGGCCCTTAGTTCTTTGTTAAGTTTGATGTAATGCAATCATATCTTCATTTTTGGAATCCAAATTTATTTTCCAACTTTACTCTCAATGAGGCTACATATACTCTTCTGAAAATGTGAAGGCTGTTAAGAGGATTGCTTGTGGTCACCTTTCTCAATGATATAGTATTTCTCAACGTCCATTTCAAGGAGATATTTTGAACCATTGATCCTATGTGAGTAAATAGCTCAACTTACTCTTTGGTAGTGCACACTAAGCCAAAGGATTTGAAGATTAATAAATTAGTTAAAATATAATAGCATGGCATACGTATATACAGCCCTGAGTACTTTTTCCCCCAAGGCAGTAGAAATACTGTAGATAACTTTTCTTGATTCCTCACTGAAATTCAAACAAGGACAAGAAAGAACTTTGAGCAAAAGCAATTTTCCAAATACTCAATAGAATATTTTTTGTGTTTGTGTAATATACATTGTATCAAGTTTAATGGAGACTGCTGAAATTTGGATCTTAAATGTACCCCAAAGACCCATGGGCTTGGCGGCAGCAGGAGGTGGTGGAATCTTCGAAAGGTGGAGCCTACTGGGATGTGTTCAGGTCACTGGGGATATGCCCTCAAAGTAGGTTGTATGACCCTGGGCTCCTGCTCTTCCTCTTTCTCTCTCTTTTGCTACTTGATGTTGAGATGCTCCCTGCCATGATGTACAGCCTCAGAACAGGATCAAAAGCATTGAGTTTACTTGATTGTGGACTGAAACTTCCCAAACTGAGCCCCCCCAAAAATAAACCTTTTCTCTTTATTGGTTGGTTACCTCAGGCAATTATTATAGTAACAGAAAGCTGACTAACATAGAGACATATAAAGAATTTAGTAACCTTGTTCCTGTTCTTTGACTATTCCCCTTTGGGACTCTCCCTTTGGCCAAGCTTCTTATCAACTTATTTCTTTGAAATATATTAGTGCTTTCTTTAAATTATATTCAGAAATAACTGCTAAAAGAAGAAAGTTCTCTCTGCTTACATATGTGTTTGGCCTGACTGCTACTGCTGTCTTCTTTTTAATTATTCTTTTTGATTCTTTGTTATGCCAAATGATTATGGCAAGTACTGGCATGGTGGTATGCTCATCAAGGGACTGCAACCAGGATCAGTTCTGCCTCTAGGCTTACCTTGATCTCATTTCTGGTATGTTTTCTAAGTCTGCATCACTCTTTCATCTTAGAACAAGTTCTAGATGAAATTATGTCAGGCATAGAGGAGACGCATGGGCCTCTTAGACTATTCTACTCTGGTGCTCTTGGTCTCATACTTCTCTCTCTTTTCATGACGGTTTGGTATTACCCAGCTTATTATTGATCCTGTGAAAACTTCCGAACCCTGCATTACACATTTGAGGATGTGAAATTACAATTGACTAATCAAATCAACACTCCTTTATTAATGATAATGGCACTTCAGCTATCTGATCATTCTTAGGATCACTCTTATGCACTTCTACCCAGTCCATTAGTAACAAATTCTAACACACTGGGCGGGGGGGGGGGGGAGGTAATGTTTTGTGGTATATAGATTTTTTTTTGTGGTTTTTCAAATTTCACCTATTTCACTCTAAAACTAGGCCAACCAATTTAAGTAGCTTAATAGTGTTCTGGAGAAAAAAATATAGCAATGCTAGATGTCTAAATGCTCACATTAAAATCTTTTTGTTTCAATCTATATTGCTCATGGGATGGATTATTACACATTAATAAGCCTCCAAAACCCTAGAGGAAAAAAACTCAACATGTATAATTATATTAAGTCTGCTTCTGCATACAACTTAAGATTGTGAATGTTTGTTTATTATTTTAAAAAATTTAAACAGTGCTTTCTGTGTGCCAGTACTTATTCTAAACATTAACTCATTTGAAATTCAAAATGACCTGATAAGAATGACAGTATTACTATACTCATAATATAAATGGGAATTTTCAAACTTTTGATGCAAAAAAATTAAAATTAAATAACTTGCTTAAGTTCCCTTAGGCAGGCTGGGTTGTGAGCCCAGGGGACTTTTCCCCAGAGGCTGACCTGTTAACTCAATGGTCTTTGTAGTTGGGAGTGAAAAGCCTATTCCTTAAGAGGATACCTGTACATTTATTGTGTTTGAATTCTTTTTTCTCAGAAACTCATTCAACACCAGACAGATGTGTTTTATTTAAAAAACAAAATAAGCCGGGCATGGTGGTGCATGCTTGTAATCCCCTCTCCTTGGGAGGCAGAGACAGGAGGATCGCACAGGTTCGAACAAGGACAGCCTCGCTGGCTTGAGAGATACTGTTTCCAAATAAAAATATAGAAAATAGGTCTGGAGGTGTATCCCAGAGGTAGAAGGGTTTCCAAGAACCCCAGTACCACCAAAAAATTAATTAATTAAAAACAAAAGCCCCTTTAATGAGAAAGTCTAATAAAATTCAGTTATTAACTCAAGCTCTTAAAAAATCTTTCAGAAAAGGCAACAGAGAAGCAGGCAGCTGCTGATAATTCTTTAGTGGAAAAGTAAGTTGCATACTTATACAAGCTGCCCTAATGATTATCAAGCCCAAGTTTTGTTAAAAAACACACACAAAACAGATTTCAAGATATACCAAAGAAACCATACAGATACCCTTATCAATATAAAAGTTGAACAATGACATTTAAGAATATAGCAAAAGCCAAATGTGGCAATATACACGAATAACTTATAAATAAGCCTTTCAATCAGAGAAAGCTAAAATGGAGAGCACTCACTGAGGGGCAACATAGGTAAAAGGAAAGCAAGAGTGCTTTCCTAAACATCCCCCTAACAACTAAGCCAAAAAGACAGCTACTAACATACAGTTTTCCTTTTCCCCTAGCCAATTCATGTTTCTTCAGATATGTTTGGTTTCTGATCAGTATGTACAGACATAAGGTAATTTCTCCAGCGATTACCACCACTTCTTCCTTTCCCTCTACTTCTGTCTAGCAACATTTTTCCTTTGTTTTGACCAGTTGAACTCAAAAAAGTCTGACCAGTATCAACTCATTGTAATAGCACTTGGGAAATGCAGTCTTAGAAAACACAAACTTTTTTTTTTTTTTTTAACAGAAATGGCTTGACAAAGTTTCCATTCTTGATGTGACAGCGTCTCCCATGCTGATCACTAGGTTAATGGCTCCTCTTGGTGAGATCACAAGCTCTCTCTGGCGCTACACTGGAGTGCTCCCTCTCTGGTGAGGTACTACGGAGCCCTGTGTGCACACTCCCACCCATTTAAGCTTTCAGTAAATACAGAGCATCATTTTAAAACGTTTCAGTAGAATAATGTAAGAACACTGCATTTATATTGGGCTGTTTTGTCACTGCCTGCATTGGGTTGGAGTGCTGTTCCTGGCACAGTGGATGCACAGTTAGTTGGTGGCCACACTAAGTTCCTTAGGCATCAGTACGTCCCTCTCTTCAAGCCTCAGCACTTTTTTTTTTTTTTTTGCAGCAATGATGGTATTCTTCATCAGCATTGCCACTGTCAAGGGATTGGCACCCCCAGGGACAGGAGTGATGCAACCAGCTTTCTTCTTGACTCCTTCAAAATCCACATCTCCAACCAACTTGAGTTTAGCAGTTACAGGATCTTGAATTCTGTTTATCACCACATCAATGATTGCTGCCCCTTCCTTGATCATATCTGCTGTGATCAGATTTGGAATGCCTGCAGTAGATACTACAATATCTGCAAGAATTGTGTGTTTCTTCAGATGCTCTTTGGGAGCTTAGTGGTGAGATATTGCAACAGTGGCATCACCTCCAGGCCATTCGTGTACCCCACCTGTGTGTAGCAACATTGCAATGGGCATGCCAACATTTTTAGACCTTCCAGACACAATCACATTCTTCCCCAGGGTTGGAATACCAGTTCGCTAAATTATTTCCCACCGTCACCCCCATGGGGTGCTGGTAACATGGAATACTGATCCAGACACATTCAACCCCACATAATGACATGAAAGCCATCCACATCCTTGTCTGGAGAAATGGCATTGCAGATCTTCCTCTCATTGATGTGCTCTGGAAGAGGCAGTTGAACAAGGAGGCCATCTATTTGTTCATCTTTATTTAGTTTATTTATTAAATTCAATTGGTCTTCCTCTGAAATTGAAGCTGGTTTCACAATTGTCTCACTGTTGATTCCCACATGTGCAGCTGCCCTATTTTGTTGAGGACATAGGAGTGACTTGCAGAATTTTCACCAACTAGAACCATACTCAGGTGGGGCTGGCTTGTTGCCCATGGCCACCCACTCATCTATCTCCTGCCACACTTCCTGCTTGATCTGCTGAGCCAGCTTCTTTCCAGTAATGACAAGTGCTTCATTTCGAATTGCAGCGAGGTGGAAGGGCCGATGCCAGAGGTGGCAGCGATGCGTTGGCTGGAGCAGCCCAGTGGCCAGTGGACACAAGAGAAGTTATCACCATCCTCCATCATTGGGAGAACTGAATTCTTAACATCCTTTTTTTCTCTTTCTTGAAATATCTTTTTTCTGGTATTATATAGGTTCTTAATAGACTTCCTATAAAGTGATTCTAAGCAATTTAAACAGAAAAAGAATTTGTCAAAAGGATGTTGGCTAGTTTAAGAATTCTAATTCTTTAGATGAAACAAAGAGGCTAACCACCAAAATCCCACCACATAGTTTGGTAAAAGCAGTGCTGTTGCTGCTGCTATGGGTCATGGGATGCTTAAGATTTTCCTGCTGTCGTGACTGTGACACAACCAACACTGTTGTCATGGAAACCTACTGTGGCTGCTGCTGTTCTTGCTTCTTTTGATCCAGTTTTGGACCTATGCATTTTACCTTCAAGGGTTGTGAAATAAAATAGAGGAGAACTGATATTTTCAAAAACTGAGAGATTCTCATTTAAGACATGCTTCCTCGGAGTATACATGAGAAAACTATTCTGTTTATAGGGAATTTAAATTTAACTGAGGACAATACATTTTTTATTAAATCCGACAACCTTAATGTCTTCTCAATTTCTTAACTTCTCACTATTCAAGGGGAAATAAAGATTCATATGAAGTTGGGTGTGGTGGCACATGCTTGTAATATTAGCATTTGGGAGGCTGAGACAGGAGGACTGCAGTTCGAGAACAGCCTCAGGTACTACTAAGTGAGGCCCTTTGCAACTCAATGAGACTGTGTTTCAAAATAAAAAAATAAAAATTAGGGCTGGAGGTGTAGCTTGGAGAATGCCCCTGGGTTCCATCCCCAATACCAAAAAAAAAAAAAAAAAAGATTCGTATGATGAACATTTCTTAAAACATAAAAGATATTTTCTATTGAAAAGGAACCAAACTATACTCTCTCCCCAAACTTTTCCATAGTCACAACACAGTAATTCTGTGATGGGGTGAAAGTATTTTCTGGCATTAAACATACACTTAATTTATTAACCACATTTTCCTATCAACTTAATTGTTCCACCATTTTAAGGTAGTTGCTTTTATTTATAATATAAGTTCATATTAATTGTCCCACCATTTTAAGGTAGTTGCTTTTATTTATAAGTTCATATTTTATTTGTAACAAAAACCTTTTTTTTTCTAATAATAAAGGAGTATCTCATTACTAATCCTGAGGAAGAAATTTGACTGTTGAAGATAAAAACACATTCAGAGTATATGTGCATGGCAACAAATATCCCCAAAGAATCTGTTTAAAGTTCTCCCTTTGTGACATTCACTGCTCTGTATTTGAGTGTCTCTAATTCACTTTTTGACTGAGAATATTTAGAAATCTTTTCTAGCATTTGTATAGAAAAGGTGATTTTTAAAATACTTGTATTGGTGAATTATAGTTTCACATAATAATGTAGTTCATACTCGAGGTAAAATACATGCATATAACACTTGTTGGGCTTCCTCCTGAGTTAATCTCCACATCCCCTCTTCTTCAAACAGGGTATTGAGATTAGCATTGGTATTCTCATATAATTCATTCTCCCATAATGTCAATGAAATCGAATCCTCCATTTATTCTCCCATTTTTCTCCTCTTACTCTAGACAATCTCTCTGGTTCCATTGCAGTTTCTCTTCCATTATCTAATGCCTTTCTGGTATCTTGATTATGCTCTAGCTTGCTATACACACTCAAAACCATATCAAAAGAATTGTACACCACAACCAAGTTGGTTTCATCCTAGGAAGGCAAGGCTGGTTCAACATATGCAAATCAATACATGTTATTCACCACATAAATAGAACTGAGAACAAAAACCACATGATCATATCAATAGATGCTGAAAAATCATTTGACAAAATCATAACCTATTCATGCTAAAAACACCACAGAAAATTGGAATAGAAGGAACATATTTCAACATCATTAAGGCTATATACAATAAACCCAAAGCCAACATCATATTGAATGGGGAAAAACTTCAAGAATGTCCTCTAAAATCAGGAAGAAGACAAGGATGCCCACTATCACCACTCCTTTTCAATATACCCTTGAGACTCTTGCCACAGCAATAAGACAGGAGAAGGAAATCAAAGGAATTCACATAGGAAGAGAGGAATTAAAATTATCCTAATTTGCAGATGACATGATCCTTTATCTAGAAGACCCAAAGAACTCAACCAAAAGACTACTGAAGCTGATTAACCAATTCAGCAAAGTTGCAGGATACAAAATCAACCTAAATAAACCAGTTGCTTTTCTATATGCCAACAATGAATCCCCAAAGAAAGAAAGAAAGAAAGAAAACAACTGCATTCACTATAACCTCAAAACCAATAAAATGCCTAGGAATAAACCTAACCAAAGATGTAAAAGACCTCTACAACAAAAACTGTAAAACATTAAAGAAAGAAATTGAAGAAAACCTTGGAAGATGGAAAGATCTCCCTTGCTCATGGATAGGCAGAATAAATATCATCAAAATAGCCATTCTGCCAAAAGTGATCTACAGAGTCAATGCAATTCCTATTAAAATACCAACGACATTCTTCATAGACCTAGAAAAATCAGTCATGAATTTTATATTGAGAAAGAAAAGGTCCAGAATAGCCAAAGCAATTCCCAGAAATAGGAACTATGTAGGAGGCATCACAATCCCTGACTTCAAATTATACTATAGAGCAATAGTAGTAAAAATAGCATGGTATTGGCACAACAACAGGCATACAGACCAATTGAACAGAATAGAAGATACAGAAACAAATTCACACACCTACAGTCAATTAATCTTTGACAAACGGGCCAAACTCATATGCTGAAGAAAAGACAGCCTTTTCAACAAATGGTGCTGGGAGAACTGGCTATCGATTTGTAGAAAGATGGAATTAAATCCTTACCTCTCACCAAGCACAGGAATCAACTCTATATGGATCAAAAATTTAGAAATTAGAGCAGAGACTGTGAAGTTATTAGAGGAGGACAGAGGCTTAACACACCAACATATAGGCACAGGCAGTAACTTTCTCAACAAGATCTCCAAAGCTCAGGAAATTAAAGCAAGAATTAACAAGTGGGATGGCATCAAATTAAAAAGTTTCTGCTCATCAAAGGAAACCATCAAGAACCTAATGAGAAAGCCTACAGAATAGGAGAAGATCTTTACCAGCCACCACTCTGATAGAGGACTAATATCCAGAATATACAAATAGCTCAAAAGACTCTACACTAGCAAAATAACCCAATCAAAAAATGGGAAACTGAATTGAATAGATGCTTCATAAAAGAAGAGATACAAATGGCCAATAAATAAATGAAAAGATGTTCAACATCATTAGCCATCAGGGAGATGCAAATCAAAACTATGCTGAGATTCCATCTAACCCCAATCAGAGTGGCGAGCATAAAGAAAGCAAATAACAACAAACACTGGTGAGGATGTTGGGAAAGAGGAACTCTTTTACACTGTTGGTGGGAGTGCAAACTAGTTTAGCTGCTATGGAGATCAGTGTGGAGATTCCTTATAATACTGGGAATAGATCCACCATATGATCCAGTTATACAACTCCTGGGTATCTTTCCAAAGGGGTTGAAATCAGAGAACTACAGTAACTTATACATATCCATGTTTATAGCAGCACAATTTGTAATGGCCAAAATATGAAACCAACCAAAGTCTCCATCAACAGATGAATGGAGCTACACAAAATTATGGGAACTACACACAATGGAATTCTGCTCAGCAATAAGGAGCAAAATCATGTCATTTGCAACAGAATGGAAAGACCTGGAGAACATTATGTTAAGTGAGATCAGCCAAGCACAGAAAGAGAAGGGACATATGTTTCCTCTAATATGCCCAAACTAGGGAGTATTAGGAATACCAGAGGGACTCCAGATAATGGAGGGGAAACCTCAGCAAAGCTAAAATGTAAGGGTAGGAGAGAAATGGGGGAGGGGTGGGTATCAAGTACTGTCTGAATGTATGCCATTTTCAATATGATCCACATAAAAATAAAAAAAATTAATACATAAAAATAAATAAAATAAAAAAAATATGAGAGAAAACATAAGACCCTTCACTTCTTGTGACCGGCTAATTCCACATGTTATTCTCCAGGTCTATCACTTTCTTGCAAAAGACATAATTTTTTTTTATTGCTGAGTAGAATTCCATTGTGTGTATATTCCAAAATTTTATAATCCATTCATGTGTTGATGGACACCTAGGTTGTTTTCATACTTTGACTATTGTGAATTATGCTGCTACAAATATGGATATGCATATATTATTATAATATTCCAAATTTAGTTTTCTAAAAAGATACTCTGTAGTGGCATAGCCAAATCATATGGTGCATTCATTTCCAATTTTCTGAGTAATCTATACACTAATCTCCATAGTGGCTGTAGTAATTTGTTATCCCACCAATAGTATAGGAGAGTTCCTATTTCTCCATACCCTCACTAGCATCTTTTGTTGTTTGACTCTTTTGGAGGGTGAGAAGTAATGATTTAATTTTTCCTACAAATGAATAATGAGTTTTCCCAACACCACTTGTTAAAAGGCTATCAATTCTTCCATGTATGTGTTTAACACCTTGCTAGAAAACCAATTTGCTATAAATGTATAGATTTGTTTCTGTATCTTATATTCTGTTTTTGTTTTTTTTTTGCCAAATCAAGCTTTTCTGAAGTAAAATTTGAAGGCGGCAATTGTAATGCCTCCTTCTTTTTGCTGAGAAATGCTTTGTCTCTTCTTTTGTTTCTCCTGTGAAATTTAGAACAGATTTTTTTAAGTCTATAAATAAGTTGGCTCTGGGTTCATCAATCTTGTTAATCTTTTCAAAGAGCAAGCTTTTTGTTTCTTGATCTTTGTATTGTTTTGCTATTGATTTTGGCTCTCATCCCCATGTATTTATGCAATTTCTTTTGGTCTCCCTGTTGTTGATTTCTACTTTCATTCCATTATGACCTGAAAAGATGCAAGCAATTATATTACATTTTTTAAATTGGCTTGGTCTTGCTTCTTCTCTACTTTGGAGAAGGCTCTGTGTGCAGTTGAGAAGAATGTGTATTTAGCCACTGTTAGTTGGAATATCTGTATAAGTCTATTCTGCCTATTTGGTTTAAAGTGTTCTTTAGGTTTGATGAATTTTTACTCTTCTGTCTGGAAGATTCAGTGCTGTGTTGAAGTCTCCCAATATTTGTGCCTATTTGAGAACTAATGTCTTGAAGAGTTTGTTTTATAGAAGTGGGTGTATCCACATTTGAGGCACAAATGTTTACTATTATTACATTTGTTTACTGGATTGTTTTTCTTACATGGTCCTCTTTGTCTTTTTTGATAAGTTTTAGCTTGAAGTCTGCTTTGTCGGATATGAGATATGCTTGCTTTAGGTCTGCATTTGCATCTTTTTCCATTCTTTCACTGTTAGCCTATGGATATCTTTACCTGTAAAGTGAGCTTCTTGAGAACAGCATAGGTGGATTATGTTCGTTAATCCACGTTGCCAGTCTATGCCTTTTAATTGGGAAGATTCGACCTTTGACAGTAAATGTTTTTATTGACAGATAACTTTTGTTTCCTCTCATTTTGAGTTATATTTTCTGTTGGATATAGTGCTATTTATCTTTCACTCATTGACCATCTAGTGGAATTTAAACCCCCGCTCCCTTTGTGGTACTGGGGATGAAACCCAGGGGCATTCTACCTCCAAGTCACACCTCCAGCCCTATTTTTATTCTTTATTTTTTGAAACAGGGTCTCATTGAGTTGCAAAGGTCCTAACTACGTAGATGAGGTTGGCCTCAAACTGCAATTCTCCTGTCTCAGTCACCCAAATTCTGGGATCACAAGTGTGTGCTACCACACCTGACTTTACCTCCTTTTGGGTTCTGGTATTTCTTTTTTCTTCTTCATGTTTTAAGTATTTTCTCTAATGCTGATTTTTGTTCATAACTTGTTTTAATTTTTGCAAGTCTCAGAAGGTTTTTATTTCTCAATCAATTTTAAATGATATCTTTACTGGAAATAGCAGTCTTTGTTTGAAGTTGTTTTCTTTCAGGGTGTGTATTACAGAAGGGCTTTCATGACTTGGGTTTAGTAGTCCAGAGTGATTTTTATCATTTGCCCCTGAATGTCATCTATTCATTTGCTTTTTGTGTGTTTACAATTTTTTCTTTGCCCTCTGTTTGTCGTTTTAATTATTATGTGGCATGGAGAAGTTCTTCTTTGATCTTGTTATGTTGGAGTTCTGAATGACTCCTATATGTAGATGTACATGGGCCTACCTCCTGCAATTTATACCACCTCCCAATAATGACATCAAATTATTAATTTATTTTAAGCAGATTAATCCATTGATGAGCTTTGAGACCTCATTATCCAATTATCTTGCCCAAATCCCTATCTCTGAACATTGCTACATTGGGAACTAAACTTTTAACATAAAGCCTTTGGGGGATGCTTCATATCCAAACCATAATAAATACTAATCAGTCCTACCATATTTGATAAACAGTACAAATGCAAAATTATTTGGACTTTAGTGGAAGAAAATGGTTTCTTAATCATTCTTTGCCTTAAAATAATCGAACATCTGGTAGCACATACTTGCAATCCCAGTACCTGTGAAGCTGAGACAGGAGGATCACAGGTTTGAGGACAGTCTTGACAATGGAGAGAAACTCTCAGAGACCTAGCAAGACATGGTTTCAAACTAAAACATAAAGTAGGGCTGAGGTAGAATTCCCCTGGGTTCAATCCATAGTACCAGAAAAATAAAATGAAATAATCTAACAACAATAATAAAACATGTATGCAAACCTCATTTTGACTTTTAGTTGAAAGACACCAATTTTAATTTTTGATCTTAAAAATTCCTTCAAGCAAGAAAGCATATATTTAGTTTTTGTGGTACTGGGGATGAAACCCAGGGGCATTCCTCTGAGATACACCCCTAACCCTTTTATTTTATTTTATTTTTTTTTATTTTTAACAGGCTTTAACTAAGTTACTGATGCTGGGCTTGAACTTACTATTCTCCTGTCACAGCCTCCCAAGTACTGGGATTACAGGCATGTACTACTACACCCTGGCTGGGAAAGTAGGAGATTATATATATATATATAAATATTTAGATGGGAATAAAAACATAGTAGGCTACCAAAAAGTAGAGTAGTATATAGCAGATTATTTCCATTCATTTCTAAGGGTCTTTAGACTATAGTAAATATCCAGAAAATGCTTCTAACGAAATTATTATTCTAAACATGAATTCTGATTCTTAACTATCACACTGCTCTGAATCTGACATATAACCTTTGGTCTCTATACCAGCATTTCATTTTACTGGCTTTTTCTCTAATTTAAAATACAGTTTTAAAATAATGCAGTTACTTACATATATTCTTAATACTTGATTATTTCGCTTTATGTTTTATTACTTTAAGAAAAATAAAGAAATAATTAGTAAAATTCCATACAATACAGAAACTTGGTATTAAAAAAGTAACAGAGCCTGGCATGGTGATGCACACTTGTAATTCTTATACTTGGGAGGCTAAGACAGGAAGATTTCAGGTTCAAGGAGAGTCTCAACAAGTAGTGAGATTCTCATTAACTAAGCAAGATCCTGTTTCCAAATGAAAAATAAAATAGGGCTGGGGGTGTAGCACAGAGATAGAATGTCCCTGGGTTCAAGCCAGTGCTACAAAAAAAAAAATAAATAAATAAATAACAGTCCTCTGCTTCCAACTTTTAATCCTAGTTCCAAGAGATAATAGTTAGGTCTGTGTAGCAAGACCCTGTTTCCAAATAAAAATAAAACAGGGCTAGGGGTACAGCTCATAAGTAGAATGTCCCTAGGTTCAATCTCCAGTACTACAAAACAGAAAAAAGTAACAGTTATTTGCTTCCAAACTCCAATCCCAGTATCAAGAGATAATAGTGTGTTATATATTCTTGTAAAATAATATCTACAAATACATAAATAGTCCACATCACAGTAGAATTTTAAACATTTATTTTAAAAGTGCTAATATTGAAGATTTTTAAAATGTAAAGATATTACATTATAAATGTCTGCAGGCAAGTTCAGAAGTATCTACTCTTCTAAGTTGCTAAATTTTTATAACATTTACATAATTTTATAACATTTCAATTTTTTAGGGCTGGTCATGTAGCTCAGCAATTGAGCGTGTGCTTTACAGGAGTTAGGCTTTGACTTGATCCCTAGTGCCACAAATAGAAATTAAAATAAAAATAACTCATACTTAAAGCAGACTTAAACAACATTAAAATGTACTTGCTATGTCATAAACAATTAACTATTCCACTTTTTGTGGAGAGTTAAGTTGCTTCCATTTTTTAACTGATGAAAAATATTGCCACAGTGAGCATCTTTTTATGCATAGTTTAGAATAATTGTCAAAGTAGTTCATTAATTTTAAAAGCTTGAGTGGTTCGTGTTGATATTCAAATACAGTCAGAACATACCTTGAATAGCTTATACTCAGTTCTCCCTCAAATATTTTAATCTCATTATAAATAGTGTGTAGGCATCAGTAGCAGGTAAAGTTGACCTTTTTTATTCCTCTTTCATATCTGGCACAAGATGAAATGACATTTAAAGAATTTTAATGGTTGTGGTCTATATCATATACAGCATCATTTAACACACACACATACACACACACACACACACACACACACACACACACACACACATATCTACATGCTAAACACATTTCTATTCCCCACTCTGGAAGACTTAACCATAGTTATTATGGGAAGCAGTTCACTCCTGCTTTAAAAAAAATCCAGGATACACCAAGGGATGTTTGCATGTATTTATGTATCACTTTGAATGTTATACATAAAAGATCACAATCATAAATACATCCTTTACTGTTGCCTCTCTTTGGTGTTAAAGACCAATTTATAAAACACACTACTACTTAGAATTTCCTGTTTCTCATACTCTGAATAACTCAGATCTTTAAACTTCAATCCACATTTTTCCTCCAACTCCTTGACCCCTGCCTGCCTGGAATCTTGTTTTTCTCCTACTGTGCTTTCTCTAATCCATTGTTCCAGTTTTCTAAGAACAATGTTTTTACTTTATCTGCTACAAATGCTTACCTGATCTTCTCTAGCTCTCTAATAGTCCATGGTCACATACTTCTCAAAGCTATCTTGAGCTGACAATATGAATGAGACTGTTCTCAGAGCTTATCTCAGTTAATTCTAATAGGAAACTTATGCGAATTCTTCCAGTGATGACTCTATGGTAAAGAGACATTAAATGATTTGCCTAAAGTTACACAGTTAGCAAGTGGTAAATCTGGAATTTGAATTTAGGTCATCGGTCTGAAATAGTCAAAGCTATTAAACATTCTTCTGATTTTTTTGTTTGTGAAAGAAATACATCCTGTTCACCAGGTCTGATTCCACCTACCCTCCTCATTACACTTTGTGTAACACTTCTCTTTCAGTTGCAAGCAACAGAAAATGCAATTCAAACCGCATAAGGGTGGGGGGAAAGGAAATTAATTAATTAATTTATTTATTCTTTTTGTGAGTCTGGAGATGGAACCCAGAGGCATTTGACCTCCGAGCTATACCCCCTGCCCAATTTTTATTCTTTATTTTGAAACAGGGTCTCACTAAGTTGCAGAGGGCCTCACTAAGTAGCTGAGGCTATCCGTGAACCGTGATCCTCCTGTCTCAGCCTCCCAGATGCTGGGATTACAAGCGTGCGCCACCACGCCTGGATGGAAAAAGAAATTTAATGGCTCACAAACTAAAAACTGGCCTGTGGTAGGGATGCTTTCAAGTGTAGGTTAATTTCAGGTTCAATTAGTTCTACCAGAACTCTGATGTCCAGTCTCTGTGACATTTTGCTATCTTTGATGTGTTGGCTTTATTTTAAAGTTCAAGTCTAGCTGGAAAGAGAGGGTTTCATTTTAGCTAGCTCTTACCAAAGTTCTCTTACTTACTACATGGAGAAGAACTTTGGACAAAATGGCGAAAGACCAAATTCACAAAGAAAACCCAGAGTTGTTGCAAAAGAAGGGAGAAAAGGGAGGCTCCCATTACAATTCTCACTAATGCTTTTGTTTTGTTTTGTTTGTTTTGTTTTTCTGGTACTGTGGATGGAACCCAGAGGCATTCTACTTCGGAGCTACACCCCCAGCCCTATTTTTTATTCTTTGTTTTGAAACAGGGTCTCACTGAGTTGCAGAGGGCCTCACTCAATAGCGAGGGTGTCTGTGAACCATGATCCTCGCGTCTCAGCCTCCCAAATGCTGTTATTACAAGCATGCGCCACCATGCTCAGCTCTCACTAACGTTTTATATAACTCACGTTTGTTCACCTAATAGTTGTGTCTCATTTTCATTCACCACCAGTGTATGACTTTGACAAAGGACTCACTTTTTTCTTGTTGCCTAAATTTCTGTCGTCCTGGTAGATTTCATTGACCACAAAGACAACCATCCCATTGTATAGTTAAATGTTTCCTCGAGTTACTGCTTAAATAACACTGTAAACTATATGCACACATGCCTTTTCTCACCAAACTGTCTTTTCCTTGAAGTATCACAATAGCTACTAAACATATGTTTGCTAAAAAATGTACTAACTTATTGTGATTTTTTGGCAAAACTTGTCATCCTGAAACTGTAGTGTAGAAAATTGGCAGTTGAAGCCGGGCGTGGTGGCGCACGCTTGTAATCCCCGCGCTTGGGAGGCGGAGACAGGAGGATCGCGCAGGTTCGAAGCCAGCCGTGCTGGCGTAAGAGACCCTGTTTCAAAAATATAAAATAGGTCTGGGAGTGTAGCCCGGAGGAAGAAGGGCTTCCAGGAACCCCAGTACCACAAAAAAAAAAAAAAAAAAAAAAAATTGGCAGTTGAGCGAATTGGATCAAACAATGATGAAGTTCATGCTACAATGACCTGGAAATGTGAGAACTAATTCAAATTGAGGCAGAGATCAGAAGGGGTAACAAAGATTAGCTGTCAAAATGTGAATTTTTGAGATAGATACTCAGGGCCAGGTGTGGTGACACATACCTGTAATTCCAGTATTTGGGAGGCTGATACAGGAAATGACCCAGTTTCAAAATAAAACATGTTAAGGGCTGGGGTGTAATGATTGGAGGTAGAATGACCCTGGGTTCCATCTCCAGTACAGAGAAAGAAAGAGGAATGAGAATGAGAGAGAGAGAGAGAGAGAGAGAGAGAGAGAGAGAGAGAGAGAGAGAGAGAAAGAGAAAGGAATCGGGGAATATATGGACTTGAATGTATGTTTCAGATCTCTTAGCCTGTGCAAACTCAAAATTAAAAAATTATTTCAGCTACTAAAACCTTCTGCTTGGGATGGGATCCAGATAGTTCTTTAAAAGCATCCAGGAAAAGAAATTCATTGTTTCATCTTGATAACTTGTTCCAAGCTCTAAACATTTTTACCAAGAGGGTTTTGACATACATAGATTTTTTTTTTAAAGTGCTTGCATACATATCATCTTTGGAATTTGAGAAAAAAAACTAAAGTTTGTATTCAAGGTATATATTTAAAGTCTATACTGGTGCAAACTATGTTTAAATTTCTTTCATAGAATTTGGGGCTCTTACTCTTAAACCTCCTTCTTTTTCTCATTTAAGTCACTTGGATGACTATTCTGACCAGACACTTCCCTCAGCTCTTCGCTTCCTTTTGGCCAAGCACATGGAGGACCCAGGCTATGCTTTTATCAAATGTTTTAGTTTGTTATTTTAATACAAATGTTTATAGGTATCTAATTATAGCTTAGATCTCTCATGCAAAGTTTATCAACAAAAAATTCTTGTAATAGGAAGGACTTAAATTCATGAGCATGCACATAAAATAATGTCCAATGATAGATCCTCATTTTTAACATATGACATCAAAAGAACCCAGATCTAAAAAATAAAATTCAGCCTATTTCCTGTACTTGTACTTTCTTAAACATGGCAGAAACCAATTACCAGAGAAAAACCTCTATTTATTTATAATTATCCATGTGTCAGGATCTAAAAATATGAATTATGGAATCATATGCATTTGATTTAAAAATTCTTTTAGGGAAGAAATTTTTTATCCTAGTGTCTTGTTCTATTTTTCTGTAATACTGAATAATATTGCGCTTTTCCTTATGTAATTCATAGGACAATGCTATATCAATCCACTTTTAGTTCTTTACATTAGGAGAGGATAATAAATACTATGCTGAGAGAAAAGAATAGGAACCATCAACAGCTCAATACTGTCAGGGAGAGTGATTTATCTCTCACTGTTAAACATCACAGTTTAAATCTGCCAACCAGCTTGAAGGTCAACTACAAAAGTGTCAATAAATATGAAACTCAGACCTCATGCTGGAGAACAGTGGAAAATAATCAGAAAACAATCATTTCCTTGGCTGAGATAATTAGGCACTTACAGAGACATAATCGGTTCACCTGGTTTTCTTTTACACCTCCAGGTTCAAGGATAACATTCCTTTCTCACTTTGGAGATAATACAGGCTTTGTAAGAACTTTAGCCTGGGAGTCCATAATAGGATTAAACAGGTATGAAATTTGTTTAGTTGAACAGCATGTACCGAGTTTGCACTGTGAATAGAGATCTTCACAGGAGGCTAGAAGAATGAGATTAGTCAGTCACAAAAAATAAGGAATCGGATGCTCTCCCTAATATGCAAAAGCCAGGGAGAAAGTGGGTCATAGGAGGAACTCCAGACAAAGAAGGAGATACTATAGATGAGCAAATAAGGCGTCCTAACTGAGGGAGGGAGGAAGAAGGAAATTCTCTAATATTCATGATGTACATTAACAAACATATCAAGATCAATCATTAAACCAAACATGAGAAGAAGGGAGTGGGAGCGAATGGGGTGGGAATTGGGCAAGGCCTGATTGGGTGATGTGTGCATGTATGCCTCCACCATCTTGTACTCCATTAAGATGTATGACTACAATGCACTAATAATAAAAAAAAGTAGAGAAAATAAAGAAAGAGGAAAGAGAATCAACCAAGACACTGTAGACATCAGGGCCAGTCTTAAACAGAGCTAGAGAATCCTGAGAAATTTTTTCTCATATAGTGAAACCATTCACATGTCCCAGATCTTCCTCTAGCTCTGTTTTTTTTCTGGCTTTTTTCATTTCAAACTTTAAAAAACCCTCCATTTCCTGACTCTTGCTATTATTTCCTCTTTTCTTAGCCTCTACAGAAAGCTGAAATCACAAACAGGCACACAAAGATAATTTGAAGCTAAACTAAAGAGAAAGAAAACTGTGATTTTTTTCCTCTTTACCTGTCAACCATATCACACACAAATATTAAGGTATAATTTAATATGGCTTTTTTTTAGAGTTTTGTATGGCTCTTTGCATAAGAAATTTGCAAATCAAATTATTGTTCTTTTAGGCTTTGTGTCCCAAAGTTTGGGCTCAAAATGCCTAACTACCACAAATCATTCCTTATTTATTTATTATTTATTTATATTGAACCCAGGGACATTCTCTTTCCAAGCTACACCCCCAGCTCGTTTTCACTTTTTATTTTGAGATAGGGGCTCCCTGAGTTGCTGACACTGGTCTAGAACTTGGAATTCTTCTCTCTCAGCCTTAGAAGTACTGAGATTATAGGTGTGCCCTCCATGTCCAGCTTGATTTGTTAAATAAAGAGTATTTGTCAACTATACTGCCATATTTGATTTTGTTTTTATGTCAACATATTTCATATAAATACAAATCAGGAAATATTTATAGGTGTTAGTCACTAATTAGTTGTTTAAAGAATATACATAATTATGTAATTGGTTATATGAGACTATACACTTGAAATTGTGGTTACTGGCCCATTTAATCTATTACTCATGGAAATTCACAATATGTGGATTGCTGCAGACACTGTTCTTGTGGTTTGTTCTTGATCTAAAAAGACAGAGGGCAGAGATTCCTGTATTAGAGCAGGAAATTCCCTCTATTGTTTCTAGGATTGCCCCAATTTGATAAAATTTATAATTTCTTATAGGAATAAGTATATTTATTATCTCATCATAGGAAGCCAGGCTTTAAGGACAATTACACTGTTTTATACTAAGATATTGATATTATAGATGATCTAACTATTTTGGGATGAAATGCTAGAGTAGGAAAATCCATAGAGGTTAACCTGGACACTCTCTATTGAGAGGGGGAAGGGAAATGGAGGGGGAAGGGCATGAAGCACAATCTAAATGTACACCACTTTTAATATGTTCCACTTATAAAAAAATTTTTAAAAATTAAGATTAAGAGAACCTATACTAATTACCAAGTACACAAAAGAGTTATAGCCCAAAGCCTCCATACTTTAAAGACAAGTTTTTAACATAATAAATAATTTCAATCACACAGATAGAAAAAGGGAAAACTCCCCAAGGACACAGGTGGATGGTACAGGCCTTCTCCAAAGTGGCTACATACCCTGTAACCCTGCCCTTGTTAACCAAGTAACACAGCTTGTACATCTTGGTCATAAATCTAACAAGAAAGGCTGACACATGGAGATCGTTGGTGGGCCTGGGCCTGCACTGGGTCAGGAGGAGGTGAAAAGACTGTTGGCCAAGCAGGATGGGATGAAGGAGAGAATGAGTCCTTATAAAAACTGTTCTATGTTCAAAACTCCAGTGACTTGTTTTCAAGTCCCTCTACCGCCCCTCAAAAGCAGTGCTTCCTGTCCCTTTTTACCCTGCCTTTGTAATAATAAAAGTTGCTTAAGCTTAAAAAATAATAAATAAAATTCACTTTTCCTCTCTTTTTTTGTGTGGTACTGGGGTTCCTGGAAGCCCTTCTACCTCTGGGCTACACTCCCAGACCTATTTTATACTTTTTTAAAATTTGGAAACAGGGTCTCTTAAGCCAGCGTGGCTGGCTTCGGACCTGCATGATCCTCCTGTCTCTGCCTCCCAAGCGCAGGGATTACAAGCGTGTGCCACCACGCCCGGCTCACTTTTCCTCTTTTGTTCAAAAAAAGGCTAATTTAAAAATGTTCCTCAAGTTCCACATTGGATTATGGCTCTGCTCTGAATTACCCAAACTATGTAGGTTTTACTTAATGATTTTTGTATACTGAGAACTTCACTGAATAAAATAAAATACACTTTAGATTGACTAGAAATGCCTTTTAATAGTCAATTCCTAAGGTACAGTATCTTGACTTTACCTTTCAAAGGTGCTCTACCACTGATCACTCAAACATGCTCTATTCTATTAGTTTCAGAAGTTCAGATTCTCTAAGCATGAAGAGAAATTAGAACCCAGAAGCATTCTACCTCTGAGCTACACCCTAGCTCCATTTTTTAATTCTTTGTTTTGAAATAGGGTCTCACCAAGTTGGGGAGAATCTCACTACGTAGTAAAAGCTGGCTGCGAACCTGTCATCCTCCTGTCTTAGCCTCCCAGGCACTGGTATTACAAGTGTGCACTACCCCACCCAACCAAACACAATATATATTTAATTGCATTTACCAAACGTTGCCTTAGTGATAACTTTTCTTCCCCATTTAATGTAATATGGCTGTGAAATGTGATAGTAGAATTCATATAAAACTGGTAATCATATAACATTGTAATATGTGAGCTAGGACCATTCTTTGTGGATCTTTTCCCTCGCCTTTAATTTGGAATTCTTATTCTATTTTAACCTATAATACGGCTTACATTTTAATGGTATTTTCTAAACTTGCAAGTAGCATATTGCTGATTAGTTAGATTGTATTAACTATTTAAATCAACATAATTTAAGTTTAGGAGACTTCCCCTCTCTCTGTTCTTTACTAAGTAAAAATGCCTGACTTTTTCGGTGCTACTTTTTAAATTTAACATATTATTTGTCATGTATAAATTGCCTCCTAATTTTTGCCTATGTAACATGGCACCAATTTGAATAGCTAGTAATCTGCAGCAAACACAAATCTCTGTTTTGAATTAGCTTAGACAGCCTTCCTACAAAATCCATGATCCTATAGCACTGAATAGGAAGAAACCCAGGAGAGGGAGACAAAACATTTTATTAGTCCTCGAAAAACTAATAAAGAACCAGACAATCAAAACTTCTCTAGAATGGACATGTAAAAGTTTCATAATCCCACTATTAAGTTTTGCATTGGCAGATTGTTCAAGGTATAGTTCCCTAATCGGTATGTGCTAGGTTGGCAACCAACAACATCTGTTTGGAAATACAACTCATGAAAATACTAGACCAAAGCCTAAGGCTAAACTGACACGGAGGTTTACTCAAACCAAATTATGGTAGAGCATATGAAGATTGGGGTTGTGATAATTCAAAACAAGATTCACCACCACGAAACTGTATGATGATTAGGGCTAAAGCATTCTTTCTACCTGGTACAAACTTTTACATATAGTATTACATCTTGCAGCACTGAACACTGAAATGCCTAACATAGGCATGAGAACACATATAATGGAATAAACTTGTAGATTTACTAGGGAATTCTGAAAGTGCACTTTGTGTTAATATTTTTTATTGTGGTTAAAAACACATAACATAAAATTTACTACTGTAACCATTTGAAGTGAGCAGTATATTTGTGTTGACTGTGCGTATCTTATTGTGCAACAGATATCTAATATTGCAAAGCTAAATATCTCTACACATTGAACGAAAACACATTTTTCTCCTCTCTCTTTGCTCTCTGGAAACCAGGTTTCTATGTTTTAGAAGATCATTTTACAAACCACATACAAAGGGACTCATATAAGTTTTGTGTTTTTGTTACTGGCTTCACTTAACATAATGTCTTCAAGTTTCATCAATATTGTAGCATGCAATGGGATGTTTTTTGATTTCTAAAGATGAGTAATCTGGCTGCTGTGAATGCTGCTATAATGGACATGGGTGGGAAAATATATCTTTGAGATAAGTTTTGAATTCTTTTGTGTATATGTATATATCTATATCTATATCTATATCTACCTATCTATCTATCCACAAAAAGATAATAATCATGCAGACATTTTTTAGTCACTCTATAACAATATATATAAGATCTAACTAGTCTCATGCTTGATTAAGTAGGTGTCATGGTATATATTCAATCTAGGACTACAGAGACTTAAGCAAGAAAAACTCGGCTTAAACTGAATAGATTTTATCAGTTACAGCTTCCTGAGTATAATAGTGATTTATAAAATGCAAACTATACAGTAACAATTACCATCTAGTCAGTCTTAGCATCTACCAGACATGGTGGGAAGTGGTTTACATCTTGTATAATACAACACCAAAATTAAGGAATTCCAATGTGAATTCCCTTTCATATTTTACCAAGGTTCAAAAAGAATTGTATGAAACTTGCCCAAGGTCATCAATCAGGGCCTAGCCAAGCCAGGATTTAAAATCCAAAGGTCTTGACCCAAAAATGTATCTTCTTAACTTGCACACATTTTTTTTGCTGATGCTGACATTATTAAAAGAGAACAACCCCCAATCAAAATAGATAAGTTGAATTGTTCTGAAAATACATAGAAAAATTACTTTTGTTCAATCTTCTCCCCTCCTCTTCCTCCTCCCCCCCTCCTCTTTCTCCTCCTCTTCCTCCTCCTCTTCCTTCATTTTTTGTGGGTCTGGGGATAGAACCCAGGGGCATTCAACTTCTGAGCTACACTCCCTGCCCTATTTTTTATTCTTTATTTTGAAACCAAATCTCACTGAGTTGCAAAGGGCCTTATTAAGTAGCTGAGGCTGTCTGTGAACCACAATCCTCTGTTGTCAGCCTCCCAAATACTGGGATTACAAGCATATGCCACCATGCTAGTCTCCTCCTCCTCCTCCTCCTCCTCCTCCTCCTCTTCCTCCTCTTCCTCTCCCTCTTTTTCCTCCTCCTCTTCTTCTTCCTCCTCCTCTTCCGCCTCTCCTTCCTCTTCCTCCTCCTCTTCTTCCTCATCCTCCTCTTGTTCTTCTTCCTCCTCTTGCTCTTCTTCCTCCTCCTCCTCTTCTTCCTCTTCCTCCTCTCCCTCCTCTTCTTTCTCTTCCTTCTCTTCTTCCTCCTCTCCCTCCTCCTCCTCCTCCTTCTCCTCCTCCTCCTCCTCCTCCTCTTCCTCCTCCTCCTCCCTTTTCTTTTCCTCCTTTATCTTCTTTCTTTATACTAAGGATTGAACCTAGGACATTTTACCTCTGAGCTTTGCCCCCAACCTTTTCCATTTTTTATTTTGAAATAGGGTGTCACTTAATTGCTGATGATGACCTTGAACCTGCAATCCTCCTATCTCAGTCTCCCAAGTACTGTAATTACAGCATTGTGCCATGACACCCAACTGACTTGTTTCAATTTTTGAAAAATCTTTCTTCTTCCAGGACTGTGCTCCGAAAATTCCTCCTGTAACATTTTCTCCTTTTCTTAGTGATTTGTACAACTTCTTCCTGAGCCTGTCATAAAAGTAGTTTTCTTAAAAACCATATGACACTATAAATTAATGACATTAATAGGAAAAAGGGCAATTTCTCTTGTGTTTCAATGTAATTATAATAGGCTGATCCTACTGATAGAAAAGTTTTATATAAAACCTCTTCTCTCCCCATCCTACTCGGATATGTATTTCCTGGAATTGAGTAGAGGTGATTCATAGTAATACTAAAATAGTAACTCCACAAATTCTCCATTTGACCAGAAGCAAGATAATTCTTCTGATAATTCTCAGAAATTTCTCTGGCAGGAATAATAAAGCAGCAAACTAACATCTTTAATGAAAATAATTGCTGATGTTAATAATTTGGATTCATTATTTTACTTTGAATTCTGATGTACTATCTTCATGTTATATTAAATATACCTTGAAACTAACTCTATATACAAGAGAATAGAAGCTATTTAATAATTAAGGTAGCCTGGCTTTGTTTATTAATGTCTGCTTACTACTAACTCTTAAATTATTACTTTAGTGACTTGTATCAGTTTCCTATTGATTTTGTAACAAATCAATACAAATTTAAATGCTTAAAACAAACATATCATATTGTGACACTTCTAAAAGTTCACAATAGGTCAGCAGGGTTGCATTCCTCTGGAAATACAAGGAGAATATCTGGTTCCTTTCCTTTTCTAGCCTGTAGAGGTCGCTTACATACCTTAACTTGTGGTCCTTTCCTTCATCTTCAAAGACAGGTGTGTAGCCTCTTGGAGTGTTTCTCTCTCCTCTTAAGAAATGATAAGATAGGGGCCCACAAGACCCTTATGTTTCCACATCTACAAAGTTCCATGTAAAACAACCTCTTCATATACTCCAACAACTAATATATTTTTAAAACAAGTGATTTTAACTCATGCTGTGATACCTTACTTATGCCTCTTTGCAGACATATTTGTGTTGTTCTCTAGAGAAAATCTCTGAGACTGGAGGTGATGAGACATAGGATATGTGTATTCAAAAATTAATAAATGCCATAAATTTGCTCCCCAGTGTGGCCACAACAATTTATACAAGCATTTTGGGGAGTTTCTTTTCTCTCTCTCTGGCTCAGCAGCATTTGACATTATGACATCTTTTTTTCCTAATAAGATTTTTAAGAAAATGGTATTTCAGCCAGGCAGAGCGGTATATGCCTGTAATCCTAGTGCTGAGACAGGAGGATTTCAGGTTTGACGATAGCCTCAGCAACTAAAAGAAACTCTATTTCAAAATTAAAAGGACTGAAACTCAGAAGCAGAATGCATCTGGGTTCAATCTTCAGTGCCAAATAAATAAATTGATTAATTAAAAAAGAAAAGATGGTATCTCACTGTTGTTTTAATGTCTATTTCCATTCTAACTAGTGATGTGGCGTGCCTTCTCATTTGAGTTTCCTTTACTAAAATTATCTAATTTTCTATTAATTTTTGTGGGCCTTTATGATATTCAAAGAATCATCTTTTATGCAACTGTGGTCTTTTAAAATTCTATCCCATGTGTTGGACAAGGAGTGCAATCAATGAATAAAAGAACAGGTAAAAAAAATTCCCTCCTATATCCTGAGCTTTATGGATTTGTGCCTTCAATAAACATATTTTCCCTTCTTTTTAGTAATTAATGGAAGTTTGTTATTGATCTAAAAGAACCAAGGAGAGCGTTAATATTTCTCCGTTGTTATTTTTCAAAGGCATGCATGGTGCTTGCCTAAAATGAACTATGTGGCTAATGTCTGATCACCCTCTGAGATAACCCTTCAGAAGCTTTACTTTATTAAAATCACATTGTTAAAATTTATGTTGTCATTATTTCAGCTTGAAGTCATATATGGACTGGAAGGGAAGCTGGGAAATGAGTCTAGCTAGGTGTTCCGGACAGAGAGGAGAAAGGTATAGACATCACTATCATTATGGCCATCAAGGAGCACAACTGAACTTGAATCTCTTGTCTACAAAACCTAAGTTTTAAAAATGATAACATAATGCCTTTTATTACTAAATGCATAACCAGAACTAGAAATTAGTGTGTGTGTGTGTGTGTGTGTGTGTGTGTGTGTGTGTGTGTGTGTTACTGGGGATGGAATCCAGGGGCACCTCCCAGCTGCACTTCCGGTCTTATTTTTCAGTCTTTTACATTTTTTGAAACAGGGTCTCACTGAGTTGCAAAGGGCCTCAACAAGTAGCAGAGTCTGTCCATGAACTGCGATCTTCCTGTCTCATCCTCCCGAATGCTGGGATTACAAGCGCGCACTTGATGTAGAATGAATGCCATCTAGCGAATCTTCCTACAAAGTTTCTTGCCATAGTGAGACTGACTCAAAGTTCATTAGTGGAGAAAGAACTGACAATTTCTCTTCCAGTTGCTCAAACTCCAAATCTTATGCAAAATTTCCATTTTATTATCAGGTCTCCTGTATCCAATGCCTGAAATGAAGCCCTGTCCTAACCCAAGATTATAAGCATTAGTTTTTCTGTTGGCCTCTATTTGAGATGCCTATTGATTGCCTGTCCTAGAGGGCATGTTGATGCTTCCAAATAGAACTCCAAGGGCTCTTCTTTGCTCGAACTGTGATTGGAGGTTGCCAAGACCATATGGAAGTGTGCCTCGCTCACCAAGGTGTGGGCATGGCTCATTCCAAATCTCTCCTACTGGGCAGGTTTCCAGCCATGCCTCTGTGCTATGTTTTGAATTGACTGCTAGACTCTTCTGGCAAGCTCTAGTATAATGACAGAAATCTAGTCCTGAAAACCTGACCTTAAATCAAGTTGGAAAAAGCTCCTTCAATGTAATTCTTGGTTTACATCCCAGCATGTAAGTCATGCAGTCTTTTAAATACATCACTCATAGAATACTTTAATGCCCTCTCTGATAGCACCATCCTGATCTTTGCTACCTCTTTTGTTTAGCAGAAGATATATAATAATCACCTATGCTTATGAAGTACCTGAATTAAAAGAAAGATCCCCATCAATATATATTTGAAATTACTGATATTTATTAACAATATATTACCAAACTGGCTATGTATTCTTTAGAATGTCTAATACCCCTTATAGTCAATCTACTGCTCATACAGTTATATTTGTCATTTAGCTTGCAAGCACTGTAATGAGAATCTGGAGTCTTCTGTACAAACTTTACTGAGTGACTATAAAAAATAAGAAATGCTCCTATAATGTGTACATTTTGTATTTGTTTTTATGTCTCCATTATCAGCATCGTGAAGAAATTCTCTTTCAGTAAATTGAAGCAGGAAATAAAAACTGTAGTTATTATCTCAGTATTAATGGAAAATTATAGGAATAATATCATAAACATATGTCTTTCTTAGAAACTTTCTTTCAATATCTTGTATTTTGTGAAGATAGTTTAAAATACTAAATCTCTGGATTTCTAGGTGCCACCACAAATTAATATGCAAACCTATAAACTTCGTGCTACAAACTAGAGCTAAAAGGGTCTCAATTATATATTTATAAATAAATCTCTTATGTAATATGACTTTAGGTACAGTGTTTTACATTTTAGGTAATCATGTAATGTAGCATTATGCATAGTTTCAGTCTAAACCATTAATATCTATCAGTGTGATTACTGCCTACTATAAATATTGGTGGCTTTTTTCCTGGTTCTTACCTGATCAATTGGTAATAACCATTTGTCATATAAATGTTTTCTTACTGTGGACCAGGTGATATTTTTATGTTGCCACATGCCCCATCCATCTCTGAGTATTGTTTACTATATAGTAGCAAGTTTTGCTCACTATTTGACATTTAGTTTTATTCATTTAGGAGGTTGGTTTGGTGTTATATATAAAAGGCACAATTGATTTTGTTTTCTATTTTGATCAGGTATTGAAACCTGAGTCTTATTTTATTTATGCAATTAAAAACACTTTAAAATTCACAGCTTTGAATAATTTTGTAAAGAAATGAATTATTTTATTTAGCATTTTTTCAGGTAATTTCTGAGAGGATTGCAGGTTCAAGTCCAGTCTCAGAATCTTAGTGAGACTTTCAGGAACTTAGCAAGACACTGTTTCAAACTAAAAAATAAAACAGGGTTGGGGTGTAGCTTGGAGGTAGAATGCCTCAAGGTTCAATCCCCAGAAAAGAAAGGAAGAAAGAAACTTTACAGATCAAAATGCTTCACTTCACCTTTCTCAGTGCAACAGAAATAGTACTATCCAGTAGAACAAAAGCCTTGAAAATAGTTTAGGGACTCAATGTGGAGACATAAAAGTCATTCAATAGTGCAAAATCATTAAGAGGTGAATTTTAATATTAGTAAATTTGGCTCTTTTCTGTTGCTTTTCTTCCCTCTAGATATTGTCCTTAGGGAGTTACTTCTAACAGTGTAGAATGTTGAGCAGGTATATATGGGCCTGGAAGCACCAGTATAACCCAAACCCTACTTTCCCTCTATATAAGGGCAAACCTCCAGCATCCTGCATCCATACCACAGAGATACACCACTAACACTTGGAAGGAACCCTTCTTCCTATGGGCAAGGCTCCTTTGGTTGATATCACTTGCAGCATCTCAGCTGTTGCTGGTTCTCTATCTCCTTTCTTTTCTCTTTAGGGTGAGGTACTCATGGCTCCACATTGTGTACTTTAGTGTTTTTCCATTCTCTGTTGTTTCCCTTAACCTTGGGTGTTCTCTTTCAACATTAATTTCTGAGTTCTTTCTTATCACATAAAACCATAAAATAGGTTCAAGTTCATTTGTATTTATTCTGTATAATGAGCAGGCAGGGAAATACTAATTTTAGTACATTACTTTAAATGCCATTTCATCATGTCATCAAAAATATTCTAAGCTTGGTGGAACTGCAAATTAGTACAGCCACTATGGAGATCAGTTTCGATGGTCCTAAAATGACTGGAAACAGAATCACCATATGATCCAGCTGTACTACTCCTAGGTATCCTTCCAAAGGAATAGATATCACAATACTTTAGTGCAACAAACATATCCATGTTTATAGCAGCACAAGTCACAACAGACAAACTACGGAATCAGCCTAAGTGTCCATCAACAGATGAATGAATTATAAAATTGTAGTATATACACACGTGGAAGTTTACTCAGCCATTACAGAACAAAATTATGTCATTCTCAGGAAAATGAATGAAACTAGAGAATATAATGCTAAGCAAGATTAGCCAATCTCAGAAAGTCAGGGTAGTGTGGATTTTCTTATATAGGGGAGCTAGAGGAAAAAAAAAAAAAAGGAAACCAAAGGGACTTCAGGTTAATGAAGAGAGAGCAAGGAAGAATAGCCGAAAGAGATTTGGGGAGAAAGATGAGATGAGAATAGAAAAGAATTGATACAAAACAGCTCAATTTTGTATACATTTGTGAAGTTACCAATAGAAATTTCAATATTACAAACTGGAAGAGGGATGGAGCAGGGTAGGATCCAAAGGAAACACAAACAGGGTGCTGTGCACATGTATGTTTCTTTCACAATGAACTACAATATGATGCATAATTACAACATCCCCAAAATATATTAAAACATTCTAAACTTAGTAGTTCATGGATATATAACATTTTTATATAAGGCTGCCCAGTGCAGTGCATTACTTAAAACTGAAGGAGGCTTGGAGGTGCGACTGGAAAACAGAAATGGGTAGCGCAGGTAAAAGCCCATTGGAGGACCCATGAGAACATAACCTGGGCAGGGGCAGTGGGGCAGAGATAAAGACATGGGAGAAGAGGTCTGACACCACGGAGTCCAATCTATCCTTATAAAGTCTAATAATACTTAATCAAATGTATTTATGTTCCTCAGCTACTAAGTACTGACCTTCTGCATTGTCTCCTAGGGTAAAAATGCATACTTTTTAAATTTTTTTCATCTCATTCAGTGATAGATATTGTCAATGAAAATACAGTTCCATAAAAATTTTCCAAGGGTGCACACTTCCCGTTTTAAGATGAAGAGGCACAATATGGTGCTGGATGAGGGAATGTATCAAAAAATCAAAGGGAGTCCTGGATGTTGGGGAGGTGACAATAGACTTCAATAAGCCTTTCTTAAGGGCTGAGGCTGAGAGCTTTCCATCTTCTGTAGGAATCAGTGCTGCCTTCGGTTCAAACTTCTGGCTTTGGAAGTCTTTCCTCCTTTCTTTGTTTGGGGCTTCTGTTATTTCTGTAAATCAAATTCATTCATCTTTCACCATTTGAAAGATATCTTACTAGTCTTCAGTTTGAGGTCATTGTAAAAATTATGAATAAGCTACATTAATATGTCCTTAAGTTAATTTTAAGCTTTATTAATAACTAAATTATGTGACCCCTATCTATCATTTTTTCATTTTGTCAAAGTTGCCTCGGTATTTTTTTTAGAGACTACACAGTTTTTCAATCTAGAAATATCATAACACTATATATATTTCTTATTTTATAATGGATTTGTTCACTATAAATTGAAACAGTCAGCTTAGAACATGGGCATACACTCAAAAGTTCATTTTTAGAACTTCTTATGTCATTTGCCTATCAGGTATTGTCTTAGCCCCTTTCTGTAACAAAATACCTAAGACCAGATAATTTATGAAGGAAAAAGTCTATTTTGACTCAATCTGTGAGGCCCAAGAGTATGGCACTGGCATCTGCTCAGCTTTTGGTGAGTGATTTGTATTCTGTCATGATGGCAAAATAGCAGAACAAAAAAGACATCTGCGAGAGAGAGACAAGCCCCGGATGGGCCACATTTACTTAAAAAAGACAGCGCATCCTAGAAGGCCTTAGTTCTCCTTAATGACCTATTCATCTCTTAAAAGCCCCACCTCCCAGTACTACTATATTGGCAACCAAATTTCACCATGGGTTTTGGAGGGATAAATCACATACAAACCATACCAAGTATTTGATATCAATTACTAACATGTTGAGAGGTAATTGGTATTATCTTTTGTACCTTGGGATCAATTTAAACAACCACATAAGAGTAAAGAAGTCAATAGAGGAGGGAAGAAAAAGAAAAGATTAGGAGGGAAGGAAAGAAAGGAGGAAGGAAGAAGGGGGTGTAACTTGGGTAACTGATGCACTGCACAATCAATGTCTGTCTGTCTTTACTGTGAATGACCAGTTAACTGATGATATTTTTAATGTTTACAAAATTGGCAGCAATATGTTGGACAACCTTAATAATGATTTATACTTCATGATTTTCTCTTCACAAGAGGGACTTCAGATAATGAAGGAGAGACTCCAGTGGAGTGATGGAGAAGGTGTTTGGAAGGTTGGGGGAGATAATTCATGGAAGAAACACTTCCATTGATGTTATGTACATATGTGAAATTACCAGTGCCAATCTCAATGTTATATATGCAGAAGGGGAGGGAGTGAGGAGAAAATGGGAGAGGAGGAAAGCTCACAATATGCCCGTCACTCTGAACTATATTATGATGTGACACTACAGTGTACCAATAAATGAATAGATAAATAAATAAATAAATATATTTAAGAAAGAATTATGAGACTTTTTTATGAGACTAGATATTTTAGCCACATTTGAGTACATTTGAACAAAGATGCCTTATTTATAACATATAAAAATCCACAGTGGTGGCCGGACATGGTGGCATATGCTTGTAATCCCCACTCTTGGGAGGCGGAGACAGGAGGAGCGTGCTGCTTTGAAGCCAGCCTCGCTGGCTTAAGAGACCCTGTTTCCAAATAAAATATAAAATAGGTCTGGGAGTGTAACCTGGAGACAGGAGGGTTTCCAGGAACCCCAGTACCACACACATAAAAAAAAACTCCACAGTAGTACATAGTAAAGTGTATTTTTTATTTCTTATGAGCTTTTAACAAATTAGAATAAAGTGATAGACCTAATAATTTAGCACAGCATGTAACACAAAGAACACAATAAATTATTTTAAACTATAACTTTTATACTTAACAATGATTATCTTTACTCAAAAATATGTCACAAGTGTTTTTATATAATTCTACGGAATATTTTAAGAACAGAAAGAAGACAGCAAGCTAATGAGTCAGAGGCAGAAGGGGAGATAAGACTGGAGAAATGGTCAGAGACTTAGAATATTTTCAGGTCTTATATTCAAAGGTAGTGAATTTGAGATTCTCTTCTCAGTATAAAATGAATGCACTGGAAAAATTTAGCTTGGGAGTGACATGATTTGTCTCATTACTTAGAAAAACACTTCTAAAACATCACTTCTTGATACAATGACTTTTGAAGTCACTAAGTTGTTTTGATAAAAAAAAAAAGTATCTTCCAAAAATCTAGCCAACATTTATGTTTAATGGCAAACACTGTGGCCTTCAGTTGTCATTATAGTCAAGGATAAGACAGGATATCATTAATTTAGTATTATCTTGGACATTCTAGATAATATTATAAGCAAATAAAGGGGATAAATTTTGATGGAGGAAGATGGAATTATTTGCAGATAAAATGACTGAAAACTAGGATAGACAAAAAATCAATTACAAAGTAAATACACTCATATAAAAACAAGTTTGTTTCATGCAAGCAAAAACCACTTCAAATGTATGATTGAAAAAACTAATTAAAATGGCAGTAAGAAGCATAAAATACTCAGAAATACTTATAAAACTACTTAGGAAGTTAATGAAGAAAAATTTCTAAGTTACATAAAATGTAGGTTTTTATTTTATTTATTTATTTTTATTTTTCTGTGGTCTTAGGAATTGAACTCAGACAAATTCTACCTCTGAGTTATACTCCCAGATTGATTTTATTTCTTACTGGAAAGCAGTCTCACTAGTTTGCTGAGAGCCTCAAATTGCTGAATCTGTCCTCAAAACTTTGATCCTCCTGTCTCAGTCTCCCAAGTACTAAGATTATAAGTGTGTGCCACCACACCCTGCTTAAAATGAAGCTTTATAGGAGAGGCATATCATATTCCTAGGCTGGAAGCCCAAATGTTATAAAATAGGCAATTCATTTGGAATACATTAAATAAATAAGATAAATTTAAAACAAAGCCCACTAAGGTCACATCATTGGATTGACTCATGCAGGACAGGCTCTAAATACTCTGAGAGGCTAGGGGGAGACACCTGCAGTTTCACTAAAAAACCAAAATATTGCATATTTTTTGAACAAGATATGCTGCCTAGCAGACATGGATTGTAAATATAGTAATTCTTGTGAAAGCTACTGGTTTTAATATGATGGTTCTACACAGATATGTCCCCTGAGTAAATCTGATTATATCTATAGTATAAGAAGAGATTATCATCAGGTAAACATTTAAAGAGTTGCTTCTACACTAAACAAAAATATCTGTAAATATTCTTGTAAAGAAGGTTATAAAACAGACCATTCTTTAGTTATAAACAATAAAGACAGGCTGAGCTCAGGACAATGAGAAAATAAGTCAACACATGTTCAAAGAAACAAGCTGAGCAGGGTGTGGTGGTGCACACTTGTAATCCCAGGGTTTGGGAAGCTGAGACAGGAGGATTGTACAGGTTCCAAGCCAGCCTCAGCTACTTAGTGAGGCTCTCAGCAACTTAGTGAGACCCTGTTTCCAAATAAAGTATAAAATAGATCCGAGATTATAGCCTGTATGTAGAAGAGCCTCTGGGTTCCACCCCCCAGTACAAAAAGAAAAAAAGAAAAAAAAAAAGAAAAAGAAAAACCAAACAAGCTGAGAGTGGTGGCACACACAACATCCCAGTACAAAGAAGGCAGAGACAGGAAGATTGCATGTTCTAAGTTTCTGCAGCATAGTGACATTCTCAGCTACTTAGCAAGACCCTGTTTCAAGTAAAAAATGTAAAATAGTTCAGAGGTAAAATGCCACTGGGTTCAATCCCCAGTAGCAAAAAAGTTACAATTAAGCAGAGCATGGTGGTGCAAGTTTGTAATCCCAGTATTTGGGAGGCTGAGACAGGAAGATCTTGGGTTCGCGGCCAGCCTCAGCTTCTTATGAGGCCCTCCCAACTTAGTGAGACCCTGTTTCAAAACAAAGAATAAAAAATTGGGCTGGGGTGTCACTCAGAGGTAGAATGCCCCTGGGTTCAAACCCCAGCACTGCAAAATAAATTAAAATTAAAAATAAAATTGAGGTATGATTTATACACAATTGAATCCATCCATTTATGTAGAATATTACACAAGTTTTTATGACAAAAATACTTTATAAACTCACCTGTTGGTAGAAATGTCAGTTGCTCACTGTTTTAGGACATTATTTCAAAAGCTACTATGAATGTCTACGTACATGTGTTTGGTTAGATATGCTTCATTAGTCTTGGTTAAATGCATAGGAGTAGAATTCTTGGATCTTATGCATATTTAACCTTAAAGGAAACTGTCAACTCTTTTTGAAAGTGATTATATTGTTTTATATTCTCCATTTTTGTCATAATCTGATGTGAATCTACTTATTTTTGGCCATTCTAATAGGTGTGGAGTGGTATCTTATTGTTAATTTAACATACATTTCTTTAATGACTAATGATTTTAACCAGATATTTATGTGCTTTGACCTTTGTTTCTTTTTTATTGAATGTCTGTTCAAGTGCTTTTCACATTTAAAGATTGATTAATTTTAAAATTATTGAATTACTTTTTTAATGTAATCTGGATATTTATTGTCTTGGTGTTATTCAAAGAACAAATGTCTTTAATATAGTACAATGATACCTGTTTTCCTTGATGGTTTGTTGTTACTATGACCCAAGAAATATTTACATACTCTAATCTTCTGAAGACTTTCTTTTTTAATATAATTTTTCAATTATTGCTTATACATTTAGGTCTGGGACTTATTTTAGTTTAATTTATGTGTATGGTGTGAGGTAAGGATCCAGGTACATTTCCCCCCAGTGATATTTTTACTGTCTTGAAGAAGCATTCCATTGTAGATTTGCACTTACCTATTATTTAGGGATGCTGAACATTGTTTATATACTTGCTGTGCATTTGTCATGAGTTCTTCTGAGACAGTGTATTTAGCCCATTTTCTATTTGGTTTTTTGGTTTTTGTTTTTGTTACTAAATTGTTTGTGTTCTTTATATGTTTCTGATCAAGTAAAGTATCAGCTCACTGTATTTTTTAATCCTTGGAGTTTTTATTCTTATATCTTTTATATCTCCCTGCTTATGTTTTATTAAAATGTTTGAGCATATTTATAATAGCTATTTTTATATCTTTGTCTGCTCTTTCTACTATCTCTTCCATCTGTCTCTCTCGACCAATTTTTCTCCTAGGTACAGATCACATTTTTCTTATTTCTTAGCACGTCTACTGATTTATTATTGGATACTGAACACTATGAATATTACATTGCTGAGAGTTGGAATGTGTTGGACAGATATGTTGGACTTTGCTACTTGAGCAATGCAGTTAAATTTGGATCGATGGGATGCTTTCAAACTTGTTGAGCATATTTAAATTAATTTTATTCTAAGGGTTGTTTGGTCTTACAACTAAACTTTAATAACTCTTTTGGTGTCTTGAGATTGGTGTCTTGTGATTGAGAATCTGTGCTCAAGATAGACAGAATATAAAATTCTCCCCAGAGCTGCATGGGCTCTGGGAATGCCCAGCTTGCAGTTCCTTTATCTATATTTTCTTTATCTATACTTTCTTAAACATTACCTTACTCATCTGCAACTTAGTCAAGGGGAATGCTCTGTAAGTTTGGACAGCATTTTGTGTAACACCTTCAGCTCTCTGGTATCCTGCCTTCAGTCACTTCAATCTCTTTTTTTCAACTGCATCCAGAAATTGCTTCCATGCTGAGGCTCACCTTGCTTATTTCTCTTGCATCAGAGAGCTTAGTTCATTGTACAAAATAAACTCTATTCACATACTTTGTACAGTTCTTCAGGGGCTTATGTGGGGCAGGCAAATTAAATTTCAACCTTACTGGTTGAAATAAAAAAATTGATACAACACATTTTAAGGAAAGATTATTCTCCTTCGAACACAGATGTTAGTGTTTCTCAAAGTGTGGTTTACAGATCAATTTCGTGTTATCTCCTGAGACACCGAGTAAATGTAGATTCCTGGGCCCTACCCCAATCTTTGGGGAATACGTTTTAGAAGGCCAATTTTGAAAAGCATCCCACGTAACTCTCAGGGTTGCAAAGTTTGACCACCCTGGATTTGGTTTGTCCTTTTATATTCTGCAGTGGAGGCACCTTCAGGCTGTGGGAGAAAGGTTACATTCATACACTTGGTGGGAATGTAAAGTTGAACAGCTGCTTTGAAAAACAAACAGTATGAAGGTTCCTTAAAAAAACAAAAACTGTATGATCCAGCTACATCACTTCTAGGGAATACCCATGGAATTAGCATACAGAAAAGATACTCTTTATTGTGGCACTATTTACAATAGCTAAGGAAGTCATCATGGATAAGGAATTATTATTATGTGATATTATTCAACCATAAAGAAGAACAACCATAGAAAAGAACCATTAATGTATACAACTAATATTACCATCATCTTCCTATCTTGTTGAATCAAGGGATGTAGAAATAACAAGGCTGGGCTTCTTTTTAAAAAAATCCAGGCAAAGCGACTGGCATATATAAAAAGATACAGCCTCTAGAGCTGAAAACAATGGGTTTATTCCTTGAATAAATTTATAGCTGCTCTCTAAACTATGAACACTCAGCTTGTAAGATAAATAGCATCCTTTTCACTTACAAGGCTAGCACATATCCATTAGGATTACCAGCTCACTGTGATCACTCTGAAAAGCTTTCTGGAAGCAGCGTGTGGGCGCATCAGCTGCTGGGTGATGCCCTAAGATGACTGTAGAAAGAACCACCTGGTGCTTTAGAGAAAGGGTACTATCAGGCTAGTGAAAACACCACTTGGAAAATAGCTATTACAGCAAAGCTTTTTGTTTTGTATTCTCCATTTTTCTTTTCTGCCTCTCTCCATTCAGGCACCGAAATCTAAGTGTTAGCCACTTAATAATGAGTTATTGACTCAGGGTGCCTTGCATTTGAACAAAACGTGTCCAGAAATAGGATATTTTAATAAAGAAGAAATAATGACAGAGTTTAGGGCAATAACAACTAACTTGTGTGAGATATTTTATATATTAATGTGTGTGTGTGTACATGTGTATATGCTCCAGAGATGCTTAATTTCCCTAAGAGGGAAATCATAAGGATTACATGCAAACACACACACACACACACACACACACACACACACACACACATATATTATATACTATATATTTTATGTGAAAATATATATGTAGCATATATACATATATATTTATGTATGTATATAGTTCTCACACAATAGAATACTGTGTAGGCATCAAGAAGAATGAGGTACATTTATACCTGTATACATGTGAAACTATAAAAGGTAGCAACAATAATAGGTTAACATATATAGAAAAAAAGGTGAAAAGATATATATTTTATTATCAGTTGTCCTCTAGATGGCAAATTTTAGGGGGATGACTTCCCTTTTCAAATTAATTACTTCTCTAATGTTTATAGTTTGTATAATTTGGGTAACCAGGAAAATAAGTACTAAGACTCAGGGAGTTTTCCAACTCTAGCTATGTAAAGATTTTTCTGGTAGCATAAATCAAGAAACAAAACCCAGAAGGTTAAGAGTTTAAGTATGTGTATTCAGCTGGATGTGGTGATGTTCCTTTGTAATCCCAGTTCTTGAGAGGCTGAGATGTGAGAATCACAGGTTCTAGGCTAGTCGTAGCAATTTAGCTAGGCTCTTAGTGATGTAGTCAGATCCTGTTTCAAAATAAAAAGGGCTGAAGATGTAGGGGAGAGGTAGAATGCCCCTGGGTTCAGTTCTTTGTACCAGAAAGAAATGTATTTGTGATATGTTGAATTAAGAAAGGTGTTTCTTATTATTTAAAATAAAAGATTGATTTAATAAAGGATGTGAAGCTAAACCGTATGAGTTGTATTTTCTGTTTCACAGGTATTGATACTCTCACTTCCAGCAGTTTGACAGGTTTTCTAGAGTAAGAAAAATGAAAATCTTTGAAGTGATGGTTAAGAGAGAAGAAAAGACACAACAAGAATATGCTCTAAGACAGGAGTGTGCAACTGGAAAATGTCTCCAAGGGCTGGTTTTTTTAAAATTATGCTTTCGAAGGCTGATGCTGAGAAGGTGATTGATAATGGTGTGACACCAGCACCGACCATGACTGCTGCTGAAGGCCTGGGAAGCACTTTGCGTGGCTGTTCTCATTTAATTCTCAGAGCCTCAGTATACTCTCAGAGCCTCATAAATGGGTAAAATGGGTATTTTGACAGTGTGCTTGCTGCAGGACTGACACCGTGGCACTAACTACTCAGCACAGTGTTTGGCACACAGTGAGAACTCACTGCATGTTAGCTATAGTTATTATTATCATTCCTCGACCTAGAAAATGAACAATTGCCCCTCATCCAATGCCCCAAACCCAAAAGATGACAGAGTTGGTATCTGCACATGGAATTGTCAATTTCACATTGGTGTCAGTATTCGTGTGGACTATACGGCCCTATAAACTCCCAGAATGAACCACTCATCTAATGGTTATTTTTGGAGTGGTACTGAACAAGATGCTCAGCTGAGACGCACTGTGGGAAAAGATACGTATGCCGGGAGGTGTTCACTGCTAGAAGCATCAACAAAACCAGCATGTTTTCTATAGCAGAGATTATATTTTATAGATAGAATTTTAGGTTGGAATGTGTTGTTTCTCAACCAGTGCCAAAGCAAAGGGTGTGATCACCTTGCTTTCAAAGGCTGAGAGAGCAGCGTGCTACCAGCACACTGAGCCTGGCACCACAGCGACAGATGGCACTGGGCAGGGCTGTGACCCACTTCCCCTGTCGGCTGCTTTCTTGGCACTGTGACTCTACCCAGGTGATGGGAACTGCTTCCAGGAAAATCTTATTAGGAGGTGGGCAAAAGTAGCAAACATGTGACCTTTGCTATTGCTAATTTGTGAGGATAACTTCACCTGGAGAAAGTTATTCTGAGGCTGAAAAGCAAGTCAAAGAGACAGAAGGGAATAGAAAAAAGGATGCATGGCTTTGTCAGTGGTCAGCCATGTTGTAAGCTGGGCTGCCTGGACAGAAAGTGTTGTTTAAAGCAGGCAAGTCCATTATCACTGTACATCTTGATAGACCACACAAGGCATTGCAGCACTGGGTGATGCTGATTCGGGCTTAGCTTGTCTTGAACCGAATTGATATCCCAGCATTTAATGTGAAAAAAAAAAAAAAAACCTCCTGGCTCAGTGGTTTATATTGAGAAGGTGACATCTGACGCAGAAGAGCGTGAGGAAGGAGGCTGGAGTGGAAAGGTAACCACTGTGGGACTCACAAAGCAGGGAGAGCCAGGCCCGTGAGCCTGGCATAGAATGAGAATCATGCTGAGAAGGCAAAATTTAACTGAACTCCACCCAAAAACCAGAGGAGATTACTTTGACCTTGCTCAGCTTTCCTGTCTGGCACCACCATCTGCTTTGAGCCAAACACATGGTGAGGCACAGTGGTTGGGATATCATTTGGTATGTACTTGTCAGTCTATAGTAATCAAGAGGGAATTTGAGACAGACAGCATAATCTTAAATGTTAGTCACCCATAAAAAAATCCTCTTCCTCCTCCCCCTCTTCCCTCTTTTCCTCCTCCCCCTCCTCTTCCTCTTCTTTCTTCTTCTCTGCCATCTGCTTCTCCTCTTTCTTTACTGATGATTGAACTCAGGAATGTTATACCTCCAAGCTACACCTCAGGGATTTTAGCACCCAAGAAAGTTATACCTTCAAGCTACACCTCAGCTCATTTTACATTTTAATTTTGAAATATGGTCTTGCTAAATTTTTGAGGTTGACCTGTGATCCTCCTACTTCAGCCTCCAAAGTCTGGGATTACAGACATAGGCTACTATGCATGGTGCTAGCAAGCTTCTAATCGACTAGATGTCTAGACAGAGGGAAATCTTGAACTTATATAAGAAGGAAAGGGGCCTGGTTCTCTCACCTCAGACAGATCAATACTGAAGAACATACTTCAGACATCTCTCTCTATACTCAGAAGGACACACTATCCCTGGCATTAGGAGATAACAGGATGGTGTTGAAGAAAGAAAAACAGGAAAGAAAGCCAGGAAAGGAGACCAATAGGGAGGTGGGTTGGCAGGCTAGATGGAACTTTCTAGAGTACCCAGTATCAACAAAAACAACCAAACAAACAGAAACCAGTAAACAACTGTTTATATTTTCTGGGGCTTAAAAGAACTGAGAAGACCTCGCCGGCTCTACCCAGTCACTTGCCTCTCTCACTACATATATACACATCGCTCTCAGTCAACTTTCAAAGAATATGTTAGTGCACTTCCATTTTGCATATTTGTTAATTTGGGTACTAGGAATTGAACCCAGGGACACTTTATCTCTGAACTAATATCCCAACCCTATATTATTTTTATTTTGAAATAGGGTTCCTCTAGGTTGATGACAGTTTCACTAACTGCTGTGTCTGGCCTTGAACCTTCGATCCTCTTGTCTCAGCCTCCCAATTACTGGGACTTCTTGACACAATTTTATGATAGTTTACTAGGCAGAATCCTGTAGGAATATAAAACTAGGAGTATCTTCTAGGACCTTGTAAGGAAGTAGGCAGACTTGCAGGGGGCCTGGACCAAATTGCAACAAGAAGATGGAGGAGATGCAATCTCAGCTTGTGAAGGATTCTTTCTGTTGAAAATCAATGTGCTCAGGCATGCTGTGTGTATATTACATATACCTTGGTTTTGAAAGAGTAAGTTCAATGATATAGTACAATGATATAGTGCATTTTGATTTTGTGGTGCCTTGATGTTGATAAAAACATCACTTTAAAAATCACTTATACATAATCTGTGAAAAATTAAACTAAATTTTCCTTTCTGAGCCCCCTTTTGGTTATTATAGATGGATAATTCTTATTTGAAATGAAGAGAATGTTTTCTAAAAATCTCAAATCTTATGGCTCACTTGAATGAATTTCTTTTGGGAAAACAACACTGCAATGGCTGGAAAATTAACCAATACACGGGTCAACTAAAAATCTTCCATTAAGTGAAGGAAAATAGTTTTTCTATTGAAAATAATTAACTACAGTAAAAATTGCTGTGATTTTAGTCTTGTCAGTGGTGCAGAGAAGAAAACACATCTCCTCTTCATTAAAGTTCCTTTCTCAGGGAGGGTTTGACTCTTCCTATCTTTATTAAGGTCACACACACAAAAACATTCGCTGTAAGATTCTGAGACAACATGGAAGAACTAAGCTTGAAGAATTTCTTAGAGATCAAGAATGCGTCAGTGTCAGCCGTTGGAAAACTCATTTCACTCTTCAGAAATATGTACTTTTCCTCTTTTGATTCTTGGGCTCTAGTGGGCGGTTTGTAGCCAAAGACAAACTAGTGGGAGTCTAAGAGAACAGAGGATAGTACAAATCCATGCATTAGTACACTGCTTTGACCTCCTTTACAAGTGATTTACCATTTCACTAGTTGTTCCTATGGGAAATTAGAAAAATGCTTCCCTTGGCCTCTGTCCCAGGGCTTGTTCCCTTCAAGGATGACCCTTTCAGGAGCACACCTGCACTCTACCAAAGCTTGCAGGAACAAAGAGGGAGGCGGAAAGACATTCTCCAACATTCCCAACTGCTGTGAACAGGCCACATAACAACATGGCCTCCTGCATGTTTAGATCATTCTGATCGCAGTGTCTGCTAATGCCTTTTGTGAATAGAAACCTTGGTAATTTTAGTGAGGGGAGGTAATGACATCAACAGCTCTCACTAGATCTCAAAAATATATAATTGTCCTCAGCATACATAATTCTTTTTACAATAAGACCAAAGAGGATTTTTTTTTTGGTAAATAAGCACAGGAAACTGTTTTTACATTTTATTTTCTGAAAAATAAGCAGAGATGTAATATATATATATATATATATATATATATATTCACTTGATATATATATATATATATATATTCACTTGAGATTGAATATAGAAGCATTCTACCTCTGAGCCACATCACTGGCTTGCTTTTTTAATTTCTTATTTGGAAACAAGGTCCCACTAAGTTGTGGAAGGCCTTGCTAAGTGGCTGAGGCTGGATTTGAACCTGCAGTCCTCCTGTTTCAGCCTCCCTCCCAAGTACTGGGATTACAAGTATGTGCCACCATGTCTGGCTACAAGGCATTTATTTTAGAGTTGCAGTTTTAGCTTTATGTTCGAAGATTGTGCAAAGTAAACCAAGCTAACAGCAAAATGAACAATGAAAACTTCTAGTGGAAGGAGTCATCAAGAACTGTAGAGGGTCTGAGATTTTACTCTAATTTCAAGCTAAAGAGTCAGTCTTACACTTTTTCATGGATGGCGGTAGAAGATATGAGATTCCTGGGTCAGAGAAGAATGCCAATTTATTATTTACAGCAGTGCAGTGGACAGTATCTGCACTTCGTACCAATTCTTTTTGTTCTTGTAGATTAATGTAAATAGAGCCAAATGACACCTTTATTATAGAAAAGGGATTTTGAAGTTTGGATGCCTGAATTTTTTATAAAGGACAGAAAGTATGCTTTGCTTTTGAGTGAGACATTACCTTTATTATATACTAAAGAGTAGTCAAGTTTGCCCTTTGCTTCAGAGCATTATGTCTGTTTTATAAGCTTTAAGCAAACATCCCTGCAGGAATACATTTTTATATCTATCTTCCAAGGTTGTTATGTTAACATACTTGAAATGATAGTCTAAAACAAAGGGCAGCCAGTGACTCATTAGCAAGATGTAAAGAAATGTGAGGAGTCATGGATAATTGCTTCTTAATTCATATTTATTTGGGTAATGCGGCATTAGATTCTAGCCTTAGCCATTGGCATTTGACTTAAAATAATCATTTATTCTTTCAATCATTCATTCAGTGAGACAGTGAATCAGCCATTGTTCATTCAATGAATGAGCTAGCCATTTCAACATTTAAGAGTCTTTGCCACTTGTATTATTTAAGGAACTAGAGGAATGAAACATGAATAAAGTTCAATTATATACGTAAGGATTTTACAGACTAGCATAAGAGATAGTATTAAAATGATAATTATCTCATCAGAGATAATGCTGTATGTTTACTACAGTTTTCTCTTCTTGGGAACACATAAAGATCATACATTTTATTGGCTGTACTTGCAATTGCGTTGGGCCATGTGAGTTAGTTCTGGTTTATCAGATGTAGGCATAAATGATATAAGCTAGTTAAAGAAAATGTCCTTTAAAATACACCATAGGACTTTGATTCTCTAGCTTCTCATTCTGTGAAAGATAGCCAGAGTCATCTAACACGAACTCTTTGTTAGATAATCCCCAGATATCTCATTTGACCCATTTGATATTCTGCAAGATAGATATCAATATCACTACTGTTTTAGAGATGAGTAGCTGATTGATAAAGGTGAAGTCATTTAGCAATGTTATACCACTGCCCAGTGTTCATATCCAACCCATTTGACTCCCTCCTGCTTCCACAGTAGGATAATGCAGTAGGGCATACAGAGGGAACTAATTCTGTCAGCCTCAAGGAGGAATTTAACTAAAGTGGCCCATCAGTGGCCTTCATGACATATTTCCTGAGCTGGATGGAAAGAAAACTGCAAATAAATGAGCACTCAGTACCTCTATGTAATCCCTGGAAGAGCTTTAATAAGGTCTGAAAAGGAAACAGTCAACCAACTTTTACAGAGATGTCAACACGTCAACTCACCATTTTTACCAGTTTAGGTTTATGACATGTAATGTGTATGGTGGTTTAAAAGCAGCATTCATTTCTCACTTCTCCAATGTGAAAATCAGTAAAGAGAGAATTAAAAAGGTTGTGTTTACTCTTCAATACTCAGAAGTCATACTGCCTTCTTATCCTTTTTTAGAACGATCCTGATTCTTCTGAAGGAGTAAATATACACTTTATAAACTATACCACGGATTTATCAAGGCATGGGTATGAGGCTGAATTAAAAATTTGGAGAACATTTATCATCTAGAATTATTAAAATAAACTTCAGGGCCTGAAATTATACATCAAAAATTTATTTGTTCCAAGAGGTTCTACTTCCTATACTTAAGAAGTATATACTTTCATAGTAAATTCCAAAAGTAACATAAACCAGCTTTTTATGAATAATGTTGGTGCCCTTTTTTTTCAATACTGGGGATGAAACCCAGAAGCATTTTACCTACCAGCTACACCCCATCCCTATTTTTTATTCTTTATTTTGAAACAAGGTTTCACTAAGTTGCAGAGGGACTCACTTGGTACCTGAGGCTGTCTGTAAACCTGCGATCCTCCTGTCTCAGCTTCCCAAGTACTGGGATTACATGCATGCGCTACCACACCTGGCTTGTTGGTGACATTCACATCCATTCAGTGAAGCTGGAAAGATGAGGATAGAAAAGGTTCAGTACAGATTCCCTGGAAGGTGCCTGCAGCATCACAATCACCTTTGCAATGGAAAGGGATACAGGATTAGGAGTAAAGTACATGAATAAGACTTACAACACCAGTTCGGCTGATGCCCTGCTCACTTTGCCTTGCAAGCAGTCCTTCTTCTACCACGAGGCACTGCTTGCTACTCCATTTCTGATGCTGGTGAAATTTAAATCAAAATGGGCTGATCATCTAGTCCAGCAGTGACTCCCCCCACTTCAGCTCTCCAGTGAAGGGCTCACTTTTTGTTCTAAAGAGAGCAAAAATTTTTCCCAGAAAGAGTTCTTCTGACTGGCAACATGATTAAAAAGTTGCCAAAAGCTGGACGTGGTGGCGCACGCTTGTAATCCCCGTGCTTGGGAGGGGGAGACAGGAGGATCACGCAGGTTTGAAGCCAGCTATGCTGGCTTAAGAGACCCTGTTTCCAAATAAAAATATAAAAAATAGGTGTCTGGGAGTGTAGCCCGGAGGTAGAAGGATTTCCAGGAACCCCAGTACCACCACCAAAATAAATAAATAAATAAATAAATAAATAAATAAATAAATAAATAAATAACAAAAATACTTAGAAGTTTATGTTCATGATTGCCATGTTAAGAAAATACTCATTCAAATTGTTTTTTTATACAGTGGATTGAACCCAATGACATTTATTTTACCTCCAAGCAACACTTCTATCACTTTTTTACTTTGAAACAGGGTCTCAATAACGTTAGAGGGACTCCTTAAGTTACTGAAGCTGACCTTGAACCTGCGATCCTCCTGTCTCAGCCTCCCAAGTATTAGGATTATAGGCATGTACCACCATGCCTTGTTCAAATTGCGTTTAGAATTTATCTCTTTCTGTTCAATACCCTTAATACCAAAAAAAGTTGTAAGTTGCATTTAAATAAAAATTAAAACCTCTCATTCCAGATTTACTGATATTTCATCTTTGTTATTTGATCCAATAAAAAGCAACTGCATAGAGTACTTGATTTTAGCAATACCAAGGTGTGCATGTTGAGTAATATGATGTACTTTTAAAAGTAAATATTAATTTTTAATAAATATTATTAAAATGCTAGAGAGAGAGAATATTGAATTAATTAAGAGGTTTGGCTATGATGAATACATTTGGATCAGACCAAACTTAGATAAATTTTTAAAAATTTCATAAATGGAGCTCCAGCTCTTTCAATATATTATACAATAAGTAAACAGAGAGAGGTTGTGGGGTCAGAATTTTGGAGCAAAGAAAAACACACTGAAGTAAGCAGTACAGGCCTCATGCTTCCTCCCGTCTTGTTATCTGCCAATTCACATTGAAGAGTATGGAAGCTGAGAATGTCTCAAAAAGAAAATATAACTTAAAACATGATGGGATGCTACTATACATCTACCAGAATAGATAAAATTGAAAATCTAGTGATGAGAGTTAGTGAGGCTGTAGAACAATTAGAACTTAAATTTTTTTTATTATCGCACTGTAATATATGATAATAAAATTCATAGTGATACATTCATCCTTGCACACAGCATTTAGTTTGCTTTCTTCCCCACACCTTGTTGGCTGGCCATCAGTTTTCCTGGGTGTTACAGTTCCATCTGAGCTCTGTGTCACGGTGACCCAGAGGATGAGATGTCTTTACTCTTTTGTAAATCTACTTTCTGGCTGAGGGCATGTGATGGTTATTTTGCTCAGGGAAGTTGGCAGTCAAAATAGTTAGTTGTGTAGTTGGCATTTATGAATACTGTTTTCTATAGAGAGTAATAAGAAGAAGTGAAAGCGAAGGGAACCAAGTTTTAGCTGACTTTAGGACAGTATTTCTTTCACAATCTGCTTAATGTTATTTCCCCCTCACTTCACTCCAGAACCCCAATCTCTTTAGACTTTATGGATTTTGTTATAAATCCCATTCAACCACAACAGTCTCTTTGATTTAATCTGCAATTATACCCTGGAGCTCTGCTTCAGTATTTTTTTCTTTCTTAGTACCAGTAATTGAACCCAGAGGCAGTCTACCTCCAACATATACCTCAGCCCTTTTTATTTTGAAATAGGGTCTCACTAGGTTGCCACAAATCTTGATAAGTTACTATATGCTGGCCTTGGTCCTCCTGCCTCAATCTCCCAACCAAGTACTGGGATTATGGGAGTGAGCCCTGGCTGCTCTAGTATCTTAAGAGACAAGATGTGAGGCTCAGAAAAAGTAGGCTTAGAGGAATAAAATATTTAGTCCTTTAATGCTCCATACTGAGAAAATCTCAATAGTTAGGGATTAACTTTTCCAAATTTTTACTGCTTTTTTGGTGTGAGTCAATTTAGCAGTTACTTTGGAGAATGCATTTGACACCACGACTTTCTTATGCTACAGTGTTCTAAGATTATATTTACTACAAAATTCTAAGCTTTTTGTTTTTGTAAATATTTATATATTTTTCTAGATAAATGTTAAAATAGCATGCAATGGGCAACGTTATAGAATAGTCATCCCACTAAAAAACTGAGAATAAATTGAATTCTGTTCATAGTACTTTTTCTATGCCCATTCAGCCCTCAAAAAATACAAATAGCAGTTGCAGAGGGGATTATTTTTCTGATTATTTCTGTGGCCACCTATCCCCTCGTGAACTGTGTTTGTCAATGAAATTGAAATAGAACAGTAGGATAAAGATTTCTGTCTGATTCTCAGGCAAAGCCTTCTGTACACTCCTTCCCTTCCCTTCCCTTCTTTCTTTCTTTCTTTCTTTCTTTCTTTCTTTCTTTCTTTCTTTCTTTCTTTCTTTCTTTTTCTTTCCCCCTCCTCCTCTTCTTCCTCTTCCTCTTCCTTCTTCATTATCCAAGAAGATTGTCAATAATATAGTGGGTAACTGAGTTTCTCACTCCTATCTTAGATGTAATGAAACATAAAATGGGAGATTAAAAAGCACCAGCAGAAACTATAAAAACCTTTTTCTTGTCCTCTGGGAGATAATTTTATTGTGATCAGTTACAGAGTAGCAATGACTCTCATGGGAAACTTAAAATTCCTTATGTGAAAATAAAGTTACATTTTTACATAAATATGTTTTGACTTTAAATTTTAAATCTTCTATACTTGGTAAGAAAAGAGGTCATAGAAGAAAAAGAAAGGAGAAAATATGGTCAATAGTTTGAAAATGGAAAGTAAGCAAATATAGCAATATTATCATCATCATTTTGCATGAGAGATGAGCACCTTACCAGAAGTCATACAATGACGACATAGTGAAATAGGGATATAAACCCAGAAAGACTGGTACCAGGGTTAGTTTTGGCACTAAGGCTAGAGTCCCATGCTGTACTGCTTCTATGACTGAAAGAAAATATGTATACAAAATAATACAGTCAAGGATAATGTTTAAAATAGAAGTAGAACTGAAAAAAGTCAGATCTTTTTAGCTACGGGTTCTGTATTTGTGGATTCAACCAAGAAGAGATAAAAATATTAAAAAATTATATCTATAATGAATATATACAAATTTATCTTGTCATTAGTCCCGAAACAATACAGTATAGTAGCTATAGCATAGTACTTACATTGTATAAACTATTATGAGTAATATGGAGATAATATAAAGATAATATAAACAGTAATATAAAGTAGATGGGAGGATGTGCAAAGGATATGCAAATGCAACGTCATTCTATAGAAGGGACTTGAGCATTCACATAATTTATCTGTGAAGTGTCTTGAAATCAGCCTCCCATGGACATTAAGGGATGACTGCATTTGGAAACAGAAGTTTGCAATGGTAGAACTTTGGGAAGAGGAATGGAGAATTAATGGAAATGAGGCTCCTAGCAGGCAGGAGGGAAAAAGAAAAAAAAGAAATGAAGACAAACATGCTTAGAAAGATGAGAAATAATGCTGCAGGCAATTTTTTCAAAAGGCTTCTCATTTTACAATTAGGAAAGAGAGGATAGAGGATGAACACAAGAAGTGTGAAGGGAAAACACAACCGAGAAATAGGCAGTGGTGGTGAGGTCCATGTGTGAGATGGGTTTGGAAGAATTCAGTTTTGTGGGTATAAAATACCATCTTGGTATTTAAAAATGGCTGAAATAAGAATAATATATATATATATATATATATATATATATATATATATATATAGAGAGAGAGAGAGAGAGAGAGAGAGATTAAATTACATATGAGTTATTAAATGTGTGTAAAGGGACAAAAATGATAGCTATCCTACAGATTTAGATTCATGAGTTTAAATAAGCAGCCATTGTTAGGATATTATAAACCTTTTATTAAATGAATAACTTTTATTTTAGTTAAAATATTTAAGTATAAAGTAGATAGGATAGTATAAAAGTTGATAGGGTAGTTCCAAGTTAGAATCTGCATGTATGCACAATAAACTAAGAGACAGAAAAGGAAAACTAGATGTATTTTCTTTAAAGAAGAACACCTTATCTACAACAACTCCCCCAGATAAAAGACCTCAAAGAAATTTAAAATGATAAGAATTAGATTATTTGAAGATGACGGAGGTAGAAATAAATATTTAAGTTGACAAAATAATAGCTCTTCTATATTCTGCTTACAAGCAAGGGTCACAATTTTTTTAGATGAGACAAATATTTTGCACAAAATAGTTGCCATCTTAATAGATGCACATTGTTTTACTCTTTAAGGTTTATAATTTTTTGTGTGTCTGTGGTACTGGGTATGGAACCCAGGGGCCTTCTATACCTCTGGGCTATACTCCCAGACCTATTTAATATTTTATTTGGAAACAGTCTTACTATGTTTCTGAGAGCCTCACTAAGTAGCTTAGGCTGGTTTCAAACCTGTGTGATCCTTCTGTCCCAGCCTCCCAAGTACAGGGATTACAAGCATGTACTACCACACCTGGCTAAGGCTTATTTAATATTATTATTATTATTATTATTATTATTATTATTATTATTAGTGTAACTGGGGATGAAACCCAGAGACCTTCTACCTCCAAGCTACACTCCAAGACCTATTTTATATTTTATTTGGCAACAGGGTCTCGCTAAGTTGCTGAGAGCCTCATTGAGTAGCTGAGGCTGGCTTTGAACCTGTATGATCCTCCTGTCTCAGTCTTCCAAGTGTGGGGATTACAAGTGTGCGCCACCATGTTCAGCTAAGGTTTACATTTTTATATTATTATTATTATTATTATTATTATTATTATTATTATTATTATTATTGGTACTGGGGTTCCTGGAAGCCCTTCTACCTCTGGGCTACACTCCCAGACCTATTTTATACTTTTTTATTTTTGGAAACAGGGTGTCTTAAGCCAGCACTTCTGGCTTTGAACCTGTGAGATCCTCCTGTCTCTGCCTCCCAAGTGTGGGGTTTACAAGGGTGCGCCACCACGCCTGGCTTAAGGTTTACATTAAAAAAAAAATAGCTGAAATAATGTTTCATCTAAAATGTGTATGAATTATCCTTTATTTCATACATTTAGCTTGATATTTTTAGTAATACTTTATACTATTAATTTTATCATCCAACAGAATAAATTCCAGCAGAGTTAATTCAGAATTAGAATGTGTGTTTAATTTGTATATTTATAGAGAGATAGATAGATATTTACATATTCTTACTTAATTTTTTCTGTTTAAAATCTATTTTTGTGTGTGTGTGTGGGGGGGGTTCTAGGGATGGAACGCAGGGACTTTCAACCGCTGGGCTATACCCCTTGCCTTATTTTTTATTCTTTATTTTGAAACAGGGTCTCACTAAGTTGCAGAGGGCTTCACTAAGTAGCTGAGGCTGTCTACAAACCACGATGGTTTAAATTTAATTATTTTTAAAAATATGAATTCTGAATGTATATTTTAAAAATAAAATACTTGGGTCAGGCATGGTGGCTCATGCTTGTAATCCCCGTGCTTGGGAGGCAGAGACAGGAGGATCTCACAGGTTTGAAGCCAGACACACTGGCTTAAGAGACCCTGTTTCCAAATAAAAATATTTAAAAGAAGGTCTGGGAGTGTAGCCCAGAGGTAGAAGGGCTTCCAGGAACCCCAGTACCACAAAATAAATAAATAAAATAAAATAAAATAAAATACTCGGAAGCCAGGGTGGTGGCACATGCTTGTAATCCCAGCATTTGGGAGGCTGAGACCAGAGGATGTACCTGAGAGACCAGCAGGAGGTGTAGGTCAGAGGTCAGATGCCCCTGGGTTCCATCCCCAGACCCTCAAAAACAAACAAACAAACAAACAAACAAAACCTTGGAATTTGGAATGGCATTTCAAAATTATAATAATTTATGAAATGATAGTTTGTAGTGCTGTGTAGGGAAACTGAACAGGCTAGCATTAACATGGTTGATCATGAGTTTCTATCTCTGCTTGTTGTCATTTAAAGTCAAAGCCATCTAATATGATGAGGGAAAGGGGAGGAGCATGAAGCTGGAATCAGGATAAAATAGGCTGTAATCTTCTCAGTGTATCATCCAAAGTACAATTTGAAGTGAAGAGTTGTTCATTATAGAGAATTAGATGCTTTTTTAAAAAGTCACAACAAAGCTTGAACAAAACTTGATTATGCTAGAATGAAAATGGTTAAATTGATCATCCATCAAAACTGGTCTTCCAGAATTAGTGAATTTGAGGATAATCTGCTGTAGCTGGAAGTTATAGGAAGTGTATGAGTAGTTTCTGTACCGCTCCAAAGCCTCTTTAAACCAACGAAGTTGACAACTGAGTGCTAGAAAGTTGATTTTATTTGCCACCAACACTACCACTACTGTTTTTTGACTCTCAAAGAACTAATGAGCAAACACTAAGTTATTGCACTATTTTCTTACTAGAAGCAACTTTCAAGACAAGAAGATAGCCCCCAGCTCACCTCTGCCTACCAGTTTTATATGAATGATTCTAAGTAGCAGAACCAAAATCACATCTGGAACTCAGTTAATTGTGTGAGAGAAAGGTACTAATTTTAGTTTTCCAAATTCTATAGTTCAGGAAATATCAACTACCAAAAATGCACAGTGGAGAAAATCACCACCATAACTACCCCAGCAGGATCATAAAATGCATATGTGTTAATATTGATTATTATAATAGAGAGTTACGAGAGACTTATATTTATTTACATGGGGCAATTCAAGTAAAAGAAACAGAAAGTGGAAGTAGGATGGATCTCCAGGATGGATCCCTGGAGACTGGGGAGGAGGAACAGATGAGTTTCCCAATGAGTTTTGGCCATGCCAGATGACAACATTCTATGAACACATGAGAAAAGAGTGTGAAGATAGTTAATGATACTGTAACATACAATTAAAATTGCTTAAGAGTGTAAATTTATGTTATGCTTCTTTTTTTCTTTCTTTGGGGCACTAGAGTTGTGGGGTTTTTTTTGTTTGTTTGTTTGTTTTTTGTTTGGTTTGGTTTGGTTTGGTACTGAGGATTGAATCCAGGGGCATCCTTCAAGCTACACCACCAGCTCTATTTTATTTTTATTTTGAAATAGGATCTCACTAGATGAATAAAAGTCTCAATACTTGCTGTGGCTGTCCTTGAACCTGTGATTCTCCTTTATCAGACTCTTAAGTATAAGGATTATAACCATGTGCCACCATGCCCAGCTGGGTTCTGGAGATTAAACCCAGGGATTCTTTACCTGTAAGCTACACTCCTGGACCCATTTTATTCTTTCTCTTTTTTGAAACAGGGTCTCAAAAAACCTAAAAGGTTAATTGACCTACATTGTTGAGGCTGTCCTCAAACTTGTTATCCTCTTGTCTCAGCCTCCTAAATACTGGGATTACAGGTGTATACCACCAAACCCAGCTCTATGTTATGTTATTTTTAAGAAAGAAGTAAAAAAGAAAAAAAAAAGAAGAAAGAAGAAGGAAGTAAATAAGATAAAAAGAGCTCTACATAGTTCAAAGACTGTAGTTGCCTTCAAATTCTGTGTGATGAACATACATGAAATGTTAGATGTTAATTGTCTTATCTTAGACTCACATATCCAATGTTTTGGACTCATTTTGCGGTCATTTTTTGTGATATCAAGAATATAATCACCTCAAAGCAGGTGGTTTTTCAGTTTTCTGTCACTATAATATTTCTGAGATAATTATCTTTTAAACAGAAAAGATTTATTTTGGCTTACAGTATTAGAGGTTTCAGCTAATAATTGGTTGATTTCTTTTGGGCTAGTGGCAGGAATGCATGGTAGAACAAAGCCTGTTTACCTCATGGTTAGAAACAAATGAGATAAAGGAGAAGAAACTGGGGTCTCACTACTGCCTTCAAGATTACTCACCCAGTGACTTAAAGCCCTCCCATTGGGCCCTATCTTTTAATGGCTCCAATAACTTCCAATAGTTGTCACTCTGGGGCCCAAGCCTTGAAACACATGGGTCTTTGGGGGACATTCCATATTCAAGCTATAACAGAAAGATTTACTTAAAAAAGGCAGAATTTGGTTGATTTTAAGAATAATTGACCTTCAGTTAAATAAAACCCCTACCTCAGAACTTCTGATTGCAAACAAACCCAAGTGCTGTTCTATTTATATAGAACATAAAATGTCTAAGACAACATTTTAAACTAATCAACCTAAATAGAATAGATACAGTATAGAACCTATTTGCAAGATCACTGTGAAATTTGTCAGTCTCTCTTTTGTGTTTTACAAACATATCTAAAACTCTCAATTACTTGAAAAATGGAAGATTACAGTAGGAAAGCCATTTTTGACCTTTGTACTTATATGCCTGTTTTTATGTGTAAAGGGCCAAGCATCTAAAGCATAAAGCTTAAAAAAATTCTGGTGACTTTAGTTATAATTCTTGAAATTCTTAGCTCCAGTGAATCAAACAATTCTCGCATGCTTTATAGCAGGACTTTCTTTAGTATCTCACGAACGTTTTGTTTGTAGAATTTGGGGTTGATTTTTGGAAGGAGAATGGAGAGAAAAACATTTGGTCATTTTATTTCAAAATTTAACAGATTTTAATGAACTGAATAAATCTAATGTTTAAGAGTCCTGTATCATAAAATCCTAAATAGATTTCTTAGAATTATTTGATGTTTTATTTGTAATTACCAGAGAAGATCGTTTGCAGTATAATTTCTAATTCTCAGATGTGGTTGTAGCATCTTTGAAAAAGTCAAATGTAAATGATTTGGTCCACAGTATATATTTAGAGTCAACATTTTCCCCTAGTAGTGAAAGAATACAGAATTCTATTGCATGGTCTCATTCATTTCAGGTCTGCTTTTTCCAAAGATATGGCTAATAGATTTTAAAGAGGAATCTTTTTTTACCCTCTTACCCATCTCTGGGAAAAGCTCTTAGCATATTACAAAGGAGAAGCAATTCCCTAGCTGTTCCTGACCTCACCCCCTCAGAGGTTATACTTCTAAACACAAGGAGTTGCCATATGCAGGCACAGATGTTTCTTATCTCAGTAAAAATGACTGCAAAGGTCAAATCTAGGGTGAGTGCTTTAAACCCACTGAAGTTTCACTCTCGTTTCTGTTTTATTCTTCTTTAAATATAATTTGACAATTTCCAGGGCTGAACCAGATAATGCTGAGACTGTTAGAATCCTAGGCAAACTTCTGAAAGGAAAATGAAAAATTCAGTCCCTTGTATGATATCCAGATATCTGGATGTTTGATATGGGGAGACCAGCACATCTGGATGATGTTCTCTTTGCCAGAATTGTGGGTGGCAGCAGAGGTAAGGAAGAAGAGAGGAACCAGGATGCAAGAGAACAGAGAGAACCCAGGGAAGGAGGAAGAGGGAGTGGGAGCAGTTCAGACCACACACAGGAAGTTCCCAGAATATCTAGGGCAAGGAGGAGAGGTGGGGCTTGTTAAAGGGCTGAAGGTCAAAGGAAGGACAGTGTATTCAGGATAATGCTAGGCTTTAGCTTTGTTGAAATGAAGGCTAGATACCTCTATTATCAAGAATATGTCAAGGGTTTTCAAAACTTTTTAATGAATGAACAACCAAGAAACTAGTTTAATTTACCTTTGTCCTAGAATACTTAAGATTCTTCTTATTTCTTGACTTTTAGTTCAAAGACCAGAGTTTTGTCCTGTGTCACCTGTGTCATGAGATTAAGGGGATCCAAAGGCATCCAGGGACCTCAAAGAGTGGCAGTCACATGAGTAGAGATCAAATATTTATTTTCAATTTTAAAAACTATTTGCAGGAGTGGTAAATTAAGTCATTAATAGCTGAGAGTGTTACCGGGGAATTTTAGCCTCATAGAGTGAGTTAGGAGATACTCTCTTTGGAAGAGATTACAGAAAGAACCATTTCTTCCTTAAATATTTGGTGTAATTTATTTGTGAAATCATCTTGATGCTTTCTTTTTGTAGACAGATATTAACAATCAATTCATTTCCTTTAATAGATATAGACCTGTTCAGATTATCTAGTTCTCTGCCTGTGAGTTTTCAAGGAATTGGTTCATTTTTGTCTAAATTGCCTATTTTGTGTCCATACATTGTTTGTGGTACCCTATTAAATTTTTTCATGTCCCTGATACCAATTGTGATCATTCAGCTTTCAGACACTTCTTCTCTCTTCTTTTTTTTTCTTGGTTAGTTTGCTTAGAAGTTCATTATTTTTACTGGAAAGAACCAGATTTTGGTTTCACTGATTTTCCTGATTTTAATTTTACTGATTTTATATTTTTTTTATTTGGAAACAGGGTCTCTTAAGCCAGTGAGGCAGGCTTCAAACCTGCACGATCCTCCTGTCTCCACTTCCCAAGTGCAGGGATTACAAGGGTGTGCCACCATGCCCAGCTTGACTTTTATTTTATTGAAATATTTTAATCAAGCTGGGTGTGGTGGCGCACCCTTGTAATCCCAGTAGTTGGGAGCCTGAGACAGGAGGATTGGTCTGTGGACAGCCTTAGTGAGGCCCTCTGTGGGAACCTCTACAACTTAGTGAGACCTTGTTTCAAAATAATGAATTAAAAAATAGGGTTAGGGGTGTAGCTCAGAGATAGAATGTCCCTGGGTTTTATCTCAGTACCACAGTGGGGTATGAGAGTGCACACTTTTAATCTCAGTAGGCTGAGACAGGAGGATCGCAGGTTTGTGGCAGCCTTAGCAACTTATTAAGGCCCTGTTTTAAAATAACATAAGAAGTAGGTGTGTAACTTGTAGATAGAAAGCCCCTGGGTTCAATCACACCCACTCATCATACACACACACACACACACACACACACACACACACACACACTATAAAATTTCTTATGAGATTTATTTTTGACCTACCTAGTTAAAATTTAACTCAATTTAAAATTAGTTAAATTTAATTAGTTAAAGTTAATATTTAGCACTCTTTAGGAGTATCATTATTTAACTCTTAGCATCATGTTCAGTCAGACAACCAGAGGCCTTTTATTTATTTACTGTTACTGGGGATTGAATCCATAGGCATTTTACCTCCAAGCTATACCACCAACCCGATTTTATTTCTAATTTGAAACAAGGTCTCACTAGGTTGCAGAGAACTTCACTAAGTTGCCAAGGCTAACTAGGAATCTGCGAGCCTCTTGTCTCAACCTCCCAAGTACTGGGATTACAAGTGTGAACCACTATGCCCGGCTCAGAGGTCTTTATTAATGGTTTCGAAAGAATCGCCTCTCTCCAGCCTAAAATCTCATGACTGATGCAGCTGAGAATTAACCCCTCATTTTTTTTCCTATAGAATTTTTTTTTTTTCTGTAGAATTGCAATGTAGTTAACTTCAGTGCTTTGCCAGGTATCTTATGTAAAAGCCAGGATATTAATTGTTGAGGAATGGGACCTTGGGAACTCGCATCTGAATGTACCCAGATGAGTCTAAGAAACTTGAACCTAAAAATACCCGTTTCTCTTGCTTTCAGAAGCTTTTATTTTTTTATCTGAAGATTTTCCTTCCCTTGCTTTAAAAACAAAAAATTACCTTACAAATCCTAAATTGCTTTGCAAAGAATATTCCTCCTTAAAATCCTTATAATCCATCTGTTTTTTTGCCTTTAGAAACATAGCTAGAAATAGAACTTTTTTTTTTCAGGAAACTAACACTAAAAGAACAATATTTGCCATCTTATATTAGAAATAACCTGCAGGTGTGGAAATATCTTTTAAATATGTAGCCCAAAGAGAGCTATTAGATTCTTATTCTGCTGAGATGATCAGACCCTAAATTCCTGATTCAGCTACTATACAGCAGTAGCTAAATTGCCAAGATTGTATTCAAATCTCTGATCCTTCTGTTTCAGTTTCTCAAGTACTAAGATTACAGGTCTGCACAACCATGTCCAGACTGAAAGACTTAGAGAATTGCAAATTTATGACTCTGAATTAATATCTGATAATGTCAAATACTCTTGTGGTCCAACTGTTTATCGCATTTTGGTGTGATTACATTTCATGGTGGTCTAATAGGCCCATGGTTCCATGCTATTGTAGCTGTAGAAATGTCATTTTTGGCAAAAGGTAGAATTCTCACTATGGATTCTGTGGATTTAGGCCATTAAGTCCCTAAGAACAAGTGGAAACCCTTGAGAATTTCCATCTCTGTTGAAACATAAACTAAAACAAATCTGTGGGGAAATCAAAGGCTAACGTCACTATAAAAAGCTTGAAATATTTAGCATTGTGCCCTAATACTGTTTTTTGCAAAAAAAGGTAGTAAATCTTGAAAAATGTGGATTTTAGATGTCATCATTCCAGTTATAAATACTAGACAAGATATAAGCTCTTTCCTCGAGTATATCAATATAGCCTTTGTAACATGGTACGCTATCTATTGATCTGTCAGCAGCAGTACATCAGTATCTCTAAAATCTATACCAAATTCTGGTTTAGAGGCAATAGTAGCTTTAAATTATAACGTTTTTTTTCAGCCTTTAAAGCAGTGTTAACATTTATTTCCTTTCTATGCCAACTGATAAGGAATATATATTTTTTTTACTGATAGCTTTGATAATTTTCATGTTTTCTTTATTTCTCTTCTATAAACAAGTTCTATCTCTTTAAAAATAGTTACTGGTTTGATCTTGGCCCCTGGTAAACACTTTTATTCCATCATTAGTTACTTGAGCTATCTATTATAAATGGAGGGTTAGCCGGGCGTGGTGGTGCACGCTTGTAATCTCCGTGCTTGGGAGGCGGAGACAGTATGATCCCACAGGTTTGAAGCCAGCCGCGCTGGTTTAAGAGAACCTTTTTCTAAATAAAAAAGTATAAAATAGGTCTAGGAGTGTAGCCTGGTGGTAGAAGGGTTTCCAGGAACCCCAGTGCCACCAAAAAATAAAAATGATAAATAAATGGAGGGTGATTTGACCCACAGAGCCCTAAATGAGCTTGGGCGGCATTTTTTCATTATTTAGTGAAAGCAGGATTTAGGAGACTGGACTTTATCAGATTCAGGAAATACAAGTGTCATGAACCTGTGGCTCAGACTTGCATGATTCCTTTTTCTGATTTGTATCTTGGAGTAAAGCCATGCTTTCTTTCTTAAAAAAACAACTGCTAATAGCTGAGAAACAACCGCTGGCTTGCCTTCTCTGATCAGTTGGTAGAAAATAAAGTGGAATGTGATGTACGGGTGTTTCTACATGTATGTTTACAGGAGCTCGGTAAGGAGGAAGTTGTTTCATGCACTACACTCCCTTATTTTGGAGGCATCCCAGAAGTCGAAGCATTGAGCCAGCTCTTCAATGAGGATGTATATGTCCAGGTTCTTGCTACGTGGTGGCAGAGCAGTTACAACAGCAGAAGTGGAAAAGCATTTTGAAACTTCACCAGAAATGAGTGTGGGCTCCTTGATGAGGAGTCCAGGCTGCTTCTGAGTCTCTGTCCAGCTGTGGCATGTCAGGGGGTGCCCGTGATGGCCGCACAGCTGTCCCCTCTCCCTTTTGTTCTTCCAGCCTTCTCTCATCAGTTCCCTGTATTAAAGCCTTTCTGACTGAAAGACCTAGCGTGGTTTCTGTTTTTCTGTTAGCTCTACTCTCCCCTAAACTTGAGTTTACAGTGAGGAGAAGCCACCTTTCAACTCAGACTTCATTTTCCATTGTATGTTCCAAGACTCTGAGGAATGGGCAGAATTAGAACTGACCCTCCACTCCTGAAATGTGTAGTGTAGAAGTAAAAGTTAGGAAATGTATAAAGAACACTGGTTCAGATAATATGACAGATTCTTTTTCTTTTCCCATTCTCTTAAGTGGTACCAATTAAATTTGTGATTGCTATGATTATATAGTTCATGCTAAATACACTTTTATTAACATATTGGCTTTTGGGTTAGGAGTTAATCTGAAAAATTTCCATGTTCTCTCTCTCTCTCCCTCTCTTCCTCTCCTCTCTTTTCTTTTTCTTTTCTTCTTTTCTTCTTCTCTCCTTCCTCCTCCTCCTCCTCCTCCTTCTTCTTCTCCCCCCCCTCTCTCCAAGAACATTTGTTTCCACACAAATCAGACTAGTATAGAGACTTTTGTACCTACCTACATGAGGAACTGCCTCATACTAGTTATAATAACTGGCATTTATGTTATCCCTTCTTCTACAAAGTTTAACTTCTAAATATGTTAAGAACATATTTATATAAAAACCGCTGGTAATTTCTTCTGCTAACACCAGGAAGAACAGTATTTTCTTGAGATAACAGGAGTTGCTGGAAGAGCCCAGTGTGTGGATTCAGATACACTAAGCCCCAATTCTGTGGTATCAGAGTAACTACTCATTCTGGGTATTCTGGAGTATCAGTATCTACTCATTAGCTATGAAATTGTTTTCAAAATAAATGGCAACAAACGTTTTTTGTAGAAAAGCTTACAGCAATTCTTGTCTGTCATTGCTTCCTGGCCATTCTTTGGGAAATAGTGATGTTCCGGTAGCTGAACAAAGCTTATTGACTGGAAAATAAAACATGATGTTCTCTTCCAATATCATAGAAAAATTAATATGAAGTATTATTTATTTCATCGTTAATTGGTCTTAAATCATTGAGTCTTCCTACCATAGGTCTGCTGCTAGCAGAGGGGAAAAGAAATGACTAATTTCCCCAAATAGCATATGTACTCTTAGTCCTATTTAAAGGTTAACAATGTAAACATATTTTCTGAGAGCAAAAATGTTTCCTGCATTAAATGATGTTCGTGTCTACATCATTATATCATGATGTTCTGAGAATCCTATCATTTTCAGGAGCTAGGCCTTCTCAGTGTATTTGAAAGACATTGGTAGACCGAACTTCAATTTCCTTCCTGGTTACAACAATTTGGAACAGATACTGCTTCTTTGAAAATTCTCAGAACACTAAAGGGTGTATTTGTTTTTAATATTTACTTCACATGTCCCTTAGAAATTCTTACAAGACATAAATATTTTTAAAAATTTTAAATTTATTTCTGTGAAATCAGTAAAGAGTCAGCTTTGGTGAATTACTATAGCAATTTAAAGCCTTTCTGGCTCTGTGACTTTAGGTAAATTACTAAACAACTGTCTTATCTACACAGTGGAGGCTACTAATAGCTCCTAGTCCATATAGTAGTGAGGATTAAATAAGATAATCTGTGTTTAACGCAACATTCTTTATTAATATAAAGGATATAGGTATAATGTAGAGTTGAACTCATTTGTGTAGATTAAAATGTTCTTTTTTAATTAAGAAAGTTAAAAAATGGGCATGGGACTTGGAGAGGCCAAGTTGCTAAATACATGTTCTGATGCTTTGACTATTATTTTACTCCACCCTGGGCAGTTGCCTTCCTCCTAACCACAGAACATTTGAATTAAAAACTCTAAAACTGTTAAAATTTTGGCCTTTTTCTGTACTTGCCAAAAAATAAGATTTAAATATCATTGTCAGCTTATTTATGATTTGACATTTGTAATGTCTACTAGGCCTCCTCTTCCTTCCCTTCTTGGCTGTTTTCTTTTTAGGTAAAATTACTACATTCCTCTTATGTACCACCAACTTCCAGGATAAGTCAAGATTTTCTCACTAAGTGATATGAATGACACTACCAGAATGTTGTGGCTTTTCAGCTGATGACTAAATCAGCTGCTGGTCTGTCTACTATAGTCTGTGACACCTACAACATCTTTTTTTTTTTTTTTATTCCTAACAAATTGTTTAGTGTTCTCTGCTAGTAAAACTGAAAAATCAAAGGTTATTAGAACATAATATGTGCAGTTTAATTGCTTGTTTGTCAAGGATTTCAAATGTTAACTTTGTGCTGCTAAGGTGGTAAGAAGCAGGGGATAAGTAGCACTAATAGCTACCTTTACAGTCCCATCCCATAGTCAGTGTACTCCACATTTTAATAATGAGCAGTGAGTACACAGGATGTGCTGCCACATTCAGGCAGTCTGTGGTTTAACCTAGATCACTTCTTTTTTAGCCTTTGGGTCCTACTTCTGGGAAAAGACTTGGAGACAAGCTAACTTTTGAAGCTGTTCTGAAAACGACCTTGTTTCTGTCTACTCACTCAAATCTCTCCTGAGAAAATTTTGTTCTAGGACATCATGCTCAAGCCCATGGTGGGTACTCCAGAAAATAAATAAATAGGTCTTCAAATAAGAACTCTTAATTTCCCAGAAAGAAAAATTACTAAAAAGAAAAAAGGTTTTACAAGGGGAAAAAATCTTTCCAACACCAGTGTAGTAATGTCTCCTTAGCCCATTTTCATTCCTATTCTGAGATAGTATAGAATAAATAAGTGACTAGAAAGAAGACATAAAGAAGAAAGGAAGAAAGAGAAAAATAATTTTTTTTTCTTTTTTGGTGGCACTGGGGTTCCTGGAAGTCCTTCTACCTCCGGGCTACACTCCCAGACCTATTCTATATATTTTTTATTTGGAAACAGGGTGTCTTAAGGCAGCTAGGCTGGCTCCAAACAGGCGCGATCCTCTGTCTCTGCCTCTCAAGCGAGGGGGTTACAAAATTTTAATATAAAAGCCTTGTACTAAAGTTCCTCATTCCCAAGCTAGGCTTATCACTCTCAATTCTCTGGGAAATTTACATGCTATACTCTCCCTTGTGATAAATACTATGAACACTGTTAACTATTCTCAAAGAAGTATTTATTGATCAGATCAGAGACCACACCAAAGATCCAGAAAGGTGACCCGACCACCAAAACAGGAAATCTGTTCACTTATGACAATTACCTTGAGTACTATTATCCCTCTCACCTACCCATAGTTTAAAACAAAAAAGACTCATTTTAACTGGGCATGGTGGCGCATGCTTGTAATTCCAGCACTTGAGAAGCTGAGACAGGAAGATTGTGGGTTCATGGCCAGCCTCAGCTACTTAGTGAGGCCCTTCACAACTTAGTGAGACCCTATATCAAAAATAAAGAATAAAAAATAGGGCCGGGGTATAGCTTGGAGGTAGAAGCTCTGGGTTCAATCCCCACTACAATAGAAAAAAAAAAAAAGAAAAAAGACACCCATTTTGATTTTTATTTCTCTGATTACTGATGGTGTTTAACATTATTCATATATTTATTGGCCACTTATATTTCTCTTTTTGAGAAGTGTTTCTTTAGTTCAATTGCCCATTTTTCTGATTGGGTTATTTGACATTTTAGAGTTAAGTTTCTTATGTTTCTTATGTATATTAGATATTAGTCCTCTACAGAGGAGTAGCTGGTAAAGATTTTCTTCTATTCTGTAGGCTCTCTTTAGACTTTTGTTTCCTTTTGATTCATAGAAACTTTTTAATTTGATGTCATCCCATGTATTAATTCTTGTTTTCATATTCAGAGTTTGGAGATCCTATTTAGGAACTCTCTATCAGTGCTTGTATGTTGGAGAGTTGTTCCTTTATTTTACTCTAGTAATTGCAAAGTTTCTGATCTAATTTGTAGGTCTTTGATCCATCTTGAGTTAGAAAAGCAATCATGAGAATACAAATAATATCAAGTACTGCTGAAGATGTAGACATACAGAAACTCTAATAAATTGTTGCTGGGAGTGCAAGTCAGTACAAACACTATGGAGATTAGTATGCAGTTTCCTCCAAAAACTAGGTATACTACTCCTTGGTATAATTATAGAATAATAAATGAGATTACTATAGTACATGCTTATAGTGGCCTAATTCACAATAGCTAAATTATGGAACCAACCTCAGTATTCATAAACAGATGAATGGATAACTAAAATGTAGTATACACACACAACAAAATTTTACTGAGCCAGAAATAAAAAAGATGATGCCGTTTTCAAGAAAATGAATGGAACTAGATAATATGCTAATTGAGATATGCCAGTCACAGAAAGTGAAGGGTGATATGTCTTCTATCATATGTGAAAGCTAAAGAGAAAATAAGAAACAAAAGGGACTTTAGGTAAATAAGGAGAGAGAACAGTAGAATAATGGAAGGAGAATGGGAGAAGGTAGAGAGGGGAAACAAATTGATGAAGGAAACAGTTCAAATAATGCTATGTCTATGTATGAAAATATCGTAACACATTCATGATATTAGTGACACTACAGGGGTGAGTGGGGGGGATCTAGGGGAAACATACCAAATACTATGCACATCCATATTTATATTACAGTGAACTTCACTATAATGTATATTTACAATATATCAATAAAATTCTAAAAAATAAAAGAAATATCTATTGATTAGTCAATGAAGGTCCCCTTCAGACCTGAAAGATGATCAAAACATTTTGTGATTGCCAGACTCATATACCTCCCTCTATATACCCTTCACCAAATTTCTAATAAAATAAGAGCCATGGACCCCCGAAAGCCATCTCACTAGAAATGGCCTGCATTTTCCCTTGAATACGTATTTCTTAAATAAATCTCTGTCCATGTCTCTGGTAAGTAAAAGACCCATCTTATTATGGGTTTAATTCCCTTCTTTCCCTCCATGGAGAACTCCTCTGTACTGCTTATAGAATCTTCTCTTTTCCAGTGAAAATCTCAATTCTCATTGTTGACTTTATTAGGAAAGAATTAAAATCTAGTTGTTAAGTCAATGAATTCAGCTTCATTTGGAGGCTTTATGAATTCAGTTTAACCTCTTCAGTGGTTTCTGGGTATTACTATTACAGAGTAATACAAAATACCTCTTTAGTCTAATAAGAATCTTTGGGGTACTTACTAAAAACCACTACCACAAGTGGCTAGATGTGGGGATAGAGATAGATATAAGGATGAGTAAGACATTTGAAGACCTCAGGCCAGAGGACACAGTGGTTACATTTTTTAAAAAATCATAACATAAAGAGGTCGCTGTATGTTTCACAAGGTTTGGACATAGTGGAAAAACAGAAAAATAGTGGAATTAGTTAGAGAACCCTATATATGATATTTTATATTGAACAGTTTTTCTGGTGGAAATGATGAATGTTTATGGAAAGACAGAATAAAAGGGAACAGAATGAATTTCACAGAGAGGGAATAGTAGATGTTCAAAGATTTAGAAAAGCATCTGCTAATGTCCTTCCCCAAATTGAGGCAAATTTTGCTTTTCCAGACAAAATATAAAATAGACTCAGCTAGGACTTTAATGAGAAGAGAAAAACTTAACAGGTTTCAGAATTGGGGGGACTGAGAGGACTATAGAGTGTACGAGATGAGCCATGCTCAGTGGTACTCAGGGAATATAAATGGCTTTAGCACATTTGTCAAAAAAATCTGGAATACCTTCTTATAGAAACTCAAGACACATTATTATGGTGTAGACTACTAGTTTCTCAATAATATCCTTGTTTCTTTCTTCTTCCTAGGCACACAGTAAGACTGAATGTCCCCACCTTTGCATTTCTATGTGGCCAGGGAATTGAGTTTTGTCACTGAAGGGTGAGTAGAACTAATATGTTTGACTTATAGGCCTGGCTCATAAAAACCTCCCTGTCTGATCATCCTATTTATACTTTCTAGCTAGTCGGAATACATATTATCCTAACATGGCCTTGAGAGCCAAGACTTGAAGACCATAGGGAATTTGCCATTCCAGATCTTTGAAAAGTCATGTGAAAGAGGGCATCCCAAAGACATGCTTATGAGTTCCAGTACCTTCACATGTGCATATATTTAAAAACATTCTAACCAATAAATTCTTCTCTTGTATTTAGTCATTATATATTGTGAGATCTATTCTTTATAGTAAGTAGACCACTCTAATTAATACAAGTGGGAAGTAAGAATTACAGATAAAGAAATCAGTACATTTAAGAATTATGGGTTGTTTTTCACTTTTAGAAACATACTGTTCTTGAAACTTTCTCTAGTATGTAACCCTTTATCATAGCCTTCTTTTGAACTGTACCCCAACTTCCCTTGGTAAGCCCTTATAATTCCTAAAAGAATTATGACCAGTACTGTACCCCAACTTCCCTTGGTAAGCCCTTATAATTCCTAAAAGAATTATGACCAGTACTAAAAGTCTGTAAGAATTATTCTAACCATAAAAACTATTGAAAAGTCATCAATAGGATTATATCAGTCTCCTCTAAAGCTTCTTTCTTTGTCGGTTAATGATAGGTAAATATTTTATATACATAAAGTTCAGACCACATTTCATTTAGATATAATAATGGCACAATGTATTTTCAAAGAACTCAACATGCCTGAGCTTGTAATTCAGCTGGATATGTGGTCCTATAAGCAAGAAATATGTAATTATTAGTTTTTAAGAGTATTATTTTAAGACCATGGAAAAAAGTCAAGAGTGATGGTCTCAGTGAGGTTCCTTACGCTCTAACATGTTTTTCAGGACAGAATATTTTCTTGGTGATTTTAACAGTCTTTACTAAAGATTTGGTTATTTCAAGGATATTTTACAAGGATATTTAGTGATAAGATGCAATTTTAACTATAAGGGACAAAAATTATGCAAATTATGATTCCTGTCACAAAATAAGTGAAGAATTTTCTATTTTGTGAAAACTTTTGGTGATCATTAAATTCATTTATTCTTCACAGTTAGATCCTTTTCTACCTTACTTTTGAATAGTGGATTATCAGTATTATCACATTTTTGCTGTGAGACAGAAAGAGAAGTTGTTAGGACAATTATATAAATTATATAAATGAGTTGTTAGGACAATTATATGAGCCTTAACAAGTGAGTCTTCATAGCTGGTGAAACAGAGGGCTGAGTCTTAGACATTCGTCATTTTCTGACTATAGCATTTGCTTGTATATGCTATTTTGCATTTTATCCCTTTTCAAATAAACTATCTGCCAAAGAAAATGAGGAAGGGAGCTCTAAGTCCATTACATTTGGGAACTTGAGACTGAAAAGATCCAAAGAGATCAATAAAGAAAGTATATTAAGAAGCAGAACTCATGATTATGTCTTTATAGTTCAGCAAAATACACACTCAAAGAGCATTCAGACACTTAGACAGTAAAATGATCTAATGCATATGGAAGCATCTAACATGGTGCCTGTTGTCTATATTTGGCCCCCAATGATGGCTAGTGAGAGCTGAGTACTCAAAAAATATTGTGTGCAAAACCATTTCAGCAAAACTCTGATTTCCTTGAGCAAGATATTTTTCAGAAAACATATTTCTGAGAGTTCATTACTCTAGTCCACTGATCAGCGTGAAAAGAAAGTTAATAAAAGTTAGAAGCAGGACAAAGTCAGTGACCTTAGCCAACTGGGTTCCTTTTCTACCTCCAGAAATATGTACTTTGAGTAGATAGCTTTTGCACTGTGAAAGGCAAAGCAAAAAGGTGGGTTTTTTTTGTGAAATATCAGGATGCCTTTTCATTAACTCACAAAAGTGGTACACATATTGTTAATTGCATGAAACCACATGAGTGCCTTCTTAATTCCTTGGTTAAACTGTATCTCTTGAAATTAATTTTTATTTCATCTCCTACTAAAAATTTTTGTTAATATTATTACCTCGCAGCTCCTATATGCTCAGTGACCATTGTGATTACGATGGTGTAATTACAGAGTAGAATTTGAGGCAGCAAAAACTAAGCTTCTGGTCCTGGCTCCAACCTAATGAGCTGCTAATTACAGTGTCACCTTGGGCAATTTACCTCAAAGAGTCTCAGTTCTCACACCTACAAAGTGAGGAATAGAGAGAAGGTGACATTTCAGTGATTCTTCCCAAAGGCAGACATTTCCAGGACAGTGTCAATGTTCCCTTACTTTATGTTCTGAATTGGTTTATAAACATTTTAAAGGATTTGAGAAATAGGATATGTCTTCCATGAAATTAGATAACATAATCAACAAAGACTTAATATCTCTTTTCTCTTTGTTGACATAGGGGTAAATATCCAGGGCATCTTCAGAAGCCTCTTTGCTTTCTTCCCCAGTCTCTTTGTGCTTGCTTCTCAGTCTCCAAATATTCAAAAGCTTTTCATTTTAACTCTGATGGAAAATGTTTTTAAGCACCTTCTGCTTATTGCTCCTTATATTTTTTCTACCTTGGCTTTCATAAATTCCTAGTTCTGAAAAGGGAAAAGGAGAACACACAAGGGAGCAAGGATGCCTACTACAAAGAGGGGGCCTGGGGAAGTGGCTTGTGTAGAAATTGTGAGTAGAATAGTCTTCCAGTACCTCTATGGATTCACAGTCAAGTGTTCTGTCATAGACTGTAAGAAATCTTAGTGGCATACTCCTTTTTGAGTGTGATTCAACACTTCTTATTCAACTATAGTAAAGAGGGCTTCTTAACAGACATTTTTCCCTTTCTAGGAAACAGAAGATCTGACTACTTATTGCTCTTGAGTTGAAATTCAGTCCTTGAAGCTATTCAAATTTAATCTAAGAATCCTTCACACAAGAAGAAGTAGAAAGCTTCCTGTCTCTTACTACATTCAAGGAATTTCTTTTAGTTATTCGATTTTATTTCAATGAGGCAGTAAATCTGGTATGACCAAAGATGATAGCTTCTTAGTTGAGTTTGGGGTAAGAAGAATTCTGTAGCACACATTCCTAATTGGTTTGCCTAGAGAGAGTTTCATTCTATAGTCTGCTACTCTGAGCAAATTAAAGTTTAATGTTGTCCTACCCCAATAGTTTAACGTTGGGGTAGGAAATGGAAAGATGGCAGGGAGGGAAAGACAAACAGCAGAAGTGACATGAGAATGAAGATATTAAAGTTTGACAGCAGTTGTGGGTTAAATTGTGTTCTCTTTCCTCCCAAATATGCCACCACTGGTAGCAAAATAAGTGTGACATTTGGAAAAAAAGGTCTTTGCTGATATAATCATTTAAGATGATGTCAAACTATAGGAGGGTGGGCCTTCATGTAATCTGACTGAAGAAAAGTAGAGAAAACACAAAGGGAAGACTGCTACAGTGGTTGGAAACACAGTCTGGAATGATTCATCTACTAACCAAGAAGCACCAAGGACTGACAGCAATCCCTGGAAGCCAGGACCAGGCAAAGAAAGTTCCATCCCAGAGCAGTCAGAGGGAATGTGGTCCTGTTGATGCTTTGATTTTGGACTTATAAAACTTCTAAATTGTAGGAGAATGATCATTGTTATTTAGGCCACCCAGTTTGTGACACTTTATTGAGGCTGCCCTAAGAAATGAATACAATTATCCAAGTTTGAAATGTGCCTTTGCTACTTACTACTATTTTCTAATTTTGAGCAATTATAGTTTCTCAACACCTGAGCTTCCTCAATGGTAAAAAACAAAAATAAAAAAAAAAGAAAAGAAAGTAAAAAGAAAAAATATAATTATAGTACAACATTACGGAAAAAGTAAACTAAATTATAAAAATTTTAAATAAAGTATTTAAAGCACTTAACATTGAGTCTGACATGCAATAAGCATTTAATAAATTATATTCAAAGGAGAAAAACAAGAAATCTTATTTTAGAATCTGCCTAACCTAATCCTTGATAATTATGATGGTGAAGGCCTAGGATAAGAGTATTATTATATAATAAGGTAACTATAAGTGGTCCTCTTAATTACTCTTCTTCTATAGTTTAAGAGATAAATAAAACAAAAAAATAAAACAGTGAATCCATCCATCCATGTATCTATTCTCTAATAATTGTTCAAATGAGAAATTTCAATGCTTTCTAGAGTAAAATCTAAACATAAATATTTAACATTGAATGTTTTTTACTCAGTGGATTCAAACTTATTTTTATGTTAATTCTTTTTGGATCTGAGGTTGTTCTCATTTTTGAAAAAATATTATACAGGTCCTTTTAAAATGCCACAAAATGCCTTGCTCAAATTACCTGTAATTTTATGCCTTTTCATAGAGCAAGTCTAGACATATCAGAAGTAATTGGACCAACTATTACTCTGGAAACCTAGGTGAACTTTATTTAAATAGAAGTCAGAAAATGAGATTACTCTTTTTTTTTTTAGGTTGACATCTAAAATGAGAGTTTTGCTCTAGAACTATATTCTGGTACAATGGCATTTGAATGATGGGGAGTGAAAGTCACTGGAAAAGTTGTGTTCTTAGTAGAGTATTTCTTTCTTTCTTTCTTTTTTTTTTCTTTTGTGGTACTGGGGATGGAACTCAGGGGCATTGTACCTCCAAGCCACAACCCCAGTCCTATTTTTAGACTTTTTAAAAATTTTTTGAAACAGGGTCTCACTGAGTTGCAAATATTGGAAGATTCCAGTACCCTTGGCCGGCTCCCTGGCTTCCCTATACATCTATACATACCTATGTTATCACATGCACAAATTCTACCAGAATTCTTAACAACTTGCCTTCATGTTAAACAAAAGTTACTGACAGCAGGTTATAAAGAAGTAAGTAAATTAACAATGGGGGATGATTATAAAATCAGTAGAAATTGACAATAATCTGAAGAAGTCAAGAAAATAATTAACTAGGCAGGCCATCAGAAAGTTTTCAAAAAATTCAAAATCAATCAATGCATAAAACTGTCTTTATTACAGTTATTTTCTCAGTCACACATTATTGTACAAATGAATTATACTTATGCATGCAGATAAGAAAGATACTGCTTATCCCATTGTGAGAAAATTCCTACAAACCTAAAATATCAAATTTGCATCTAATCAACACAATCATTTTCAAAACTCATCAAAACCCTAAAAGAGATGCTTATAAGAGATATATTTTTATAAACATCCTTCTTTCTAGCCAATGCTCTAGAGCAGTCATAAACTGAGTCCCAAGATTGAATCTGTGTTTGGTCAATGCTGCAGTGAAATGTGTTTGGTGTGTGAGGGGAGAAGTAATTCCCCCACCACAACCACACAAACAGAAAAACAGAAAAACTGTGGATTCTTGTCCTAAGCTAAGAATAAATATGCATAGCTTGGACAGTTACTGAAGATTTAAAGAAGTTTATTTAAAAAGATAGAAATACAGAGATAGTTACAGCCCTGTGCCGGAGAGGGGCACAGGGGGGAAATTCGAATGAAAATACCACAGAACTCCAGTTTACTAAGTGTTTTTATCCCGACCAAGTCTTCGGCAGGTCCTTTGATCTATAGATATCTCTAACCCTATCTCTAGCCCAGTCTCTGCTGTCTCCTAGCTGGATTTGCCCCGGAAGGGGGTGGCTGTCCTGCCTCCAAACACAGCCCTCTACACCTCTTGTTCCATCCCCCAAGATGTGTGAAATTGTTTCTCTGGGATCTGGGATTTCTTCAGATTTCCCTTAGGCCATTTGTTTCTCTTTTAGAAATGTAAAGAAGCCTTTTCGCTGGCTCCAGATTTCTTCCTTCTCTTTAGAAATGTAAAGAAACCCCTTCCCTGACTCTGACCTTTCTTTAGTATACACAATATTTTCAAAATTGGAAATCTTTCCCAATACTGATACATTAATACATTTTAAAACCTCTTCCCAATATTAGTACAGTCAACACATTTTTAAGTCACTGTTTTTAAACAAAACAAAGGTTTGACATAAAGATCTGTTTCTGGATTATTTCTTTTCTTTTTCTTTATTTTTTTATTGAGGCACTAAGGACTGAATACAGTAGCATTCTACCTCTGAGGCTACACTCCCAGTCCTATTTTATTTTTATTTTGAAACAGGGTCTCACTAGGTTGATGAATGCCTCACTGCTTGCTGAGACTATCCTTGAACATGCCATCCTCCTGCCTCAGCCTTCCAAGTACTGGGATTATAATCATTTGCCACATGCCTGGCTTGACACATTTTTAAAAATCAGAAGATCTAACAATATCCCTACACTCTGTGTGTGTGTGTGTGTGTGTGTGTGTGTGTGTGTGTGTATCAGTAGCATGTATCCATATAGGTATAAAAAGTCAGATAATTTAATTCATTTAGAAATCAGGATTTGCTCCCAGAATTATAGTTCCCCAAGGAACTTGAGACATTACTAAAGGACTTGTGTAATAATGCACTGACAAGCATAAACTAAACAGAAAAGAAACCTAAGGCAAGAAGATGAAGTAGAAGTGGAAAATAACTGCAGGTCTCCATGCAAAAAAAAAACAAAAAAAAACCATGAATATTCAAGTGAGACCAAAGAAGCACAGAGATATAATCTGAAAAAGAAAACATCTATAATAAAGACCATAGAAGGGGACATCCCCAGTTAATGAGCAAATCCAGGACACGGCCCACAAATTTCTGTGGATGTCTAAAGTAGAGTAAAGGGTCCTAGAAAGAGAAAATGGAATAAACTTGGAGGCCAGAGAATGGAAAGATGAAGAGGAAGTTAAAAATAATTGCACTTATGGCTGTAATTGGAGATAGAGGAGAAAACAAGTCCAATATTGGAACCTTGATCTAGAAACGGCTGCTGACTGTTGACACAAAAATAAGTGCTTAAGATAATCTTTGGGTGGAAGAATACAGGTACATGGTAAAAGAATATCTTAGAATTTCTGTATAATGAGCTTATTTAATTGACAATGCACACAAAACCATTTCACTCTATGCTGCTTTTTACTTCAATATACACATTAATTTATACTGACTTACACATAGAGCTATTATGTATTTGTGTTGAGGGATTCATAATTATCCTGTTTTTGAGAGTGGAATGTCATGTATCAATGGTAAGATGCCAAAATACATGTTCTGTCCTGACTCTTGAAATTTAAATGAGGTTTCCACTTTCCTAGCCTTCTCTACTACCCACTACAATTTTCTTATGGTCACAAACCAGTCTACCTTATAACCATGATACTGGGAAGAAGATGAAAGTTAACAGTTTTGAAAAGTTGTTTTGAATAGAAAGTCTACAAAAAATGTGATTTTACAATATTTATTATTTTAAATCATTTAGAGAATTCTTATCTTCCTTTTCAGTATGCTGAGTTGCTTGATAAAGAGATCACCCAAAGAAAGACTTTTGCTCAGCTTACGCTGTATAGCTTGGCTTCTCTTCACAAGTTTTGAAGAAACTCAAATACTGAAATAAAAATGTATTCTAAAATAAATGAGAAAAAGTCATATATGACAATTCTGGGTTTTTTTTTTTGTTTTTTTGTTTTTTTTTTTGGTGGGTCTGGGAAATGGAACCAGGGGGCATTCAACCTCCAATCTACACCCCTGCCCTATTTTTTATTTTTTATCTTGAAACCAGGTCTCACTGAGTTGCAGAGGGCCTCACTAAGTAGATGAGGCTGTCCCTGAATTGCAAGCCTCTGGGTCTCAGTCTCCTGAATGCTGGGATTACAAGCGTGAGCCACCACACCCGGCTATATATGACAATTCTAATACTCATAATGTGAAGCAACTAAATAGATGACCCTTGAGGATATTTCAACCTGTTCCTAATGATGCTGGACTAATTTTAGTTCATGCAGGTCGACACTTTCATTTCCTGGAATAAAGCTAACTTTCTTTCTTGTTTTCCCATAGTTTTTAGCTCCCCATCTCCACTTCTTTATGATTACTTGCCAAAATGTACTACAGTAAACTGAGTTATCTTTTCTTAAACATGCTGTTTCATCCAGGTATGGAGAAATACACCTGTAATTCCGGTACCTGGGAGGTTGAGACAGAAGGATTGTAGAACCAGCAATTTATCAAGGTACTGTTTCTATTTCAAAATAAAAAATAAAAGGGTGAAGGATGTAGCCTGGATGTAGACACCCCTGGGCTCAATACATAGTACTAAAAAAAAAAAAAAACCCCACCAAAAAACACTTCTCTTATTCAGGCTTCTCCATTGATTTTGTTGTTTCTTTCATCTTTTTCAAAAGCCTTACTTAAGGAGAAGGCCCAAGAGGGCAGAATAAAGACCACCAGGACTAACTTTCTCCTTCATGGAATGGTAAAAAAACATTACAGGTATATAATTGTATGTGGAGGTGAGCGGCTGTGGGTGTGCTATGGGAACCAATGGCACAGAAAACAAAGCTAGGTAAATTCCAACTAGGGAGAATAACAAAGCAAGAGAAAAAGAATAGCCTAGCACCGTGTGCTCAGCACTCGGTGGGAGAAAGGGGACTCCCCCCATGAGATAAAAGGTGAAAGAGAAAGCCATGGCATAGTGCAGAATGTTGCACATTGTAAACGGCTTAAATAATTAAGAAACTTAGAGTCTGTACATCAAGTTAGTTTTAGAGAAGAAATTCACTGTATCTTTTAGCAAACCCTCTGAGTATCATAGGCAGGAGCCATTTTAAGACAGGGCCTGTTGACAAAAACTAAACTGCTGCGGGCAAGAAAACTGGCATAATTACATCTCAGAATACTTGTGGACACCCATTGCATTGACTGGAGAGGTGGGAGACAGAAGCAGCAGCTGTGGTTTAGGGAGTGTCTCTGACACAAACATGTGCAGAGGTTTATGCTACAGGAAGCACGGACCATAATAAAGGAGGGAAGCAGAGTATACATGCATACACATGTACATACACACACCCGAAGAAGAATAAGAAGAATTATTCAGACACAAAGAAGAATGAAATTTGATGGAAAATGAATGGAACTGGAAGATATCTCAAACAATATAAGCTAGATATAGAAAAACAAACATTACATGTTCTTTCTTAAATGTAAAAACTAAAAACCAAACCAACAAAACAAAAAACCCAAAGATATCCTTAAAGTAAAAGAGGGACTAGCAGAATATGAGAGAGACGTTAGAGTGAGGGATGAGGAGAAGTGGACATTATCAAAGCGTGGCATTTCCATGTATGAAAATGCCACAGTAAAAATCATTAATTTGTATAATTTATATTAAAATGATAAGAAATCATTACTTCAATTGGTTCCACTAATATTGGAAACTCTCAATACATTAATGGTAACTAACTACACACATACTCCTGCTTCTAATGCTTTAATGACTTGCAATTCATTGGTTATCATATTTATGCAAAATGCATTTAAACATGTTAACACATGGTACTTATGATTATTATTCTTATTGCTTTTATTTCTAAGGCACTGAGAATCAAATGCATGACCCCACACATACTAGGTATTTTTGCTCTGACACTGAGTCACTTCCCAAGCTTTTATCATTATTATTAAATATTTTATCACTGAATAATCACATTTTAATTGTACTTTTATTTATGTATTATTTTTGCCAAATTGATCTCTCATTGGGCAGGATATATATTTTTTCTTCTCACCTTTTAGCACATATCTCACCTTTTAGCAGAGTACCTGGTACATTGTGAACCACCCTATCACAGTTTCTCCCTTAAACCGTATTGATTTGGATCATATATTTACCCCAATTCTGAGTTCACTGAATAAGCTGCTTAACATTACTGAGTTCAAGAGAGGCATAGTGACCTTTTGGCTATGAACATTCACCTCTGTACCTGGCTACAATTATTACAGAGTTCCTAAAATCAGATTTACTTAGCCCATTTTCTGAAGCTTTAAGAGAAAAGCTATAAGAGTGGATACTTTGTAAAGAGAAGTTGATTTTGGCTCACAGTCCTGAAGATTTGGAAATCCAAGCACATTGAGGGCCTCTTTCTGCTCTAACTCCTGACAGAAGACTGTCAAGGCAAGCAAGAGCATGGGGAGGAGGGAAAAGGAAATTAGACCTCCATGAACACTAACCCTTTCCCACAAGATGGGCGATTAATCTGGTCAGGAAGGTGCTTCCCTGTGGCCCAAAGACCTCCCACTAAGGAAAACCTCACTATACTTCCGTAATAATGGATTGTGGTTCCTGCATATGGATGTTTGGAGGACACACTCAAACTATAGCACAGGTGACACATGCTCATCTGTTTAGGAGTCTGTTTAAACTGACAGACTTGAACAAGTCTGACTCCAGGTTTCTTGCAGAATCAAGTAAGGATTGGGAATGGTAGCCTTCAATATTAATTCATAAGCAGAGAGTCGACCAGTTTCTTTCCAAGTATTAGATCCTTAAATGTATGTATCATGTCTATAAATTTGACACTGCCCAATTCTTTGAAAACTCATAAAACTAGATACTAAAGATGGTTTGGTATAATGTCAAAAATATTATTGAGAGAAAGATGAAACTCCCTAATGCACATGATGAGATGATCATTCACAAACTGAACACAAGGAGAGAGTGGGGAAAAATGGCAGGGGGGGGGGGTTGGGAAAGGGCTGAATGAGTGATTTGTGCATATATGCCTCTACCCATGAAGATGTATGATTACAAATGCACCAATAAAAAAGGCAAGAAAGAAAGAAAGAAGAACCTCTGAAGCAGAGCAATGTAGTGGAATGAAAGTAACACTAGATTAAGCATCACAAGGTTCAGATTCTAATCTGATTTCATAGTTGATTGGCCCCGAGCAATGTACTTAATCTTTCAGAGCCAGCATTCTCTTATTTGTCAAATTAGATCTTTGGAGGATATGATCACTAAGATTTTTACAGCTTCTCAAAGCTGCCATATTTTAAAGTGCTTTAGAAAAATGTAGGAAGCTGTATAATGTGATTGTGGTTATTATGATGCAATAAATATATCAGAAATCTTTTCTTTAGAGAGAAAACAGGTATTATTAATTTTATTAAATTTATGAAGGTATTCAAAGTGCCTAGGAAACTGAACATATGATAAGTGTTCACTATATTTTCATAAAATGTTGGAAGGTGTTATAAAGTTATTTATTAGACAATTAATTTAATAATTTAGGAAAATGAGGTTAGAGTTGTTGATTTATTTGCTGAATGAGTAAGCTGAAATATACACCAAGATTTGGGGAAGTTATCAACTTCAAGGTAAATAGTTATTCTATTTTGCCAGCTGTTGCATCAAAGGAAAAAAATGAGACTTGGCCAATATTACCAACAGCTAACATTCAGTATGATGGGAAAAAATTTCTTACAGTAGATATTTTTAGTAGGTTCAATATATACAGTTCTCTTGAATTGCTAAAAAGTTAACCAAAGAGTTGAAAAATGTAAAATAATGACCAGACAAGTCTTTCAGATCCTTCTTGGTTTGGGGGAGGTGGTACAGATTCAGGCAGTGAGCTGTTGTGGGGTCATTGCTTTCCACCAGACCCTGATCCATCCCAGTTTCACACCTTGCATTCAGTCTGCTAATTTAAAAAAGTGTCCTTTGCTAGTCTCCCTTCTGCAGATTTATAGACTGGCAGCTGCCTTTCCTCTCATCCAGAGCGTCTCCAGGTCTATGTTATGGTTTCACTCCTGGGCGTGGGCATCCACTCATCCATTTAAAAGTAAAGTCTAAGTGGCTAAATTGATTTTGGCCAAATATAACATTACATTCACTCTACTTCAGTTTAATACTACAATAAATTTTCTGTTTTTATCTTATAGAAATTGACAAAATCTTGCAATTTTTCTTTTCTTTTTTTTTTTTCCGGATCAGACTTTGTACTTCTGGGAGATGCTAGGATCTGAGTCTAGTTATAGATCTAAAAGCAATAATAGGTGGTGAAGGTAAAAGTTATTTGGCAACTTTCTCAGGCTATATTATTACACTTTTTTGCTTGTTTTCAAGAAAGTGTATCATCTTTAGAAGACACAGGCTAAAATATAACAAGGTAGGCTTAGTAGAATGTAGAAATTGGAACTCCTCAGTACAAATGGAATCTACCAACTGTCCTACATGAATCTTTTGGGTTTTATTTATTCTCAACCAATACTTAAGCTTTACCATAAGTGATTTTTCAAAGATTTACATTTCATTTGTATTATAATTCAATCTATTGCATAATTATATATTGGGCTTCTTCTTCAGAAATGTCAATCTGCATAAACTAAGCAGAAGGACTTGTTTTGGACCAAATGGAAGTACTAAAAAAAGTGAACTAAACTATTCTTCTAAATTCTACAGTGTTCTGTTGTACTAGGAACCTGATCACTCATCTCTAACAACCAACACATAAAAATGAAAGCAATTATAGGTAACATTTGTGTGTGTGGTACTAGGGATTGAATCCAGGGGCATTCTACCTCTGAACTACGATCCCAGTCCTATTTTATTTTTTATTTTGAAAGAGAGTCTCACTAAATTGCTGAAGCTGGCCTTGCAACTGCAATCCTCTTGTATCAGCTTCTCAAGTATTAAATTTATAGGGATGCACAATCTTCAAATATTCCAATTATTCAACTATTATTTTCCTCAAAATAATAACATTCTAAAACATAATATTTATTTAGAAAGTTACCTAAGTAGAACATTTTTTTTCTCAGCTTATATTTTTGTGCTCCACACCTGGTTTTATTGAACATAATAGGTTAAATGCCCTTTGTACTTAGGCTTCAATTCAAAGAAGACTGATGATTTCAGAATTTAATCTGACCTAAGAGTTGGGGTCAGAAATCCTGACAATGAAAATTGACCAGAGCTTTCATGATCTATATCATCCATCTCTACATTTTTTAATATATTTATTAGGAATTAAGTTGTCAGATAAACAATGTATACTTTGTGAGGAATTCTGTATGAAATCTTACCCTCAGTGAACTTTCTTTCTTTCTAATGGATAAAATATAATAATACATCATCATTAATTAAAGATTCTAACACAACTGTACATCAGAACAGTTCATGTTTTGCTGAAGCAAGTAAAGACTCTGGAGGTGTGCTAGAGTTATGTATATCGGCTTATGAGAGCCAACTATTAAAACGCAAGAATTTTGCAAGCTGGTTCATAACACCAGCTTGAACTTCCCCATAGTGGTAATATTTGCATAGTGGAAATTGGGTACTATTACCAATAGTGACTTAAAAAAAATCCCATTGCTGAATATTTACCAGAAAATCTTTGCATGCTAGATATCCTAATATACCTTTAACCAGTTCCATATTCTAGACAGGATAAAAATACTTAAGTAGCCAGGCATGGTGGTGCATGCTTGTAATTGTAATCCCAGCACTTGAGAGGCTGAGACAGGAGAATTGCATAGGTTCAAAGCCAGCCTCAGCTACTTAATGAGGCTTTCAGCAACTTAATGAGACCCTGTTTCTAAATAAAGTAAAAATAGGTCTGGGAGTATAGCCTGGAGGTAGAAAAGCCCCCTCTGGGTTCCACCCCCAAACACACACACACACACACACACACACACACACACACACACAAATACTTAAGTAGTAACTTCCTGATTGCATCCTAGTTTTATTGTCTTATAAATTCAGAAATGCTGACTATTATGATGTTGGAACAAATAACAGTAAGAATGTATAAAGGAGAGTTTCTTTTGGAAAAAAAAGCTAAATTCTCTGCATACAGCAGATGTAGACTAAAGAAATGGAATTGACTAAAAGCACTTGTAAAGAGAGACAGGTGATATTTGGAGGTTTGGATTATATTTGTGAATCACTACATAATTTCATTTTATGCTCCTTGCATAGATTATGAATGCCTACCAGTTCTGTATTTGCTTCAGAAAGTGCAGAGAGAATTCAGGGGTTCTATTGTTAGGAATCTATCTTTATTATTGATGTTCTGAACATTTTGTCATCATGAAATGCCTCTTATACCTTTAATAATATTTATCTTAAAAGCATTTTCTGGTAAAGCTGGGTGTGGTGGCCCACGCTTGTAATCCCCATGCTTGGGAGGTGGAGACAGGAGGATCGTGCGGGTTCGAAGCTAGCCAGACTGGCTTAGGAGACCTTGTTTCCAAATAAAAATATAAAATATAGGTCTTGGAGTATAGCACGGAGGTAGAAGGGTTTCCAGGAACCCCGGTACCACCAAAAAAAAAAAAAAAAGCATTTTCTGATATGAAAATTCATATCATTTTCTGATATGAAAAGCCAGTTGAGTTCTTTTATGGCTATTGCTTGCTTTATGTGTGTGTGATACTGGGGGTTGAACCCGAAAGCATTTTACCTCCAAGTGAGTTTTAACCCTCTCCCTCTTTTAACTTTTTTTTGTAAACAAGATCTCACTCGGTTGTTGAGAGGAGACTTCTAAATTGTTGAGGCTGTACTCAAACCTGCAATCCTCCTTTTTCAGCCTTCAAAGTAGTGGAATTATAGGCATGCCCCATCATACCTGGCACATCTTTTTCATTTATACTTATTAGGAATTATCAGTAATATTAAATGACACATTCCCAGACATTCCTGACATCCCAAATGATGGAGTAATATAATCAATTGTTGCCCTATTTTCAAGTTACCTGACATATCTCACCTAATTCTTCATTGATGGCTGGCAAAGTGAAGGGTTTGTAGTTAACAGTTTTGGTGATTAGGCAGACCAGCTAACTTATTTGAATATAAACACCTACTAGTAATCCAGAGATGGCCAACAAAGTGGATGACAATCCTGTAATAAGAGTTGGAGACCAGAAATATAAATTGCTTCACAGTCAGAAGTTAGAAAGCTTGTGACCTGTGAATAGTTGATAACAATAGAGAAGGTAAAATCACCCCGAGTTTGCCAACATAACAGCAACCCTGAGACTGAGATCCCTGGGGAATGGTGGAGTATGAGAAATTAAAACAAAAGAGTGACCAATCTGAGAATAGGCTCATCTCCATTGTTGGTTTTGGGCTATTACAATGTGATTACATTTAAGGTTACGTGGCAATGATCCTACACACAGTTTTCTGGAACAATCATTGAGATTGGAATGGGGCTTCCAGAAACCTGACTCTGACTATGAGTGTTATTAATAAGCCCATTAAAACTCAGGAGTGTCGTTAGGTTAGACTTGTCTGCTTTTGGAATTCTTGTTCTCTCAGGCCAAAACCAATTAGATATGAGGTCAGGACCTGTTTAGCCAAACCAGGCTTGAACATATAGAAGGAGAATATATTTAGTGCATTTTCTGTCCTATGAGTCCAGAGTCCAGAAATTAGTACTATGAAGAGCAGAAGTGGGGTTTGGAATAACCTGGAGAAATATAAAACTTGATTTTTTTTTTTGTACATCAAAAAAATTACCAGGCCAAGAGGCTTCTGGCTGGGTAGATTCAGTTTTTCTCTTCTCACTGCCACTTTACATGCTTATAGGTACCCATGTCTAGTAGAGTAGCCTGTGGCAGGACAATAGGAAAGTACTGGTTGTTTTCTCTAGTTTGATCTACTGGGTTCTTAAACCTGGCTCTTTGATCCACTGAGTTAGACTCTTTGTCCATCTGACAAGACCTTCAGGCAAGCTGCAGTAAGTGCAACAGTGAAGTATCAAGGGGGCATGTGCAGTTACCACTATATCTAGAAGCTGTTAGGAGGTAGCTGTCTGCTGTTAGGCCCCTAATAGTGAAAAGAGAAATTAATGAGGACAAACACATTACTTATCTGATGCCCCAGGAGGGGAATTTTTTTTTAGAAGATTTAACTTTTTTATAGGTTCAGAGGTATAACAGATATAGGTCTCTTTTTTATGTCTATCAGAATCCTCCAACTGGCTCCAGTGTATAAGCCCTAGCAGTGTTCATTGTAATTTCAATGGGAGTCCTAAAATAATTTCACATCAGCTGATCTAGTGTAATGAGAAGGATACTGCAGACAACAAGAATCCAGAATAGGGGATGTCTTAGAGCTTTCTGATCTGTCATGGGGAGATAGTTTAGATTTTTACTCAGAGGAAATTTGACCCTAAAAATAATCAATTAAATCACCTTGCTTGGATGGTTAGTTGGCCTGTATATGCTTGTTTTCAGGAGGAGGTAAGAAGGCAGTTTTGGCCCATAAAAATAAAAGAATTAAAAGTATTCAACTCAAGGCTATGAGAGTTGGAACTGCCACTGTTTTATCTGTTATGAGAAGTATTGGCAGGGGGTGAAACATGAAAGTCAGAGTAAAAAAAAAGCAAAGCAGAGTAAAATAAAAGTACATTTGGGTGGAGGTAAAATCTTGGAACATGTTCTGGAGTCATATTTAATGAAGTACATTTCTGATTAGCTTAGGTGTGTTGAAGGGAACACGAAGAAACCAGGTGAGGTCTCCAGTGAAGTCTAAGAGAAACCTGTGGAATTCTTTTTTTTTTTTTTTTTTATTGGTGCACTGTATTCATACATCATAATAGGATACATACTTTTGTAGACATACATGCACACTTTTCCCAGTCAGCCCCCACCCAATCCTCACCCCATTCTCTCCCTATCCCTCCCTCCCATGCTTGGCTTAGTAGTTGACATCTAGTATTATGGCAATTTATCTAAAATTAAAAATGATAATCTCACATAACAGTTTCATTTGTCTGATACCAAGCTTTTGATGACTTAAAGATAACATTTCAATATTTCTTTTTGCTTTCTTTCTTACCAGAGAATATTTTATTTTTTTCTATTTTTTTTAGGTGAAACTATCATATATTTATATATTTATTTTTCAGAAAAAAATCTATCCTAATATGGAATATGGACTCTAGGTACCCAAAACGATCTTGAAAAAGAACAAAGCTAGAAGATATATATTTTCTGATTTCAAACCATAATTCTTATTGAAAAAGAGATATGTGTTAGTCCAGGTTGTTCTGCTCAGATTTGTATTTTTCTGGTATGAAAGCATGATAGAGTGTGATAGTATTCCTTTTCCAGATGTTTTGTAATTTTTATCCACAAGGATCCTGGAGAAGAATATGGGGTTCAGTAGAGAAAGAAGAGAAAATTGGGGTTTATGAATAAAGTACCTGGTTTTAAATAACCCAGGTTCTGATGGGTCAAGTGGTCATGTTGTTTGAGAGTAGATACATTTTACCAGGAGGGAAGTCACTTTAATTCACTAATGTTAAGGTGGTCAGGATAATTTGGTGAAACTTCCAATTTTAGGCAAAGTAGCTTAGGAGAAGTTTAGAGATATACCCCAAACCCTGGTTGTTAGGAGGAGAGGGTTAAAGGGGAGGGCTGAAGAAGGTTGGATTCTATGTGTTTCAATAACATAGAAGAAAGGAAGTGAAGGAGGGACTGAGCAAGGGTGGAGGTATAGGAGAAACCTGGGTGGGTTGAAATGCAAAAGGAACAACAGGCTTCTCATACATTATTTTAAAAGGGCTTATCATAAGGAGTTTTGGGGATATTGTTCTTAATTTTAGGAGAGCTAAGGAAAGTAGGGTGATCCAATCAGTGGGAGTTTGTTTGAAGATCTTGGTCACGGTGTTTTTATTTTAATATTTCATTAATTCTTTTAACATTTCTTGATGATTTGGGTCTGTAAGGTATGTGGAAATACCAGGTTTTCTCCAGAGTTTTAAAAATAGATTCAATAATTTAATGAGACTCTTAGAAAACCCTTTAAATATCTCTTCATTGTAACCAACCTTATTATACATTCAAAAATTTTTATATATTTATCTTTTACAAATCACTTGTAACTTCCTCAAACCTGTGATTAACTTAAACCTCTGAATTTGTTTTCATCTTTCTTCTCTCCTATAGTATAACTCGGTCATTTAGAACAAAAATATTATAAAATATTAAAAGCAGTTTCTTCTTTCTTTTAATAATCTATAATACACTACTGAGCCATTTTCTGTAAAAGCAAATATGTACATGTAGCTAGGAAACTGAAGAGTATGAGTTATGCAGTCTTGCTAGGTTGGACTACAGAGTAGTAGATCATCAACCTTAGCACTAAATAACAGTGCTGAGATTAAGTTCTTTTTTGTTTTGTTTTAGTTTTTAAATTAAGATTGAGGGGCCTGACTAAAGAAGTTGGGACTGTTGCAGAAACCTTGAGGGAGGACTGTCTAGGTACATTGCTGGGCTTGTCTAGTGGTGGGATATGCCCAGGTAAAGGCAAATAATTGTTGTGAAGATAGGTATCAAATAAAAGTTAGCAGGTAGAAGGCAGGAAATAATAGGCTGGAGCCATTGAAGACTGGTTGTGACGAATGGGTACTGAGGAACTGTGATGGAGTAAGAATGATCTCTTAGTGTGATTTTTATGGGTGTGATGGATGGGTATTTTGGGATATTTTGTATCTCATATTTCTAGGTTTATTTGGGCATAGATGTTTTGGGAATATTATCTCTTACTTGTAGTGGCATAGATAAGTGTAAAATAAGATAAAGATAACTTACTGTAAAGTTATTTAGTCATATGGATGGTTCTAGTTATGAAGTAAGTCCCTGCCCATAAGGGGGATAAGACATTACATGATAACCAGAAAGCATTGAGAATGGAGGATTTTCCAAAATGGAAAAATAGGGATGGAGTCCTTTGGGGGTTTTCTGGGATTTTGTTTGTTTAAACACCAGAGATGAAGGAAGGGAGCAAAAGTTTACAGAATTCTGTTAAAACAGATAAACTTATCTCCAGTATCCAGAAGAAAGAAGATAATCTTGCCAGACATTTTTTCTTCTACCCAGGGTTCTTTTGGCTCACCTGGGGCAGGGGTAGTGGGCTCCTGGCCTCCTCAATCAGCAGCTGATATGGCTATTAGAGGAGAAAATTTCTGAGGAGGTGATTTGGGAATTGAGTCTGGGATGTGCTCATATGAGGACATAATTTATCACCTTAGGGGCATTTTTTTTTCCATTTCTGCCCAAAGACAGGAGATCAGATGGTCTCTACTGTTGAGAGAGTCAGCTCCCTGTTGGTAAATTCAATCAGCATTAGTTTTAAAAACAGTATTAATGCCCACTGGGTAAGTGTTGGGGGCCTGTTGTTGGAGCTCATCTGCATCAGAGAAAGATCCCAGTCATTCCTCCACTTGGGCAAGATCAGTAAAAGGTAGGTGAACATGAATGATTGCCTGAGGCCCTGTAACATCCCATAAGGGCAAGACAGAACAAAAGCTAGTGAGGGGCAGGAAGTAAGAGGGAGAGGTTTGGGCAGCCTGGGCTGGGCTGCAGCAGCAGGGCTGTGGCAGCAGGAAGACGGTCACAGTAGCAGAAAGGGTGGGCTCAGTGGGGCTGATGTGGGGCACAGGTGGAGATTCTGGATGCAGATGCAGCAGCAGGAGCTCCTGGTGGCAGCACCTAGAGAGCCTAGAGGAGCTGACCTGAGTACACTGGGAGATGGGGTGGCTCACTGGCAGGCAGGGATGGTGCGGGGAAAGTTAGCAAGTGCTCCAGAGCAGAACAAATATGGCCACCAAGATGCTGTGCTGTATCCTCAGCCTCACCTAGGAAGGTGACCTGAGCAGAACAGGAAAGGAGGGTAGGGTGGGGCTGGGGCAGTAGAGCTGGTGGTAACAGAGAAGGGTTTGAGGGAGGATGGAAGTCACATGGGAGATGGTTTCAGGGTACAGTGGGAACAAGACCTGCTGCAGAAGGATGATCAGGTGGTAGCAGTGGCAGGAGCCTGAGGTGGCTTGGGCTATGGGAGCCCAGAGTGGGCAGCCAGCAGGGTTCCCCATGGAGGAATATGGTGCAGCTGGGTCCTGAGGAGTGCAAAGCAGCTGCCACAGAGGACAGGGCTCTGCCTGCCAGACCAATGAACTGACCCACCCTGGAGGCCTGTGAGGAGGTCCAACTGTGGCAGGTGGAAGGCAGGGGCTTGGCTGCCTGATAAAAGGGATGGGGAGAGGGTTTTTTTCTTTTCCCTGAGAAGTTTTGCTCCATAGAGAACGGCTTGGCAGAGAAAGCGATTGTTACAGAGTGGGGGCTGAGAATGCAAAAAAGAAAAAGCTTGGAAGTAAAGCATGCCCTGTTTTTGGCAGTTCTGGCAATGTAGTTACATCTAAGTCTTGTAGTATTTGGAAGCCAAGTGTACCATTTTCACACAGGTCACTCGATCTCATTGCCTAATTTACATCGAGGCCAGGCTGTGGGACAATAAAAAATAAAGACATTTTGGTTTAAGCTTCCTCTTCAGTCATGAAGCAGAAAGATGTTTTAAAAGGCATGCCAGAGGGGCCTGGGGAAATTTTTGAAAATTGGGAACCCATGGATTGGTAGGGCATGATGCTGAAGGACAGATGTAGTTTTCATAAAACGTCCTAAATGAAGGCAGCAAGAATCCAGACCATCTGCCTGGTTGGACAGGGCCAGAAACAGAAAACCAGGCATCCCCAAGTTTCTATTTTAGAGAAGAGAAAAATCCTCTGGGGCCTATGGGGAGATTTCAGAGCTGGTCTTGAGGGAGACAACTGAAGCTGGAAATCCTGGGTACAGGGAGGTAGGGTTAGGAGACTTCCTGAGTAGCACAGAAAGGCAGATGGGGGCAGGATTTACTGGACCTGAATTAGTGACTGGTGTTGAATGCAGGAAGTGGAATCAGCAAAGGACTTTCCAGTGCAGTGAAGTGTGGAGTGGAGAGGTGAGCCAGCCAGCTGGAATACCCAGACTAATCCCTGAACTCCTGCTGGGGTTTTGTCCCACTCCCTTGTGATCCTTCTGGTCATATTCAGGAACTCAGGAGGGAAGAAATGGGGGGAGGGAGGGAAATACAGCTGGTTCCCTGGAGAAGGGCAGGGCAAAAAATCTCTCAGGATTTGGGAATTAGCCAGGACAAGCTGCTGACTCCCTGTGCCTGGTATGAGGTGAGTACAGCTGCCTTTCACTTACCAGATCACAGAGAGGACTAGCTAATGACTCCCTCTCTGGTTTTGGCACAAAATGTTATGAATTCTAAGGGCAAAAGGAAACACGGCTCAACAGCAAAGAACAGGCCTTATTCAGGATAAAATCTGGTTACTCTAGGGTTACATTTGTGTTCATCCTCCAATAGATTTCAAAGCAGAGAAATTGCATTGTCTTCTGGATTTACTGCTCTGTTCCACAATCTAAGAGAAATAACTCGTTCTCATTCTTTTAGATATTAGAAAAGAAACACCCAAACTTAAATTTTAAAGCCATTAAGCATCGATTTAAGTTGAATTGGATATTTGAAACCTGCCCAAACGAGAAAACATTAAATAATTATAAGAAAGTCTAAATTGTATACTACTGATTATACAAATCTACTTTTATAGAAACCATATCATTAGACTGTCAATGGTATTGTGGTAACAGCACAATGATATAACAAAGCCTGTTTCTCAGCACCATTAAATACTTATGTAGGGAAAAAACTTCTTTTAGGTAGCATAATCCAAATACATGCTGTCTGCAAGAAATTCACCTTACAGACAAAGACATTCACAGATTGAAAGTGAAAGGATGGAAAAAGATATACCATGCTATTGGAGACCCAAAAGAACAGGGGTAGCAACGCTGATATCCAACAAAACAGACTTTAAACTGAAACACATCAGAAGAGACAAAACAGGGCACTTCCTTTTATTAAAATGAACAATACACCAAGAAGATATAATGATAGTAAATGTTTATGCCCCAAATGTGGTTGCGACCACATTTCTAAAACAAACCCTTCTGGACATCAGATCACAAATAGACCCAAATACAATAATTCTGGGAGACTTTAATATGCCTCTTACACTACTGGATTGATCTTCAAGGCAAAAGATGAGTAAAGACTCTTTAGAACTAAAGAAAACTATAAACCAAATGGACCTAATAGACATTTACAGAATATTTCAGCCAAGAACAATATAATACACATTCTTCTCAGCAGCCCATGGAACCTTCTCCAAAATAGATCATGTCCTGGGACACAAAGAGAGCACCAGCAAATTCAAAAGATGTAATATAATTCCTTGCATCTTTTCAGACCCAAATAATGAATGAAAGTAGAAATCAACAAGAGGAAACTCAAAAGAAATTATTCAAATACATGGAGATTGAATGATACACTATTGAATGATGAATGGATAAGAACAGAAATTAGGGAAGAAATAAAGAAATTTATGGAAACAAATGAAAACAGAGACATAACTTACCAAAATCTATGGGACACTATGAAGGCAGTATTAAGAGGAACATTTATTGCATTGAGTGCCCACATAAGCAGGACAGAGAATCACCAAGTAAAGAACCTAATGACACAACTCAAGGATCTAAGAGAATTGATAAACCCCTGGCCAACCTAACCAAAAGAAAAAGAGAATCAACTCAAATTATTAAAATTAGAAATGAAAAAGGAGACATCACCATAGATAGTGGAGAAATTTGAAGGATTATAAGAAACTACTTTAAATATTTATACTCCAATAGACTAGAAAACATGGAAGAAATTGATAGATTTCTAAGCACAGCTAACCTACCTAAACTGAACCAAGAGGACATAGCAAGCCTAAACCAACCAATAGCAAAGAAAGAAATAGAAATGGTGATAAAAATTCTTCCATCAAAGAAAAGCCCAGGCCCAGATGGGTTTCCAGCTGAACTCTGCAAAACCTTCAGTGAAGAACTAATACCAATACTTCATAACTTGTTCCAGGAAATTGAAAGAGATGAAACTCTCCCAAATTCCTTCTATGAGGCCAGTATCACATTAATCCAATATCATATTAATCCCCATGCCAAATAAAGATACCTCAAGAAAGGAGAACTACAGACCAATATTCTTAATGAACATAAATGCAAAATTTCTAAACAAAATACTAGTCATACTCATTCAAAAACATATCAAGATAATAATACACCCTGGCCAAGTTGGTTTCATCCCAGAAAAACAAGGCTGGTTTAACATATGCAAATCAATACATGTTATTCACCACATGAATAGAACCAAGAACAAATACCACATCATCATAAGAATAGATGCTGAAAAGGCATTCCACAAAATCCAACACCCATTCATGTTAAAAACACTGCAGAAAATTGGAATAGAAGGAACGTACTTCAACATCATTAAGGCAATATAATGTAAACCTAAAGCCAACATTATATTGAATGGGGAAAAACTGCAAGAATTTCCTCTAAAATCAGGAACAAGACAAGGATGCCCACTATCATCACTCCTTTTCAATATAGTCCTTGAGACTCTTGCCACAGCAATAAGATAAGAGAAGGAAATCAAAGGAATTCACATAGGAAGAGAGGAATTAAAATTATCCTTATTTGCAGATGATCTGATCCTTTATCTGGAAGACCCAAAGAACTCAACCAAAAGACTTCTGAAGCTGATTGACAAATTTCGCAAAGTTGCAGCATACAAAATCAACCTAAAGAAATCAGTGGCTTTTCTTTATGCCAACAATGAATCCACAATGAAAGAAACAAAGAAAACAATTCCATTCACTAGAACCTCAAAACCAATAAAATACCTAGGAATAAACCTAACCCAAGATGTAAAAGACCTCTACAACAAAAACTGTAAAAAATTAAAGAAAGAAATAGAAGAAGACCTCAGAAGATGGAAAGATCTCCCGTGCTCATGAATAGGCAGAATAAATATAATCAAAATGACCATTATGCCAAAAGTGATCTATAGATTCAATGCAATTCCCACTAAAATACCAATGACATTCTTCATAGACCTAGAAAAATCATCAATCATAAACTTTATTTGGAGAAAGAAAAGACCCAGAATAGCCAAAGCAATTCTCAGCAATAAGAATCACGCAGGAGGCATCACAACCCCAGGCTTCAAATTATACTATAGAGCAATAGTAGTAAAAACAGCATGGTACTGTAACAATAACAGGTATACTGACCAGTGGAGTAGAATAGAAGATACAGAAACAAATCCACACACCTATAGTCAATTAGTCTTTAACAAAGTGCTAAATTTATATGCTGGAGAAAAGACAGCCTTTTCAACAAATGGTGCTGGGAGATCTGGTTATCCATTAGTAGAAAGATGGAACTAAATCCTTACCTCTCACCATGCACAGGAATTAACTCGAGATGGATCAAAGACTTAGAAATTAGACCAGAGACTGTGAAGTTATTAGAGGAGGGCATAGGCTCAACACTACAACATATTGGCACAGGCAGTAACTTTTTCAATAAAACTTCCAAAGCTCAGGAAATTAAAGCAAGAATTAACAAGTGGGATTGTATCAAAAAAAATTTTTTTCATTAAAGGAATCCATCAATAACCTAAAGAGGAAGCCTACAGAATGGGTGAAGATCTTTACCAGCCACCACTCTGATAGGGGGCTAATATCCAGAATATACAAAGAGCTCAAAAGACTTTACACTGGCAAATCAAAGAGCCCAATCAAGAAATGGGAAATTGAACTGAATAGACACTTTACAAAAGAAGAGATACAAATGGCGAATAGATAAATGAAAAGTTGTTCAACACTACTAGCCATCAGGGAGATGCAAATCAAAACTACACTGAGATTCAATCTAGCTCCAATCAGAGTGACAAGCATAAAGAAGTCAAATAATAACAAATGCTGGCAAGGATGTGGGATAAAGGACCTCTTTTACACTGTTTGTGGGAGTGCAAACTATTTCAGCCACTATGGAGATCAGTGTGAAGATTCCTTAGAAAACTGGGAATAGATCCACCATATGATCCAGCTCTACCACTCCTGGGTATCTTTCCAAAGGTGTTGAAATCTGAGAAGTACAGCGACATATGCATACCTATGTTCATAGCAGCACAATTCATAATAGCCAAAATATGGAACCAACCCAGGTCCCCATCACCAGATGAATGGATTGCAAAATTATGGGAAATATACACAATGGAATTCTATTCAGCTATAAAGAAGAACAAAATCATGTCATTTGCAAGAAGATGGAAAGTCCTGGAAAGCATTATGCTAAGTGAGATCAGCCATAAACAGAAAGAGAAGGGACATATGTTTCCTCTAATATGCCCAAACTAGTGAGCATTGGGTATACCAGAGGAACTCCAGATAATGGAGGGGAAATCTCAGCAAAGTTTGAATGGAAAGATAGGTGAGGAAGAAAGCAGAACTTGATTAATGAGGGTCTACATCCAAATATGTGTAAAAGTATGGACAATCATTGTTGGGGGGGAATGAGGGTGGGGGAGAGAGGGCACCAAGTACAGTTTTAATGTATACCATTTATTTTCAATAAAATATATATAAAATAAATTTAAAAATTAATTTATCTTGCTTGGCAGAAGGTTCTTACTTTCTTACTTGAGCTATATCAATATTTTCTTACCTGTCCTCTCTGTCTCCAACCAGGATCCTCTTTGATTTTGCCTCCATTTTGCAGTCAGAATGTATATGCTTAAAAGTAAAAAATTTTAATTGTGTAATTTATGCAAATGCTTTATGTTTTCCTGTTCAGGATGAAGTTTAAGCTTCTTTACATAGCTTATATAGGTGTTCAATATATAACATCTGCCTACTTTTTATACCTTGGGTTTCTTCCAATTCCTCTGTTCATACTGAACTACTCAAAACAACTTTGTCTTCTTATGAGTCTCTGCCTTCATACATGGTTAAGACATACATAATTTATGGCATTTTTAAGAGTAATATTTATTGAATTGATGCTACATAGTCCAGGCAATTGCCAGATAATAAAGTCCCTGACATAAAATGATATTGCTCCCTGTGCAGGTACCAAATAAAGCTCGAAAGTTTTTGTATCTTTTGTCAGCTTTTGGGGATTAATTCACCAGACTTAGCATGTTGACACAGTCAGAGTTAAGTTAAAATCCTGCCTCTGATATTTTATTTATCATTTGCTCTCTTGAAAGTTAACTTTTCATTCTTAATTTCCTCATCTGTAAAGTGGAAAATGTAACAGCTTGTAATCCCTCCTCAGTTTTTTTTTTTTTTTTTATTGTGGTACTGGTACTGGAAGCCCTTCTATCTCTGGGCTACACTCCCAGACACCTATTTTTTATATTTTTGTTTGGAAACGGGGTCTGTTAAGCCAGCGCGGCCGGCTTTGAACCTGTGTGATCCTCCTGTCTCCGCCTCCCAAGCGCAGGGATTACAAGCGTGCACCACCACACCTGGACCCTCCTCAGTTTTAATGAAAGATTTTAAGTAGGAAGTTGATATAATCTGATTTGTATTTTGAGGTGATTACCATTAGTAACTGTGTGCCGTTTCCCAAAGTAACAAGTACTAAGGAGTTAAACTATGATATTGGCAAAAGATAAGAAAAGAAAAAAAGTATGGTCATTTATGTACCAACACTGTGATAGAAGTGGGGCTTGCTTTTGACACCTCTAACTTCATTTAAAGATGTTAATATAGAGAGAATACCTTGAAAAGTTTCCCTATTATAATTATCAGTTAATATTAGCCAGCTTCTAAGTCTCAGTACACTGAATGATAAATTGGCATAATAGCTAAAATAATGTTTTTTTTGTGGTACTGGGAATTAAACTCAGGGGCACCTACCCCTGAGCTATACCCCCGTCCCTATTTTATCTTTTTCTTTTGAAACAAGCTCTGTCACTAAGTTTCAAAGTGAGTCACTAGGTTGCTGAGGTTGGCCACTAATCTGCAATCTTCCTGTCTCAGTCTCTCAAATTCTGGGATTATACACATGTGCCACTATGCCCAGCTCCTAGATTAAATAGTTTCTTGGAATAGTCTATGATTCTACATGATATGAAGTCATATTTAGTGGAAAAATATTTAAAACTAAAGGATAAGAATTTGTAATTCTGACATGCATATAGGTGAAGGCATTTAATTGGTTTTAATATCAATCTTAGTAGAGAGTTGAAAAAAAGTTCAACATCATTAGCAATCAGAGAGATGCAAACCAAAACTATACTGACATTTCACCTAACCCCAATTAGAATGGCAATTATTCAAAACACAAATATTAATAATAAATGCTAGTGAAGATACATAATAATAAAAAATGCAAGTTGGACTGCAAATTAGTGCAGCCACTTTGGAGATCAGAGTAAACAGTAAGGAACTGACAATATGACCCAGATACACCACTCTTGGATATCTACCCAAAGAGCTTGAAACCAGATTACCATAGTAAAGTATGAATATCTATGTTTAAAGCAGCATAATTCACAATAGCCAAATTACAGAACCAGCCTACATGTCCAACAACAGATGAGTGAATTACAAAATTACAGGATATGCACACAATAGAATTATATCCAGTCATAAAGATGAACAACATAAAGTCATTTGCAGGGAAATGGATGGAACTGGAGAATATTATGCTAAGTGAGATTATTAAGTCAAGAGTGAAAGTTTAGATGTTTTTTTTTTCTCATAAATGAGAGGAGAAATTAGATGCAGAAAGCATTCAAAACAAAGGAAAATAAATTCTAGTAGAGTAACAGAGGGGGCGTAAGGGATGGAAGTGAGTGTGTGGAGGGAGACTCAATGAAGAAAACAGTTCAATGGATATGATACACATACACAAATTATCGATGCCAATCTCAATTTAGTACATGGGAGGGTGAGGAAGTGGTGTGAGAGCTGGGGGAGGCTTACTGAGTCCTGTATATATGTATGTCTCTATTACTCTGAACTTCATCATGGTATATGATTACAATGCAACAAAATAGATTTGAGGGTAAATCTAGAGTTGAATAAATAAAAAATGGTAACCAATGCATTTTATTGAAAACCAGGAGGTCGCTAGCTGAAGAAATAAATAGAAATGTTTAAGATTGGTCCTTTTTAAGGACTGGTCATAGAAGGCAGCCTTATCTCTGAGATCAAGGATTCAGATGCTCAAGAGATGAGGCTTTGTTTTGATTCTGCAAGTCAGCTCAGTCAGATTCTACATAGACAAGTGTCTGGGAGATGTTAATCCACCAGAAGAAACCTAGATTATCCTAGTAGAAATGCTCTCCTTCCAGTAAAAGTCCTGAAGTTTGAAGGATGTCCAAGGAAAAATACTCTATTATCGGAGAGCTCTTCTATTCCTGATTAAACATGGGCATATTAAATGCCTATAGTTCTACAGTAAAATAGATCTAAATATACAATTTAATGTCTGCTATCAAGGCACAGTAGTGGATGACTGTAATCCCAGTACTTGGGAGCCCGAGACAGGAGGATCACAGGTTCAATTCAAGGCCAACCCGAGAAACTTTGAGATACTGTGTATCAGAAGAAAAAATAAAAAGAGAGACTTCCAGGAAGATGGCGATGGAGAAAAGCGAGACTTACAAGCCCCACTAAAAACCAATCTCTATTACCACAAAACCAGAGCCTTTCATAGCTAAAAAAACACCATCAGCAGAGAAACAAAAAAGGTAAATACAAGGGACAGAGAAAAAGAGGGCTGAAAAAACGAGACACCAGAAAGAAACCAGACCGCAGTGCTGCAGCCGGAGCCGGGGTGCGGAGCCACGCAGACGCCATCTTTCCTTCCAGCATCAGGCTCTAGAGAGGAGGGGAACTCAGAACGGAGTTCAGAGCCAGAGAGTAGATACACCGGCCTCACGGCTGAGGACACAGCAGCAGCAGCGTCATACTGCCGGCGGCAGCAGCAACTTCACCGGACGGCACAAGACCAACAAACTCAACAGCCCACCAGGCTCCAGAGAGGAGCGGCAGACAGTGAGCCGAGATGAGCCGCTGTGGATCAGCAAGGTGGGATTCAGCAGATTTTTTGGCACAGGTAGCATCTAAAGCTCCCAGGGGCTGGGCTCAGCACACCCTGCAGGGACTCAGAGCAGAGCTCAAAAACAGAGAATACGCCAGCCTCACAGCCGAGGGTGTGGCAGCGGCGCCATATTGCCACCGGGGCGGCAGCAGCGAATTCACCAAGTCCACTACAGCTCCATTGACACACTCAACAATACTGAGTCAAATTGCGGCCCCTAGAGGAGAAATACCAGTACTGATTCCCAGGGACTTGATCCAGTGGGGGAGTGGCAGTGGCAGAGATATCACACTATAGTCACAACTCCATGCAGTAGAACGCCCAGCCTGGCAACCGCTATGGTCTAAAGCATCCTCGATTGACTCCCTGGGTCTGAGACTTTGCAATACAACCCAGTAAAGGAGTAGTGGTTACTGAGATACCACAGACTTGAGATCCAGAGCACTTTAAGTGAAGTCGTAGTGACCCAGGGAAGAACCCAGAGATGGTACAAACTTCCGAAATCATGGGAAAGAGAAATAACAATGGAGCAGTGAATGCCCACAACCCCACAACATCAGAATTTTTGAATCTCTGAATCTCTGAATTTCTGTTTTATCAGAAATTCAGAGATTTCTAGAAGATCAAATCAGGAAAATAACTGCAGAAATAATAGAGGTATTTCGAAAAGAATTCAGAGAGAGCCAAAAAGAGATAAAGGATGTGATCAATGAAGTAAAGGCCTCAATTCAAAGTATAAACATCTGATTAGACCACATGGAGACTAGAATCTCGCTCGTAGAAGATGATCACTCCAAAAATGAATGCATAGCTTCTAAATTTAGAAAAAAATATCCAACAGCAGGAATCTGACATTGAAGAAATATGGGCCCATTTTAAGAGAGCTAACCTAAGAATAATTGGAATAGAGGAGGGAAAAGAAGGTAAAACCAAAGGGATCAACAATCTCTTCAAGGAAGTAATAGCAGAAAATTTTCCAAACATAGAGCAAGAGGTTGATACACAGATCCAGGAAACTTATAGAACTCCCTTTAGACAGGATCGGAGAAGAGGATCCCCACACCACATAATTGTCACAATAACCAATGTGGAAGCCAAGGAGAGAATCTTAAAGGCAACAAAAACAAAAGGCCATGTGACATTCAGAGGCAAACCAATTAGAATCACTCCAGACTTCCCAAACCAAGTCATGAGATGTCGGGGCCCACTCGGCTAGACCGAGATGGCACCCAGGCTTGTAGCCAGTGTGGATTCAAGATAGCACCTAGGCTTGCAGCCAAGTCATGAGACTCACAAGATGGACGTCTCCCTGAGCATGCGCAGTGTGCCATGCTACGTGCCTGCAGAATGATCAGTGACACAAAGCCTCATGCTACCACCAGCCTGCTTATGAGAGTCAGAAATGTGCATGCCCTAGCTGTGGAAGCTTGGGGTTGGTAGGGAATAGAGGGAGGGATTATGATGCTGATATATATTGTGCTTGTTGTACGTATTGTCAGACATATTAGAGAAGGAAGAAGAAACATATTAAGGATCCATTAAAGAAGAATTCATATTTCAGCTGAAGAGGTGTCTGTGTCGTTCTCTAAGCCCCTGCGGGTCGGAGTCTTAGGGGACGATAAGTGGCGCCGAAACCCGGGAAAAACAACGTAGCAAAAAGTTTGCAGGTAAGCGACAAATAATATAAGGCTCGCGGATAAGCGAGGCTCGTGGATAAGCGAGGGACACCTGTGAAAGTTCGCAGGTAATTGCGACGATAAGCTCGCAGGTGATTGCGACGATAAGCTTGCAGGTGATTGCGACAATAGGTGTGTAGGAGTTTGTAACAAAGTAAAACTTATCATGGGGTCTAAGGTTGCTACCATGAAGGTCAAAGAGGCTCTTTGTAACATTCTGTCTAAGGGAGGAGTGAAAGTGAAAGCAGCCACTTTAGAAAATTTTCTTAGCACAGTTAAAGCGATAGCCCCATGGTTTTTGGAAGAAGGATATGTTAATATTTCTCAGTGGAAACGTCTCGGTCAGGATCTTCTTAAGGCCGATGCCGAAGGGGCTCTCCCACCTGGGACATTGGCTATCTGGAGTTTAATTAAAGCATGCCTGGCAGATAAAACAGGGAGGTATAGTCAAGTTCTGGCTGAAGGCTCTAATGCTTTAGAGGAAACAAAAGAAGAGATTTCAGAGCAAGGTCAACAGGCAGATTCTCACAGGGATGAGGAGTCCTCTGAAAGCAACTCCTCCGATCCCTCCGAGGAACAAGAGACATGGCTGTTCCACCAGAAAGAGATAAGGAGGAAGAAGCCTTGTTAGAATCTTGGTGCAGGTTCCAAATGTCTTATAACAGAAAAAAGAAACATCCTGAACCTTCCGCTCCTCCCCCTCCCTCTCCTAGTACGCCGCCGTATCTTATTGAGAAGGGAAAGTTTGACAGACAGAAGAAACTCAAGGTTAGCCCAGGGGCAAAAAATTTTACCCACCCCAGAGGCATTTCCTGTGTGCTTTGAAAAAAAAAAAAGTGTTGCCATGGTATCCAGCCTGTGTTGCACAAATAATTATTAAGGCATTAAAGGCAACTCTGACTGCATTTGGGATACAGCCTGATCTTATCATCACTCCATATACTAAAGAACAGCTTGCCACTCTAGCTGCCACCAATTCTGACTGGGCCATTGTCCATGTGATGGCCACAGGACAATTCAATAATCATTATCCACAACATCCATGGCTCAGGTTTGTTTTGGCTCATCCTATTATTTTTCCTAAAATCACTCGATCTGCACCAATTGCTGGAGTGCCAAATATTTTTACAGATGGATCCAAAGGAGATATGGGCGTGATATTCAAAGAAGGCTCAGATCCATAAACTTTTCTTTTTCCCCATTCATCAGCACAGGGAGTAGAGATTTTGAAAGTGATTCAAGTATTTATGCTCTATGATTCCACTCCATTCAATTTAATTTCAGATAGCTTATATGTGGTACAGGCACTTAATAGCCTTGAATGTGTAGGATATATTAAGGGACAATCTACTATTCTTTTATTATTGGCTAAGTTACAACAATATATTTGGAACCGAAAATGTTCCTTCTATATAACCCACATACGAGCTCATTCAGGACTTCCTGGACTGCTTGCTGAAGGCAGTGCTATTGCAGATTTTCATACTCGAACTGTACTTATTTTTTCAAATGAAGACAAAGTTTTACAGGCTCAAGAATTTCACAATAAATTTCATGTAAATTCCCAAACGCTGAGAATAAAATTTAAAATCACTAAAGAACAAGCTCGATGCTTTATATTGCAATGCAAAAATTGTTTGACATTACTGCCAGAGCCTACTACAGGAGTAAATCCTCGAGGTTTGCGACCTCTTCACCTATGGCAAATGGATGTCACGCATGTTCTTGAATTTGGCTCTCTTAAATATGTACATGTTTCCGTGGGGATACATGTTCCGGAGTTATCTTTGCCTCTGCTCATACTGGAGAAAAGGCCCAACATGTAATTTCACATTGTCTGCAAGCTTTTGCTGCCTGGGGCATCCCTCACCAAATTAAAACTGATAATGGACCTGCTTATGTTTCTCAAAGATTTTCTCATTTTTGTGTCCAAATGGTTATACAATTAAATCATGGATTACCATATAATCCACAGGGCCAAGGCATAGTAGAACGAGCCCATGCCACTATTAAGTCTGCTTTAATAAAACGAAAAGGGGGAATAGGGGCTCAATGGACCACACCAAAAGATAAACTAAATCTTATATTATTTATTCTAAATTTTTTAACGCTGGATGCCAATGGACGAACAGCAGCGGAAAGACATTACAGGCCTCATGAGTGCTATGCAGGGCAAGCAATGTGAAAAGATATTCTTACCGGAGCATGGAATGGTCCGGATCCAGTGCTAACGTGGGCTCGAGGGTCGGTGTGTGTTTTCCCACAGGACAAAGACTCGCCAATTTGGGTTCCTGAAAGATTGGTGCGCCATGTACAGGAACCAATGGAAGATGCCAAGCAACAAATGGATATGGCTAACTCTGTTGGTAATGTTCAACATTGGAATGGGTGAAAAGATCTTTTGGGAATTATTTCTGCTTTCCCTCTTCCTTTACCTGTATCTACCACTGCCACCATTTTTCCTCAGTTCTTTACGACCAATAGTTCCTTAAATTTGCCCTGGATTTCCTTTGATGAAGAAATTATGCCTTATGCATTTTTTAATATAACTTTAAGTGGCAGTTTATGTTTTTATGCTAATAAAATTTTGAATGATACCTATGATAGTCCTAATCCATGTGTGCAGTTATATAATCAAACTATGGGAAAATTTCAGCCATTTAATGATTCCAGTCCCATAGGAAATGTTACTGTCTTAGAAGGATATGCTCCTTTGGCATTTTCTAGATATGAACATCCCGAAAATAAAACAGCTCCTTTGCAGCCGCGGTGGGCTCCAAAATGTTATAGCCCACGTAGCTGGCCATTTAAATGGACTGATTCTAAGGTAGTCTGGGCCTCTTCAGGCTATGATTTAAGTTTTTCTCCAGGCATATCTACTATGCGCAATCATACTCGGGCAGGATATAATTATACATATCAAAATCCTATACAGTATAAGCCGCCCAATCCTTTTAATATTTGGCTTCTCTGTGGTATAGCAGGAGGCTGTACTGATATAACAGCTATGTCTATGATTTTAGGGGGAACTGTAAAAAATTGCAGCCATTCTCAGAATTTTTCCGATACTTTTGAGGATAGCGTCAAAGTAAATTGTTCAATGGGACCACAACTCCCATTTGGACCCACTCCTGTTTGTGTAACTACTCCATTTTTTGGGCTTGTTTCTAATAGTTCCTTAGTTAATGATAGTCTAAGTTGTTTTATTGATACCTGTTTTCTAACTTTCTGCTGGAATGCTTCTATGCACCCTTGGGCAGTAGTAATGCGACTGCCTATAGCAGTTCCTTGGCCAGTAAGAGTGGATGTAAATTCCCTTCCAGTTTTACTGAACCGAGAAAAGAGAGATTTTGGAATTTCTGCTCTTATTGCTGTAATTGTGGCCTCTGTGATCGCGGCAGTTGCAGCTGCTGCCGCTTTGGCAACGTCTATAAATACTGCAGCCACTATGAATGCCCTATCCTCACATGCGGCTACTGCCATGGCTCAGCAAGCTCAAATAAATGGACAACTTAAAGCTGGCATATTAATGGTAAATCAAAGAGTAGACCTGTTACAAGAACAGGTTGACATTTTAGGGCAAATGGCGATGGTACCATGTATTCATAAATTATCTGGATTATGTATAATGTATGTGCAGTATCAGAATTTCTCCCATGCAGTAATTTGTCTCGTCAATTAAGCAAAATGCTTCTAGGGACTTGGAGCCATGAATTTGAACACACCATGATTGAGCTTCAAGCGTCCATCGTTGCAATTAATTCTACCCATGTAGAAGTCGCCACAGTACAACAATGGATGGACTTGATACATGGAACATTGGGTTTCTTAAAAGATTGGGGTGGCATGGCATTCTGGGCATTCTTGCTGGTGGTAGCATGCTGTTTCCTGGTTGGATATATCAGGCGAACTCGACAACGCACACTGCAACAACAGCGCATATTGGTGCAAGCTATGGCAGCCCTTGAAGCTGGCTCATCTACCCATGTATGGCTCAGTATGCTGAATCAGTAGTCAGTGATGGGTAAGATCGTCCCCGGGACCATATCAACCTAAGACAGGGAAACAATCATGCTACTGTTCTCCCAGTGACAGGTAAGAATGGTCCTTGAGGGTCGACAACCTAAGACAGGCACGATCCTGAGCCTTATTTTAATAAAACAAAAAGGGGGAGATGTCGAGGCCCACTCGGCTGGACCGAGATGGCACCCAGGCTTGTTGCCAGTGTGGATTCAAGATGGCGCCTAGGCTTGCAGCCAAGTCATGAGACTCACAAGATGGATGTCTCCTTGAGCATGCGCAGTGTGCCATGCTACGTGCCTGCAGAATGATCAGTGACACAAAGCCTCATGCTACCACCAGCCTGCCTATGAGAGTCAGAAATGTGCATGCCCTAGCTGTGGAAGCTTGGGGTTGGTAGGGAATAGAGGGAGGGATTATGATGCTGATATATATTGTGCTTGTTGTACGCATTGTCAGACATATTAGAGAAGGAAGAAGAAACATATTAAGGATCCATTAAAGAAGAATTCATATTTCAGCTGAAGAGGTGTCTGTGTCGTTCTCTAAGCCCCTGCGGGTCGGAGTCTTAGGGGACGATAATGAGAGCCAGAAGGGCTTGGAGTAACATATTTCAAACTCTGAAAGAAAACAACTTCCAGCCAAAAATTTCCTACCCAGCAAAACTTTCTATCAAATTAGATGGGGAAATAAGAAGCTTCCATGGCAAACAGAAACTGAAGGAATTTATGTCTTCAAAAACAGCGCTAGAGAAAATACTCAAAGAGATTAACTACAAAGAAGAAATAGGTAACACATACCAGAACCAGAGAAACAAGATTTTCCATCCAACAGACAAGTAAGATTGGCTATCTTTGGAGATTCATTATTTATGTTAGTCTTTTACCTATTTCTAAATTGTATTGTTTGCTTTTATTATTGCTAATTTTTAGGATTTCTAGTTGCAATATTAATATACCTTCAGATATAGCATTTGGAAATATTTTATCCCATTCTATCAGTAACTTTTAACTCTGTGTACATTGTCTTTGGATATACAATATTTTTTTTATTTTCTAGGGAGTTTGTTTACCCTTCTGTTGCCTGTGCCATTTAAATCATATCCAAGAAAACACTGCGAATTTCAATGTCATGAGGTTTTATGACCCAGATTTTCTTCTAAAAGTTTATAGTCTTAAGATTTATATTTAGGTCTTTTATCTATTTTGAGTTAATATTTGTATATGGTGTTAGGTCAGGGTCCAATTTCAATCTTCATCATGTAATTATTATTTTTCAACAATATTAATTAAAAGATTATTATTTCCTTCACCAAATGTCTGTCAAAATAACTTGTCAAAAATAACTTGACAATATATGGAAGAATTTATCTCTAGGCTTTTATTTAACTCCATTGGTTTATATATCTGCCTTTATAACAGTACTACACTGTTTCAATTATTGTAGCTTTATAACATTTGAAATCAGAAAATATACATCTCTTAACTTTGTTCTTTTTCGAGATTGTTTTGTGTATCTAGAGTCCATATTCCATATTAGGATAGATTTTCTCTGAAAAATAAATAAATAAATGTGTAATAGTTTCACCTAAAAAAAAAAAAAAAGAAAAAAAATATTCTCTGGTAAGAAAGAAAGCAAAAAGAAATATTGAAATGTTTTCTTTAAGTCATCAAAAGCTTGGTATCAGACAAATGAAACTGTTATATGAGATTATCATTTTTAATTTTAGATAAATTGCTAAAATACTAGATGTCAAACACTAAGCCAAGCATGGGAAGGAGGGATGGGGAGGGAACGGGGTGGGGATCGGGTAGGGGCTAACTGGGTGATGTGTGCATGTATGTCTACAAAAGTTTTTTTTATACCATTATGATGTATGAATACAGTGCACCAATAAAAAAATGTAAATTAAAGTATACCAAGATGCAATCTCCCATTTATTAGACTGACTAAAATTTAAAAAAATAAAAAAGAAAAAGAAAAGTAAAAATAAAAAATAAAAGGGATAGAATACCTCTGAATTAAACCCCCACTAACACAATCACACACACACACACACACACACACACACACACACACACACAAGCAGGCACACCACAAATTTAATGCATACTAAAGGAACATATTTATGTAAATTAATCATGTAGTAGTTGAAAATTAAGCATTTAAAATATGGGTCTTATTTAATATTCTTTGGGAATTAAATTGACTTCTACTATAATTTAATGCTATTTTTGAGATGCACTTTTGAATAGATGAAAAATGGCATTATGCTTTAGATTGAATATTAAGATCATCTAATCAATAAATTACTTTTCTTAATTACTTTGTATTTGAAAATTGCAAAGTATGCTAATTTATCAAACTAAAGAGAAATAATTAAATATTAAATAATTAATGATAGGTGAAACTAAAAATGAGAATATATGATTTCAAATAAGTAAAATTTATACTGACTATAAACATGACTAAAAATGAGACTTCAAATGAACTTGTTATAGCTGAAGTACAATATGGTGAGCTTATTATTAATATGCTGAAATGTAATTGAGGTTTATTTTATGCATTAATATTATATTCAAACTTAAAATAATTTATGAAAGGCAGCTGGAGCAATGTTCTTAGAGAGGAAAGTTGTTTACTATGTGTATCCTATTGTCAGTGTTGAGACTGAGCCTAATATCATTAGATATTTCTTCACAGGGATTTTTATTGGCTAAAGACACACATGCTTAGTTAAAAAAAAAAGCCCTCTTGTATTTAGCTGAGTCCTGTTCATACCATCTCTGCTGACTTCTTGGGCTAATGTCCATTGTATGCATAATCTTTTTATTACTTGCAATTTTGTTTTAGGTCTTTACAATACACATGGAAAATTTGAAATAGAAAGTTCTAGGCTTTATTTATAACAAATATATATTAGTAGTGGTGTTTGAAAAATCTATTTTGAAGGGTCATCATAAGTAAAAATATTATCAATCAGAGGTACTCTTCTCCAGGCACTAAGTGTTTAATGTACCATGTCAGATGTGTTCAAAGAGCCAATAGGAAACTGCCCATCCAGTCAGATTTGATAGGGTGCCGTATACATAGTGGCCACTTGCTGGGCTGGAGGGACAGAAATCTGTAAGACTATTAAGTCCTAAATTCCAAACCCATGTGTCATTCTATTTTGTGATTTTTTTATTTTGAATTAATTGTCAGGGCATTGAATCCATTTCTTCTAACAAGTTAAGTTTGAGTTTAAAGTATCTTGATTTATTTTATTTTTTTTTTAAAACCTAGCACATTAGAAAAAGTCAAATTTAGGGTCCGGGGCCCCTGGGCCCCTGACCCTGGGCGGGTGGGCAGGCGCCAGCGGGGTGCCCCTAGGCGACCCCCCTCTCCACCCGGAAGGACCCCAGGCCCCCGACCCTGGGCGGGTGGGCAGGCGCTGGCGGGGCTCCCCTAGGTGACCCCCCTCTCCACCCGGAAGGACCCCGGGCCCCAGACCCTGGGCGGGTGGGCAGGCGCTGGCGGGGCTCCCCTAGGTGACCCCCCTCTCCACCCGGAAGGACCCCGGGCCCCAGACCCTGGGCGGGTGGGCAGGCGCTGGCTGGGCGCCCCTAGGTGACCCCCCATCCACCTGGAAGGACCCTGTAAAAAAGGAAAAGAAAAAGAAAAAAAGGAAAATATCGGAGAGGGGTCAAGGAGGTGGCGGATACCAGCATCCTGGAGATGCAGACAAAACTTATCCAAATGAACTGGAATTACTGCAAAAATTCCCCGCTAAAGAGGACTGCTTCTTTACATTGTTAAGATTCTTGGACATCACCTGTAAGGAGAGAGATTTTAGCGGAGACCAAGGAGAAAGGCGGTGCTGAAAGCAGTCTCCGCGTTGGCGGTGGAGAATTGTATTCAGGAGAAGCAGAAATCGGAGCCTACCATCCTTATTTTATTTTATTTTTTTTTGGAGAAATTACACCAAAGATTGAATGCTACCATCGCTTATGCTTAGGAAGATTGGACAACATTCAGAATGGAAAAAGAGCTTGGGAAAGATTTGAAATGGTGGAGGCAGTGGCAATGGCAGTGGCCAGTACTCAGGGGAGGCAGAGATCTGATACATTACACCTGGAACTTTTGAAATAATGACCCCAGAGGAATCGGAGCCTGCTGTGAGGCAAGGCCGGTGCTGGGGCCTCCGAGACTGGGATCGGAGCCTACCAAGGTGTTAGTCTGGTGCCGGGGCCAACGGCCGGCATTGGAGCCTTCCGTGAGGCAAGGCCATTATTGAGGCCTCCGAGGCCGGGATCAGAGCCTGCCGAGGGGTTAGGCTGGTGCTAGGGCCTCAGAGGCCAGGATCAGAGCCTGCTGAGGGGTTAGGCTGGTGCCGGGGCCACTGGCCGGCATCGGAGCCTTCCGTGAGGTAAGGCCGCTATTGAGTCCTCTGAGGCCGGGATCGGAGCCTGCCGAGGTGTTAGGCCGGTGCCGGGGCCAGCGAGCCCAGGATCGGAGCCTGCCATGAGGCAAGGCCGGTGCTGGGGCCTCCGAGGCTGGGATCAGAGCCTGCCGAAGGGTTAGGCCGGTGCTGCGGCCAACGAGGCCGGGATCGGAGCCTGCCGTGAGGCAAGGCCGGTGCTGGGGCCTCAGAGGCTGGGATCAGAGACTGCTGAGGGGTTAGGCCGGTGCCAGGGCCACTGGCCGGCATCAAAGCCTTGCATGAGGTTAGGCTGCTATTGAGGCCTCTGAGGCCGGGATCAGAGCCTGTGAGGCCAGCGAGGCCAGGATTGGAGCCTGCCATGAGGCAAGGCCGGTGCTGGGGCCTCCGAGGCCGGGATCAGAGCCTGCCGTGAGGCAAGGCCGGTGCTGGGGCCTCAGAGGCCAGGATTGGAGCCTGCTGAGGGGTTAGGTGGGTGCTGGGGCCAACGGCCGGCATCGGAGCCTTCCGTGAGGCAAGGCCATTATTGAGGCCTCCGAGGCCAGGATCGGAGCCTGCCGAGGGGTTAGGCTGGTGCTGGGGCCAGTGAGGCCGGGATCAGAGCCTGCCGCGAGGCAAGGCCAGTGCTGGGGCCTCCAAGGCCGGGATCAGAGCCTGCTGAGGGGTTCGGCCAGTGCCGGGGCCACCAGTCAGCATTGGAGCCTTCCATGTGGCAAGGCCACTATTGAGGCCTCTGAGGCCAGGATTGGAGCCTGCTGAGGGGTTAGGCTGGTGCTGGGGCCAGAGAGGCTGGGATTGGAGCCTGCCTTGAGGCAAAGCCGGTGCTGGGGCCTCCGAGGCTGGGATTGGAGCCTGCCGAGGGGTTAGGCCAGTGCTGGGGCCAGCGAGGCTGGGATCGGAGCCTGCCGTGAGGCAAGGCTGGTGCTGGGGCCTCCGAGGCCGGGATCGGAGCCTGCCGAGGGGTTAGGCTGGTGCTGGGGCCAACGGCTGGCATCGGAGCCTTCCGTAAGGCAAGGCTGTTATTGAGGCCTCCGAGGCCAGGATCGGAGCCTACCAAGGCGTTAGGTTGGTACTGGGGCCAGCAAGGCCGGGATCGGAGCCTGTTGTGAGGAAGGCCGATGCTGGGGCCTCCAAGGCCGGGATCAGAGCCTGCCGAGGGGTTAGGCCAGTGCCGGGGCCACTGGCCGGCATTGGAGCCTTCCGTGAAGCAAGGCCGCTACTGAGGCCTCCGAGGCCTGGATTGGAGCCTGCCAAGGGGTTAGGCCTATGCTGGGGCCATCGGCTAACATTGGAGCCTGCAGTGAGGCTAGGCTGGTGCTGGGGCCTGCGAGGCCGGGATCGGAGCCAGCTGAGGGGTTAGCCCAGTGTTGGGGCCAGCGAGGCCAGAACTGGGGCCTCCCATGAGGCAAGGCCACTGCTTGAGCCAGCGAGGCCTGATCAGTCCACCGGGTAGCCAGGCCACAACTGGGGCCGTCAAGAGTGGGATCGGTATTTGCAATGTGGCATGCACAGAGAAATATCGCAGAAAATTAAAACCAGATGCTTTCCCTAATCAGCAATAACTAGGAGGAAACGGGCAACAGGAAGTGGTCGAGCTATAGAAAGGGCCCTATAGTGAAGCAATTAAGGTGACCAAACAGAGGGTATGGAATAGGGGAGGATGGAGCCTCTTTAAAAAGCAGGAGGTACATAAACATATGTATCAAAGTTAATCACCAAACAAGCATGTGATCCAGGGAGGGGGAGGGAATGGGATGGGGGCTGAATGAGGGCTAATTGGATGATGTGTGCTTGTATATCCTCTCAAGTCTTGTATTCCAATGTGATGTATGATTACAATGCACCAATAAAAATAAATTTTAAAAAATTCAAAAGAAAAAAAAGAAAAAGTCAAATTTAAATGCAACACTTAGACTATCCTTCATGGATAATAAAGCAAATTTCTAGTCTATTGGTAGTCTGTATTGCTCATTTTCACTGCTTCATTACTGTATACCATCTAAAGTTGCAGTTTTACCTCAAAATTAGGGCATATAAATTATTTGTTTCAATATATCCTCCACCAATATAAATGACTTTCATTTGGATGGTAAGATTAGTTCCATTATTTATAATAAATATAAATTATTTATAAATATACTTATATTATTTATAAATGTACAAAGTCATTAAAAAAGCTGAAGAGTTCCAATACCTGAGGAGAAAGTTATAATCTGATCAGTATATCTTAATTTTTGTGTATGTGGCATTGGGGATTAAAACCAGGGGCATTCCACCTCTGAGCTATAACCCCAGTCCTATTGTACTTTTTTATTTGGAAACAGTGTCTCACTAAGTTGCTGAGGGCCTTAGTTGCTAAGACTAACCTCGAACCAGTGATCCTCCTGTTTCAGCCTCCCAAGTATTGGGATTTCGAGGATGTGTCACCAAAACTGGCCTGATCAGTATATCTAAATAAAGATTCAATCAGAGCCAGGTGCCTGGCACATGCCTGTAATCTCAGAACTGTTCTGCTTCGCCTCAGGCCCGCAGCAATGGAGCCTTCCAATCATAGACTGAAACATCTGGAACCAAAATCCAAAGTAAATCTTTCCTCCTCTAAGTTGTTTCTCAGGTATCTGTCACAGCAATGGAAAGCTGACCAACACAGAAGCCAAGGTTTTTGTCCTGAGCAAATGGAAAGATGTAGCTGCTGTTAACTGAAATTGAGAAGCCTGGAATGAAAGTTTACAAGGAGGAGGTCAGTGGCTGGCTTTTAGGACACATCAATTTGGAGATGCCTCTTACTCAACCAAGCAAAAATGTTGACTAGACAGTGGAATTTAGGAGGCTGAGTTTACGTGTGACCCACAAGAAAGCGTTTCAAATGGGGCATATGCATTTGAAGGTTGCGAGCTTTTGTTCTGCTTTGTTTGTTCCTTACCAATTTACGAGTAAGCATATTCAAAGCATAATTTATTACCTATGCAGGTCTTTTTAAGTACAACCAAATTTGCATTTGTAGGTATACTTGCTCATCATGAAATAATTCCTGTAGCAACCGTGTACTAGCCAAGCATCTTAATGGAAAATGTCCAGAATTTGTTAGACTTAACTTGGTTTATCAAATCCATATTCATAGTCTATTCGCCACCCACTCATTTACATTTCCTAATCAAAGAACTCAGTCCTTCAGGCTTCTAATTTTTATACTTTCTTCCTATACAGATGGATAATACATATAAGTAAAAGCAAGGGAACGGTTTCATTCTCTAGTCCTGGATTGTGAAACTAACTAATGTCATAAAGCCTTCATTGCCTCTTTAAAATGGTAAAGGTTCTGCTGCCAGATCCAGTGTTTTTGTATTGCTGAAATGTGGCTTTGGATGAATCCCTCTCTTAATATGCTCATTAGTAATTCCACAGCAAGGTCTAGATACAGCCAGTTGTTTTCTTTTTACTTAAGATTTTCATTTTGATGGTACTCTAATAAATGAATGGCAGAGGATTATTTTATTAAAAAATCTATGTGTTGATATAGGTCCAAAAGTTTGCCATAATTATTTCTTTTTCATTCATTTATCCAAAACATGAAAGAAGAAATAGTTTATATTTTATAAATGTGCACCTATTAAACAGAAACTTTGATAATTGATGACTGGTCAGCCTAAGATCAAAGGGTTTCTTCTAAAGATAAATGGCATTCCGGAGTCAGCTGTAGAGTTCCAAGTGGAGTGCAGGAGGTGGATTTATTTTTGTCAGAATAGCTGGCCTAGAAGCAACTTTTGGCTTTGAAAGTTCCTATTTTATTCTTCATCTGCTGAAAGAGAGGGAAAGAGGGAAAGAGGGAAGAGAGAGAGAGAGAGAGAGAGAGAGAGAGAGAGAGAGAGAGAGAGAGAGTGAGTAGGGCTTTGGGGAATATTTTTATAGAATATTAAGATTTTAAGGAATATTAAATATAAGATATTCTGTGTTCTTCATTTCTTGACTATGAAAGATGAACTGCAGAAAAGTTAAATTATTTGTATAGAAGAGAGGACATTTTAAAAATAAGATTAAGTCTTGCCGGGTGTGTTGGGGCACGCTTGTAATCCCTGTGCTTGGGAGGCAGAGACAGGAGGATCACGCTGGTTCAAAGCCAGCCTCTCTGGCTTAAGAGACCCTGTTTCCAAAATTAAAAAAATATATAAAAAAAATAGGTCTGGGAGTGTAACCCGGAGGTAGAAGGTTTTCCAAGAACCCTAGTACCAACAAAATAAATAAATAAATAAGATTAAGTCTTCTAATAATCATTAAGTTAAGCCTCTAGCCTGCTTTGGTTTTTTAACGTTCTTTGAGTCTATGAAGATCATTTCTAAAAAGAAAAAAGAAAGAAGAAAAAAAGAAAAAAGAATTGAGAGAGTGAGAGAGAGACAGAAAGATATGTTTGAAGATAAAGTGATGACTTCTTCTTCCAGATTTGCTAACATTCCAACAGAGTGATCTCAACACTGTTTGTTGTTTAAAGGACCACTTGTTGTTGACATTTTTCCTTTGTTGAGATAGTCATTTTCAGAACCAAAATAGAAAAAAATTGAATCTTGACACTGCATATACTTATGTTTGTAAGTAATATTCTGGAGTATTTTATAAAAGTCAGTTTTAAGTGTTTTGCAAAGCATCAGAATGACCACAAAAGTCAATAATCAATGCATTCATAAATACCACTACAAATTCAAAAATCAGCATAGGATAAAGGAAAAGAATGGTTTTAAAACACCATGAAGGTAAGAAAAGTTATTCAATAGTCTCTATAATAAAGTAAAAAATATATACCAGTTAAAACATAGAGAAGTGCAAAATTTCTCAGCCCCAGAGAAATATTAGGATCATCTGAGGAGCTTTAAAAATAGCAATTACTGTATTTCATCTCAACCTAAATCTATCAAGATGTAGGTGGGGCTTGGGCTTAGGGACAATGGTATTTTAAAAAGTTCCACAGGTGATCATTAGGTGCTGCCGGGGCTGAAAGCCACCAGAATAGGGCAATAAAATGAACACAAAAATGTGAAGACATGGAATAAAAGAATAGCAACTCATTCTTCAGACTGAAGAATAATGTCGACCTGTCTATTTAAAAAGAACTGAATTCCTTTCTTGATTTTATGAGACCTATTATTTTTCTCCATAAAACCCATAAAACCAGAAGGTTTCCAGCATCTGTTCAGATGAACAGGCTCTGTGAGGCTGCCAGGGAACACAGAATTCATTGCTTGAAGGAGAAGTCCACTCCAAAGCCACCTTTTTACTTATAATAACATGGCTCTTGTCTACACCCTACCATTTCCCTTCCTTTAACATTCTTAGCACAGATTCTCAATTTTCATACAACCAACACTCATTACATTCTTCTGGCATTTAATCTAGAACCTCATGTACAAACCATCGTTTCTTTATATAAGCAGGTATTGCCTTCAGCTTTGGCCAAAGGAATTTGTCATACATTTATTTGTGATTTAAAAAGTGCCTGCTATGTACGAGGCATCATTCTAGGTACTAGGGACATAGCAGTGAAGAAAGCAGGAAAACAAGGTGATCTAGTAGTGTCTGCATTCTATGTATTCTTTTAGTAATTTGATTTATATATTTAAACTTTTTAATAGGTTTATACATTTTGTAGCTACCCTAAGAAAAATCTCTCAGTAGTTGTTTCTGAAATAGTTATGCTGCTTTTTTTAAATTTGAAAACTCTTAGTTTTGATCAAGAGTTTTTGTTTGTTTGTTTGTTTTCTCTTGTGGTGTTGGAGATTGAACTCAGAAGCATTCTTCCTCTGAGTTATACTCTCAGCCCCATTTTATTTTTTATTTAAAAAAAGGGTCTCACTAAATTGCTTAAGATCTTGTAAAGTTGATGAGACTGCCCTCAAACTTGCAATCCTCCTGTTTTAGCCTCCCAAGTCCTGGGATTACAGGAATGCACCACTGCACCTGACTAACAGAGTTACTTTGATGAGGCTTGTTTTAGAGTCATTGCCAGACCTCCCTGGTCTATCTACAGAGAATGAGTTCTAGAATCTGAGTCGGTCCTGCAGACTGAATTATGTAATAGGAAGGACACAGAGAGATTTTTCAGTGATTGAATTTCTAGAAAGAGTTGTCCTTAGAAATGACATCATTTTAAATTATCCTGTAACTTTACTGTTGGTGGGATTGTAAACTAGTATAACTACTAGGAAAATCAGTAGGGAGGTTCCTCAAATAACTATAACTGGAACTTCCATATGACCTATCTATACTGCTACTTAGAATCTTTCTAAAAAAAAATCCTGAAATCTGAATGCTATGACAATACATAAATATCCATGTTTAATTTACAATAGCCAAATTATGGAACTAGCCTAGGTATCCATGAACAGATGACTGGATAAAGAAGGTGTAGCACATACACACAATGGAGTTTTACTCAGCAACAAAGAACAAAGCTATGACATTCTTAGGCAAGTGGTTGGAATTAGAGAAACTTTTGCTAAGTGAAATCAACCAGTTTCAGAAACTCAAGGGTAATAAGTAGTTTAATATGTTTTATCATCTTATTTGTGGAACTTAGAGGAAAAAAAAGGAAAAAGAGGTCTTTCTCATAATGAAAGAGACAAGTAGAACAGTAGAAAAGGATGGGATGGGGGAAGAGATGGAGAAAAAAGGCTTAAGGAAGGAAAGAGACCAAATAATATTATGTTCATATATGAAAGACATCACTAACTACAATAATTTAAGCATTTTGTAAAGCAAAACATTTACAAATGAAAAACAATGCAATATATTGGGAAGAAAGAGTGGGCAGTGGAATGGGGTTCATTCGAAGGGAACCACATCAGGAGATGTATGCATATACTAATGTATCCCTTTGACTCTCACAATGATGTATAATTGTATTACACCAATGCAATTCTTAAAAACGAGACATTAAAAATTATCCTGTAACTTTACAGCATATATTGGCAAGAAAATGTTAAGTAGCTAAATGGCCATTTTGCTTTTTATAATCATGAAACTATTCCAGTTAAAAATGAACTGCCATCTTTTGAGGAGGAGTCATGTTGTGTTTTAGCTTCAAGAAGAGAAAAGGTTTGAAGTAAAAATGGTAAAATTAATCATGTGATATTTAGGGTTTTAGGATTTCCTTGGAGGAAAGAAAAACTAGTCCTGCTTCACTCAAACCCATAGGAATGAATCACTGAACACTTCTATTACCCAGAAAGCAAGCTGTGTGGAAGCAATCTCATCAGTTCAAGAGACATCAAAATTGAATTTGACTCCAGCAATCAAAACAGCACAGTGGAGCCAGGCGTGTTGGCCCACGCTTGTAATCCCAGCATTTGGGAGGCGGAGACCAGAGGATGGAGGTTCATGGACAGTTTCAGCTACTTAGGCCCTTCACAACTCAGTGAGACCCTGTTTCAAAAATTAAAAAAAAAAAAAAACTGAAAAAATTGGCTTGAGGGTGTAGATTTGGAGGTAGAATGGCCCTGGGTTCCACCTCCAGTACTTCAAAAACAAACAAACAAACAAGCACACAAACAAACAAAAACCACAGCGGGCCTCAGAGCTCAACAGAAGAAGCCACAAATGCCTGCTACTTGTGGTTGGCTCTCTGTGATGTCAGAAGAAGTCTGGATGACCTGGGACCAATAGCAGAGAGAAAATGTTAACTTGAAGATAGTTCAGTGGAGTGAATGTGGGAGCTTTTTAGCATGAGGGGGCCGAGTTGAGCTCAGAGTAATGTAGTGAAATGCAAACTGTGAAAAGTTTGACTATAAACTCTGTGAACTCAAGAGTCTTATTTTATCTACCTATGAGTTTTCAGCACAATGCCTAGTACAAAGATGTTTGGTTAATATTTGCTGAATTATAGCCAAGGTGAAGAGCAAGAACTATGGCTATAGCAAAGGTGAAATTGCTAAGAGACTGGACTTTTAAGATGCAATAGTCTCCTGCAGGTTAATGTTTGGTCACTAGAGAGAGTGGCATTCCCTGCAGCATATGGGAGAGCTGGAGAAAGAGGTTATGTATAGAGGTTAGACAGAAATGAATTTTAAAGTGATAGAAATATAGTTAGGTCATACCATATTTTGATGAGAATTCAAACTTATACATTTAGTTAAAAAATTATCTGGAAATTACATTCCTCCACTGGGCTCAAAGACCAAAAGCCCTAAAGAGAGCTTGAGACAAGATGCCTAATCTCTCTTCATACATCTATTTTGGTCTCAAGGACTGTTTTTTTTAATGTGAATATTTTGTCAAGCTGTGAATAACTGTACAGTTTAAAGAGCCAGATACAGTGGTGCATATGTATAACTACAGTGACTTGGAGGATCACAAGTTTGAGGTCAGCTTGGGAAACTTAGTGAGACCCTATTTAAAAAAAAAATGCACCAAAAAGATCTGGAGATTTAGCTCAGTGTTAGAGTGCCCTAGGTGCTATCTCCAGGATCACAACAAGGAAAATAAGACCCAGTTATTTTCCCTCCTTCAATATAACATAGTTCCTACTTTATCTGGTATACAAACCTTGGAGAAGGTAAATTGGATCTAACGTAGCACCATGTACAGCATAATACAGTAACTTTTTCTATGTATAATATATTTGTTTACTTCGTAAATTAAGTGGAAGCCATTGACAATTAATTTTCTATGGTTAGTTTGTTTTACAAAGAGTTACAATGCTACTTTTGAAAAACTAATTAGATTAAGAATATTGACCTCTTTACCATTCTTAGTTTTGTTTTCTTTCTCAGTATGATTAGTCAACATGATTAGAGGTAAAATGGTAAAAAAAAAAAGGGGGGGGGAGGGGAGAGAGGCTAGAGCACTGGATTGATTGCCTATGGAAGCAGTCAAAATCCCTAGCAATAGCTGAACGTGGTGGCGCACGCTTGTAATCCTTGCGCTTGGGAGGCAGAAACAGGAGGATCATGCAGGTTCGAAGCCAGCCGCGCTGGCTTAAGAGACCCTGTTTCCACTTAAAAAAATATAAAAAATAGGTCTGGGAGTGTAGCCCAGAGGTAGAAGGGCTTCCAGGAACCCCAGTACCACACACAAAAAAATCCCTAGCATTTAGGCGTCTATTGAATGGAAACAAAAAGGAAAAAATCTTATAGATTTTTTACTTTTCTGGGATAATACATTTTAAATGTATAACAATAAGCAGTGTAAAACAAAATATCTACAAATGAAAAACAATGCAATTGCTAAACCGAGCACATGTCTATGAAAGGTTTTCATAGTCCATAAGCTATCTAGAATAGGAAATAATGTAATGAGGGAAAGAGACACTGTAGAATTATCCAATGGGCCTTGTTTTTTAAAGAGATCATGGGCATGATTTAGGGTAGAAGAGAGACATTTTGGCCAGATAGAGATATTTCATGTTCAAAGGAAAATTTCCTGCAGAAGATGTAGAGGAGTATCACTTGGTGGAATGATATACTGGAGAACTATAAAACAGAAGGTTGAAGAGGTACTGTAACTGCAAAGACACATCTCCCAAATCTGATTAATGGTGGATATACACCTGGAGATAAATTTCAGGTTTTGTTTAACCATTTGGAAAAATACAGGAAACTTTTAAGACAGGAAGAGTTACCTCATTCCCTGTGCATGACACTCACATATCATTTCTGACTTGAATGCAGTAGTTATAGTCACCTCATTTCACAGTCTCCTCCCACATCAGTTTAGATTGACTTATCCTATTCAGAGCACCACAGTGATCCTTTCCTTATAACCAGCTGGAGGAGAGACTGTGCACTACTGTTTTCAGGGCTGTGCCAGCCCTGCATCCCCTCACTGCAATCACAGTCTTCAAAATAAAGAGAGGCACCAGTTCCTTTGAAATAGACACCTGTCTGAAGCAGAGCTATTATCAGGTGAAAATGATTCTGAACATTGTTTAGAGGCTGTCTACCATCAAAACTAGCCTTTCCTTTCCTCTCCTTCCTCCCCAATTATTTTATTCACTACTGAACTAAGAAATTACCTGTTATAATCTAAAAAGTCAATGAATCTCTTCCTGTCTGCTTTCAATACTAATAACCAAGCGTCATCATTTCTGAGATGTGAGGCTTCTGCCAAGCAGTGTGTCCCACACTCTTAGGTGGATATGTGTGGCAGAGGGTACTGTCTGTACTTCAGTACCATTAGGAATAGGAAATTTCTTTTCTCTGGATGATTCCAGGTCAGAGTCAGGCCTCACTATCGAGTACCTTTTATGGGAAAGAAAGAAATCTGAGAGCAGAAAACATGGAGCTAGAAATGGAAGATGGTGGGAAGAGCACCACGCAGAAGCTAGAATCCTGCAATACATTTTCACCACACTTTTATTATAATATCTATAAAATAAGACTTAGACCACACAATTCTAAAACTTTGTTTCATTTCTAAAATTCCTTGGTTTTCTTTTTTCTAGGTAACCAGAAAGTCCCTAAAAAACAGACACACTGAAGACAAATATTTGTCCTGAAGATATTGTGATTTTTCATGGCATCCTACAGGTACAAAACAACAACAACAACAACAACAACAGCAGCAGCAGCAGCAGCAACAACAAAAACAAAAACCCAAAAGATCTGGAAAGGGAGGATCTAGGTTCCCAAACAAAGACTTTACAACTTCTTCTAAATAAATTCTATTTAACATACTCTTCATCTCTCTGTAAGCAAAGTTACAGGGGGAAGTTCAAACAATGAAGTATAATTTTTAAGAAAACTTTTATGGTTTTTTCCTAATGGTTCTGTTGCAATCACATTATCTCACCTGAAAATCGGCTCACTGCTATTATTAAGGAAAATTTCAGTTTTTCAATGCTATGTTAGCTATTTAAGTGAAACATATGTTTGTTTGAAGCAGCAGCCAAATTTATCATGAAAGAGCATCATCAGGTAGGACAATTTAAGAAATATGTTTTATTTTTATTTTTAGTTAAGTGTTAATTGAAGATAAACAGAGATGGAAATGTGACAGAGTAAAGCAAAACAAACCACATTGGAAAAGAAAAAGAAATGATGTAATCCTGCATTTACTGGAAGACTGTTTTAAAAATGGATTTTAACACCTATGCTGATAAAAGTTCCTTTTTAAAGATATCTATTTTTATGGGCTTTCAGCTAGAGGTAATGAATACAAATGTATCTTCCTTCCATCCCTAAAATTTGTTTTAAGTTATCCTTTGAGCAGAGCCTTTCTATACTTTCTCTACACAGTAGAAACATGGAAAACATGATATTCTTCATATGGTGATACAGAGACAACTGTAAAATGTATTAGTAACACATTTTAGAAAGGCTGAAAAATAAATTATTTATAAGTAAGAACAAGATTTCTAAACAGATTGAATTCTATCCAATAATAAATTTCTTGATATTTCTTTGAGTTAAGCCAATGATCAGCTTTTAACTTTAACCATCACAATGATGTTGAGGCAGTTGGGTGGCTTTTCCAAACCAAAGGCTTCTTAATTGATGGCTGATATATCCTAGCTCTTTAACTTTGGCTATATCTTTGTCACCACTATTAAGAACTCAAGAAAAATCTCAAGATTTTAAAGCAGCCTATTTGATTAGTTTATATTATTTTAAACCTTTAATAAACCAATTTAACAATTGAATAATTAATATATTCATTCCATGCTGAAACCAAAACTACCAACAGTACACCATGAAGTATACCCCATCCATCAGCCCAGTTCTGCTCTACCTAATCCCCAGGGAGCTCCTGAAGCTTAACCAGTCTTCAGCTGAATTTAGACAAACTAGATTCTACATTTAGAGAACTCCCTTTATTTGTCTTTTCTAATGTATTATCTTCATGTTCTTTTCTGGAGCGGGCTGGAGAGAAAAAGCTGTACTGAAAGAGAAAACATCTTTTTTTGGAAACAAAAAAGAATATTTATCTTTACAGAAAAATAATGGATTCCTATAAAAATGTTGTTTTTCTCCATGTAATCACACAGTTGGAAATAACTGGCTTAACAGGGCAAGAGGAAATTACTAAATATTGGCAGCAAAGTCAATTCCTGTAATTGATTTTATTCTATGTCTGTTATGTTATAATGATGTGTAGTAATCAATTCTAATTAGAGTATAGAATGAAGCCAACTTTAGTTGTTAAGAAAACTGTATAGTGTGAGGCCTCGAAATAAGACCAATTGTAGTAATTTGTACTTTGTGGTTTTAAAGATATGCACTGAGCATTTTTAAAATTGGGTTATTTGTTTATTTAGTGTCATTATTTTAATTCTTTATATATTCTAGGATTTAGTTATCTATCAGAGGAGTAGGTCCCAAAGAGTTTCTCTCATTCTGTATGTTCTCTCTATAGGCTCTTGATGGTTTTTCTTTGAAGCACAGAAGTTTTTTAATTTGATGCCATCCTATTTAATCTTATTTTTATTTCCTGAATTTTAGGGATCTTGTTGAAGCACTGGTATATACCAGTGCCTTTATGTTGGAGAGTTGGTCCTGTGCCCTCTTCTAGTAATTGCAAACCTCTGGTTTGATTTATATGTTTTTTATCTATTTTGGATAAAATAGATAAAAACATATAAATCAAAAATGATGAAAAAAGGATGAAAAATAGAGTTCTAATTTCATGTTTTTACATATAGATACAGATTAATTGATAAAGAAAATGTGGTATATACACACAATAAAATTTTTGTAGTAATGGGAATTGAATTCATGGGCATTCTACTCTGAGCTCCATCCCCATCAAGGTTTCACTAAATTGAAGAAGGACTGGGTAAGTTGCTGAGACTAGCTGCAAACCTGAAATTTTCCTGTCTCAACTTCCCAAATACTGGGATTACACTTGTGTGCCAGCACACTTGGTTCACACAATAGAAGCTTGTTTGGCCGTAAAGAAGAACATCATTTTTCCATTTGCAGAAAAATGGAAGAAACTAGAGAATATTATGCTAAAGTGAGGTCAGCCAGGCTCAGAAAGTCAAAAGTCATATGTTTTCTTTCATATGTGGAAGCTAGAGAGAAAAATAAGGAACAAAAAGCATTTTAGATGAATGAGAGGAACCAGTAGAATCGTGAAAGAAGTTTGGGGGAGAGACACAGAGTGATGATAGAGGAGGACTGAAACAATGCTATGTTCATATATGAATGTATCACTACCTTTCTCACTAACATGTACAGAAGTGAAGACACAGGAGTGTGGTTGTGTAGGAAAGAAAATATAGCAAGCAATGTGTGTATGTTTGTATAACTTTGGATCTCATTATGATAAATAAATACAATGAACCAATACAAGTATAAAAATATGTGTAATCACAGTTATATCATTCTTAATAAAGAATAGGGTTGTATTTGACTTTTAAATAATGAAAGTCGAATATATTGGGGTGAAGCATGATTTTAGGGGTATGTTGTGCTATAGTGCATTTATAATGTGTGGAGAACCTAAGACTATAAAAATTGTGTCTGGTGAATTTATTTTGCAGCAGACAACAGGTAATATAGCAGTTAGATGTGAGATGAGTGCAACTTGTTTTTCTAGAAACACTTCTAGAATGACTCTAGAGCATCCATGACAATTAGAGACTGTTTGGGGTTTAGATGAAAATATATCATAAATTACAAGTTTATGAACCAGAGGAATAGGGTTCTGTATAATGGAGCTATCCGTTGGGGACTTTCCTTCTCTGGAAGGATTAAAGGGAAATGGTAACATTTATGCGGTGACTTCATAGATTATGAAATTCAATGAAGGGCCTGCCTCCCTCCTTTGTTTTGATTCCTTACGATGCCCCCCACCCAATATACTGCTTTGAATTTCACTTTAAATTGCTTCTTTAAAAAATAAATAAAATATGTTAAATTTTATTTGTTTATTCTTCTAGATTCTTATAGCCAACTTTTACTGATAATAAAACTCTTGGCCTTTACATTATATTCCTAATACATTATTTAACATTTTTATCCTAATAGCTTCATTTTACCTTGCCACTCTCATTTTTAGTTTGTCATACCATATTTATATTCCCTATTGCTTTTTTTTTTTTGGTGGTACTGGGGTTCCTGGAAGCCCTTCTACCTCTGGGCTACACTCCCAGACCTATTTTATACTTTTTTATTTGGAATCAGGGTCTTAAGCCAGCACAGCTGGCTTCGAACCTGTGCAATCCTCCTGTCTCTGCCTCCCAAGCGCAGGGAACCCTATTGCTTTTTAAAGCAATTTTATCTTGGTTTATATAATTCTACTATGCCATTTTACATCTCTCCTAGGCTTACTTAATCTTTTTTATTTCAATATTTTTGATAAGTAGGGAATAAAAGGTAGAAATTTATTTTCTGTCTTTCTACATTTGACACTGCACTGACAATCTAAGATTATTGTTCTACATAATTGCTCATTATATTCAGCCTAACAACTAATCAGACTAACTCAGAAGGTATGTGTAGTTTTGCTTTTTTTTATTCATGTCAAAAAATAACTATTTGAGGTAATTAAATACTTGGAAGTTAAAACGAGCTTTATGATCCAAATTGTGACTTTCATTAAGTAATCAGATATGAGTATACTATAATATTGCTTGGTATTATTATTCGAGCTGAAAAATAAACCCAAGTTCTGAAATTGTTTGACCATATGGAGTCACCTGAGTTATTTCAGCCTTTGATCAGCTTCACTTAAAATGGGCTATCTATATGAAATTATGATCTAACATGAGAAATGGAGAAAAATGGTTGCATTGTTGTAAAAATTTAACATAAAGATTTCTCATGTGGAAGAAATGCAATGATCTTTGGCACAGCTATAGAAACTGCATAGTTATATTTTTATTTTTAATAGACATATTGAAAAGTAGCTTATAGACTAATTTTAAATAGTAAAGACCAATTTTTAAAATTGTCTCTAGTTTGTGTATGTTGTACATTTAATTTCATGAGTGGGAGGAAGAAAAGAAGAGAAAAGGATGGATTTCAGTAGCTTTACCTAACTTTGATCAAGTAGTGTACCAGTTATCTATTGCTTTGTAGCAAACCACCTAAAGGTTTATTTTCTTTAAAAAAAAAATCACTTATTTATCACCTGAAGCTGCAATTTGGGCAGGGTTCAGAGAGGATGCTTGTCTCCACTCCACAATATCTGGGGTCTCAATTAGAAAGACACAAAAGCTAGGTTGGTTGGCTGGAGGCTGAATGAACAGCCAGAATGAAGAAATTATTTGATACCTTGTCCACTCACAAGTCTAACGGTTGGGCTCATCACTGAGACTGTCACCTAGACAGCCATTTTGCAGCCTTCCACAAGAGTTCAGTGTTTTCAGAGCATGGCGACTACAGCCTATTAGAACCCTCCAGCCAGGCATGGTAGCATATGCTTGTAATCCCATTACTAAGAAGGATGAGATAGGAGGATCACAAGTTTATGGCCAGCCTCAGCAACTTCTGAGGTCCTCCACACCTTAGTGAGACCCTGTTTCAAAATAAAGAATAAAACAGGGCAAGAGTACAGCTTGGAGGTAAAAGGCTCTTGGATTCCATCCCCAGTACCATCAAAAACAAACAAGCAAAACCAAAACAAAACAAGGAAGAATCCTTCAAGGGCAGGTGTAAATTATTTGATTTTGTAGAACTTCATTTGGACTTTAAGGATTCCCTTGGACTCCTTAAAATTAAATTTTGTGCTACTCAGGCTCATTAGGAGAAAATTTAGAGCCTCCTTCTCCATGGGAGGAATGGTAAAGTTATAGTGTAATAAAAGAACAAGGAATGTGAGAGTCCTTGTAGTCATCTTTGAAAAATATACTGTACTATGGTTCTAATCACATCAATTAGTAACTAAATGAAGCAGTACCTTAAGGATCAAATTACACAGGTGTTGTTTTATTAAAATAATTACCTCAATGTTTTCACTAAAACCGTATGAAGCTAGGATTCATGGTGCATGCTTGTAATTTGAGTACTTGGGAGGCTGAGATAGGAGCATCACAGGTTTGAGGATAGCTTTAACAAGTAGTGAGACGCTCATTAACCTAGTCAGATGGTAAAATGTCCCCGAGTTCAATCCCCAGTAACACACACACACACACACACACACACACACACACACACACACAGCCTTATGAAGATGATGAATTACCTGTAATTTGCTCCCAGTTAGTCTAATATAATAAGAAGGCATAGAAGTGTAGATGAAATAAGTTTGGACATGAGTTGCTAATTATTGAAAATTATTATTATATAAGCCACTCTCTTTTGATATAATGTTTGAACTTTTCTATAAAAAGTTAAAAAAGTCATGGAAGACGACGACGACGACGACGACGACGATGATGATGATGATGATGATTACTTTCCTTCTTCAAATGCATCTTCCCTCTCTGTTTTCTGTAATTTTCAATCATGTTTAGCTTTAAAAAAAAAATAGGAGACATCTGCTTCTGAGAAATGGAATGAACAGGCTTTCCCCTATTTTGTCCATTAAGTACAGCTGAAAACATGAGCATTATACATGAATCAAACATAAGAAAATCCTGAAGATGGAAAGAAGAAGGAGACTACCAATAAACTTCAGGCCCCAAAGAGTGACACAGTGGTGCATTCTTTATTTTTTTTTTTCCTATGGTACTGGGGAAGGAACCCAGGGGCATTCTACCTCTGAGCTACAACCCCAGCCCTATTTTTTAGTCTTTTTTTATTTTTGAAACAGGGTCTCACTGAGTTGTGAAAGACCTCACTAAGCTGAGGCTGTCTGGGAACCTCCATCCTCTTGTCTTAGCCTCCCAAATGCTGGAATTACAAGTGTGCACCACCACACCTGGCTGGTGCATTCTTAAATTTCCTTTTTGGCTAATATATCTCAGAGTGGGTACTATAGACACTAGAGTTCAAGAAATGCCATTGAGTGCAGCTGAGGATTAAAAGCCCAAATAAAACCTTCTGCCTCCATTTAAGGGAACAGGAAAGCAGAAGCCAAGCAAGACAAAACAGTTTAAAAAATACTCAACCCTAGACATCATCACAGAAAAACTGTGGTCAGTAAAGGCCAGTGGAGAACATAGCATTTTCTCTCTGGTCTGTGAGGGGCATCCCGCTTTCACCCTGCTGTTACTGCATGGGACCGTGGAGGGGCAAGCAAGGACTCAGGACTTTTATCCTCAAGTCTCAAAACCACAGTGTCAATGGAGACCACAGAGGGATCCAGAAATTTACCTTCACCCAGAAGTAATGAGGCCCCTTTTTCTTACCTCCCTGTACCCACCTCTGCTACTTAGTACCATGAACAAATTCCAAATCTTAAAATTACCAATTCTACAGGCTGTGTTTGCATGTACTTTTCATTCCTGCACTACTAGCTTCTATACTCCTTTTCATCCCCTCTAGAAGGAAAACCTCAAAAAAATCCTCTGACTCATCCAAGTGTTCAATCCATTGACTTAAACACTCTTCATAGACTTTCAGCCCCTTGGCGTTCTTCCCTCTCATTCATCCAGATTGTATCTCACGGTCAGTCATTACAAGCCTCGTCTGGCCCTCTGTACCCTGAATTCTTTCACTACTCTCATCTTTGTTATTCTTATTTGACAAAATCACAGCCCAGAGTAAATATAACTCTGCCTACTCTGGGCCAGGTTCCACACAGCTGAGTGTAGGTGGGAAGACACACAGCATGGATTGTTATCTTTAAATTCATGACCATGAGCCTATGAACAGTATAAGCATAATCTCAGTGCTGCCTGCCTGGCAATGATGAAACATTTCCTTCCCATTCATTAGAAGCAAGTGTTGATTAAGTGCAGGTGTGTGTGGGGATGCTCTGAGTTTGTGAAAAAGTGAAAGAAAATAAAGTTTGAGAAGTACTTCTCTAGTCCATTCATTTTCCTGCTTTTCTCGATACTTCTGATCTCTCTCAAACCTTCTAGAAGTTGCACCAGTCTGGCATGCTGGCCACCAGATATTCAAATGGCTCATTCCTTCTACTGAAATGTCATTTTTGTCCAATGAAACCTAACCTAGTCATACTATTTAAAATTGTAATCTGTAACTCTCTCCCCAGACACTCTTGTCTCCCTTGCTTTGCTCTATTTTTCTCAGAGTATTAATCACTTAATATAGTCTATAATTTACTATGCATTTCTTATTATTTATTGTCTGTCTTCTTTTCTAAAATAGAACCTTCCCTGAGGATGGGAATTTTTGTTTGCTTGCTCCCAATGATATATCTCAAGTATCTAGAATACTGCCTAAGATAGATAAGATTCTCAGTGACTGAATAAGTGAATTTCTACCCACATCTATATTTCTTCTGTATTAGAATTTTCAAACAGAATACATAGGGTACGTATATGCATGTGTATATGTGTGTGTGTGTGTGTGTGTGTGTGTGTGTGTGTGTCTACATAGGGTAGTCAGAGGGCCAAATTTATCCAGTGTTGCAGTAAGAGAAAGGAGAAAAAAAGAAAGATTTTAAGAAATTGGCTTATACAATTGTGCATGCTTTCAAGTCCCAATTTTTCCAGGTGGGCCAGCAAGCTAGAGACCCTGAGAAAAGCTGATATTATAGTTCATATCCAAAATCAGTTTCCTGGCAAAATTTCCTCTTCCTTTGGAAGTTTGTTTTTCTTTTAAGGCCTTCAACAGATTGGATTAGGCCAACACACATATCCTCCATATGGAGAATGATTTGTTTTATTTAAAGTCTACTAATCCATAGTGTAAATTCATTCTAAAAAATACTGTTATAGTAACATTCAGAAGGATTAGACAAAGTATATATTGCCTACTCAAGTAAACACATAAAATTATCTTACTTTCCATTCTATTCCTTATCTCAGTTAAAAATTTTCTATTTGTCATTAGCACCTCTCATTTTTCGAATCTAATAATTTCCAAGTTCACCCATTTTTTCTACTATTTGCATTGATTGCTAAAGCCTTAGTGCGTCCTCCACCCTATTCTTGGATTATTTTTTTCCTCCTGTTCATTCAGCATTCTCACCGCTATTGCCCCCCCCCCCTCCAAAAAAAAAACTGATGACAACAACTTAGAAGAAGGAAGATTTATTTGCTCACAGTTCTGGAGACTTTAGGGTTTCAATTCATGTCAGGCCAGGTGAAATTTGTAGAGGTTAGGATATGGAAAGGGAAGGAGAGGGAGAGAGAGAGAGAGAGAGAGAGAGAGAGAGAGAGAGAGAGAGAAGGAGAGAGAGAGAGAGAGAGACAGACAGACAGACAGACAGACACAGACAGACAGACAGACAGACAGACAGACAGACAGAAAGAGAAAGAAAGACAGAAAGGAGAGTAATTTCCAAGGCCATATCTCCAAGGATCCCTCCTCAGCATCCAAACCCCTTCTCCAACATGATTGCCTTGTCTATGATGTGAAGTCCAGGAGGACATTCTAAATCCAAACCATAACATCCTTCATCTTCCTTGGTATTTTGTTGGTACACAATTGCTTCCTTTTCTTCCTGAACCATTTTAAGTTTTTGAATGGTCTTCCTGCTTCTGAATCTCCCTTTACACTGCAAAACAAATACTTATCTAAATAAAACACACAATTTTTGGTCATTCTAGCTAAAATATTTTAATGGATTTCTAATGCTTATAGGATTAATGTTTCTTATAAAGAAGAATTTTCTCACCTTTTATTCAAACTCATCTCTTTGCTCCTTTGAAAGACACAAAGACATCCATTTTCCCATATATTATAAAGGAGCTGTTGCCTTAAAGCTGGGAGCTTTCAGCAATTTTAGAATTTACCTCAGCTGTAGAAAATCCTTTTGCTTAAAAATATATCCTTTACAAGGTGGCACTCATCCAATAAGTAATTGTAATGAGGTATAAAAACCTGTTCTTTAGCCAGGCGTGGTGGCACACGTTCGTAATCCCCACATTTGGGAGGCAGAGACAGGAGGATCGCGCAGGTTTGAAGCCAGCCTCGCTGGCTTAAGAGATCCTGTTTCCAAATAAAATATAAAATAGTTCTGGGAATGTAGCCTGGAGGTAGAAGGATTCCATCCCCAGTACCACCAAAAAAAAAAAAAAAAAAAACCCACCAAAAAACAAAAAATAAAAAAAATAAAAACAACTGTTGTTTTCAGCCCAAATCCTATCATAGAGCTGGTCAAACTTTCAATTATTTTCCTCTACCCAATTCTAATTATTACTCTTCTTATCCTCAGATATCAATGCATAATAAATATTCTCTATATAGAATTATGTCTCAGATTATGCCTACTGAGAGTACAACTTAAAATAGTACCATAATAGTACCATCTATACCAAACAATGTCATTTCATAGATCAGAATCTGATCATTTTAAATACTTTATTTGGTTTGCTTGATAAGCTCAACCTAGTTCTTTCTTGCTCTCTCTTTTTTTTTGGTGGTGGTGGTACTGGGGTTCCTGGAAACCCTTCTACCTCTGGGTTACACTCCCAGACCTATTTTTAAAATATTTTTATTTGGATACAGGGTCTCTTAAGCCAGCGCAGCTGGCTTCAAACCTGCATGATCCTCCTGTCTCCCCTCCCAAGCGCAGGGATTATAAGTGTGCGCCACCACGCCTGGCTAGTTCTTTCTCTTTTTGAGATTCATGTTATTTTTATGATTGATTTCATTTGGTAACATCCTCCAAGCAGCCTTTCTTAGCTCCTTGAAGCTCAGCTATACTCTCCTTTGTAGACTAGTGATACTTGGTTTGTACTTTTAGTATGTCATTGGTATGGCGAGATATATAATATTCTTTGAAAAGCTCATATGTTAATGTTTACTGTTGATATAATTAAGTCATGAGGGTTGTATTCTCATCAGTAGATAAAACCATTGTGATGGATTTACTTGATGGTAACTAGGCTGGTGGGACATTGCTAGAGAAATTGGGTCTCTACATGTGGAACTTAGGGTCTATGTTTTGTCTTTGAATTTTTTTCTTGTTTGCTTGCAGTCTCTATGATGTGAGAGCAGAGCCCCTGATCTCCCTCTCTTTCTGCTTCCCAATTCCATGCCCTGAGCTCCAAAGACCTTGGCCTCACATGGAAAGAACCCCAAAATCTTCAAAAACTGTAATTAATATATCTTTCTTCCACTAGTTGTGTGGTCGGTTTTTTTTTATTATAGAGTGAGAATGTTGACTGAGACATTCGTAATAGAAGGTTTTGTGATTAACCAGGATATTTTCAATTGCAGAAGATAACAACTCATTTCTACCTGGCTTAAACAAAAGTGAGACTTTCTTGGCCTATGTAACTGAGAAGTCTCTGGATGGGCTAAATACAGGAAGAACTCACAGCAAGGACTTGAAACAGTGTCATTAGGGCACTATACTTCTTTCCACCCACAGAAGTCTTCTGCATGTGAGTCCAAAATAGTTACCTGCAGCCTGAGACTCAATGCCAGCTTTATATTTCTCTGGAAAGCACAAGATTTTTCATTATAATGTTGACATGAAATCCACAAAGAGAACTCTGACCTGGGCCCTTTACTCATTCTTTAACAAATTATTATGGCCAGAGTGATGAAGAGAGATGATTTTTCAGGACTGCTTTAACCAAACCATAGGGAATGTGTACTCAGAGGAAATGTGAGTACTTTAGCAAAGAAAAAAAGGGGGGTTTCTCAGGCAGGAAAAAAATAGGACATATTTGTTACACACTGTGATATTTGGCTAAAAGTGAAAAGCAAAGTTCTACTGGGCTGTCCTTAAGATTCTGGGCTTTCAAGTAATTTATGTTCATTGAAATATGTAATAGATTTGAAATGTTTTGATATAAAACCTGGGGGCTATACCATCAGCATTATTTCAGCCATGATCTAAAGATCTGACAACATAACTTAGAGGAAAGATTTATTTTCTTACAGTTTCAGGTTCAGTCCATGTGAAAATGAGTATCTTCAATCTCAGGGCATGGAAGAGGAAGAACACATGAGCAGTGTGCACATTATAAAGACTGGAAGCATGAGAGAGTGAGCAAGTAAGAGGATGAGGATTCCTAATATTATCTTCAAGGCCATGCCCTTAGGGACCCACCTTCAGCCACACCTTAACAGCCTACCAGATACCAAAAAGCAAGGAACAGAATTTATTCAGGGATAAAACTTGGGAGGGAGTGACTGACTGGAGAAAGGACCTATGAGATTCAGAAGCCTGGTTCCATACAGACTTAGGGCAATTTGTGGGATGTTAGAAAAGAAAAGAGAGCACAAAAAAATTATGTATTCCTCTAAAAGATAGGCTTGACACAGGACCAGATTTGGTAAACTTGTGAGCTGTGGGAAAGGGGCATGATGAGGGGCATTCTTCCTCCTTTTGAGCCTTTTTGTTGGGTTTCTTTGTTCTCAGCTTCCACTTGCCAGACCTCACAGCCAGAGCTCATAGTGTCAACATTTCAGAGGTCTGCCAAGTGGAAGCTGAGAAAACCATTTAAATAATTTCCCTTTTTGTAACCAACCTTTTTACACAATCAAACTTTCTTTTATATATCTTATCCTTTACAAATCACTTGTAACTTTCTAAAACCCTGTGTGATTTACTTAACCCTCTGAATTTTGTTATCATATTTTCCCTGTACAATAACTTGTTTATTTAGAACAAAAAATTGCCATAAAATTATTTTTCACCTAAAAGTATTTTTTCTTTCTTTTAACTTTCTATTATAGTATCCTCTCCTACCTACAAATATCAAATATCTCCTTTTTTTTTTTTTGTGGGTCTAGGGACGGAACCCAGGGGCATTTGACCTCTGAGCTACACCCCCTGCCCTATTTTTTATTCTTTATTTTGAAAACGGGTCTCACTGAGTTGCAGAGGGACTCACTAAGTAGCTGAGGCTGTCCGCGAACTGCGATCCTCCAGGTCTCAGCTTCCCAAATGCTGGGATTACAAGCGTGCGCCACCACGCCCGGCCAAATATCTGAGTTTCCTTTAATTTATTGAGTTTCCTTTTGTGTTTTCAGGCACTGGTGATATGGCAAATATTCATCAGTCAGTGTGGCCAGAAAGGCCATATCTGATTTATCTTGCTGACATAGCCTGGTATTTTTTTTTTTAATAATACAAGCTTTAGACTCTTTACTTTCTTCTAGGTAAGTGACAGGTATTATAAAGTCCCCCATTGGTTGGGCCAGGAGTGCTAAAGCTGGCATTTTAATACATGTAAATACAGAATAAAGGTCTTATTTGGATTTGGCAGCCCCAAAGCAAGTGCCTGGCTCAAGGCCTGCTTTAAATCATTAAAGGCTTTCTCTTTCCTGGGCCTCACTGAGTACTTTACATCCTGTGTATTTAAAGTTTACTCATAGCAAAATCCTCTGAGTTTACAAAAAGAAACCATACTGATTTCATTTTGCCTGCCTCTGGCCTAATGGGTATTAGGGAACTGTGACAGAGCAAGAAGGATTGCTCAGTGTGATTTTACAGATGAGATAAATGGTTATTTTTGAGAGCTTTTGTCCCATATTTCTGGATTTATTTGGGGATATATGTTTTGGGGAATGTTATCTCCCACTTGTAATAGGGTAGATAAGTATAAATTAATAAAATAATGACTTTCTGTAAGGCTATTTAATCATATGGATGTGCTCAATTTATGGAGTAAGTCCCTGCCCATAAGGGTTATAGATATTTCAGGATAATCAGAAAAGAAGAGAAAAGGTACATTTTTTTCCAAAATGGCAAAATAAGGGTGGAGACCCTTTGAATTTTTCTGGTGTTCCTGTTAATCCAATAACAGAAACACAGGAAGGAAGTTAATGTCCAGAGAATTTTGTTAAACAAAACAGATCAGCTTTAGCATCCAGAAGAAAAGAGATAATCTTACTAGACACTCTCCCTTTTACCCAGGTTTCTTTGAGATGGTCTATGGCAGGGAAGTGGACTCAGTCCCATCAATCAGCAGCTGAAAGTATTATTAGAGTAGAGAGTTTCAGAGAAGGTGATTTTGGGGCATTACTGTGGGATATACTTGAACATAGGAAATATCCTTGCTGAAAACATACCCACTTTCAATAATCCCTTGCTGCTGGTTGTCACCTCCTTAAGCTTATAGAAAGATCCTAGCCACTCTTTAACTTGGGAAAAATTAGGCATTGGAAAAAGAATAAACACAGATGTTTCTTGGGACCCCATGACCTCCCTTAAGGCCAAGATGCCCAGGAACTAGTAAGCAGTGGAGAGAAAGGAGAGGTTTTAGAGGCTTGGATGTGGGAGGCAAGGTTGAGAGAGCCAGATGACCATGAAAAACTTCAGGTTGAAATCAACAGAAGGTGGTGCAACAGAATGTGGGGTGGTAGAATGTAGCATGAAGGAGAACAGGAAAAGAAACAGGGAGGTAGGAAGCGGTGATGAAAAGCAGCAGGGTAGTGGCAGAAAACATGGCAGCTGTGGGAGGCTAGGGTGATGGCAGATGTAGAATAAGATGTTGAAGAGGCATTGGGAACCAAAGTCAATGAAACCTGTGAAGGCAATGAAGGCTTGAGCTGAAGGCCTGAGCTCAGAGCCCAGAGCAGGCTGGTGGCAGCTTCTGAGGAAGGAGTCTGGAGCAGATGGCAGAGAAGCTGGGGTGGGCAAAGGTGGGAAGCATGGACTCATGGGCTGGCAACAGAAGCTCCAGGTGGAAGTGCCTAGTGACCCTGGAAGAGTCAATTTAGAGGGTGGAGGGAGGTGGAGAAGCCCTACTGGCCTACAGGCAGATATAAGGGGGGAGGGAGTTAGCAAGCACTGCACCATGTTGGCATGGCCCAAAAAGGTGTTGGGCAGTAGGGGGCAGGGCACAGGCTAGTTCTTCATGCCCTTGGGGAGCTATTGCCTTCTCTGTGGAGTGGCCAACCAAGTGGGAGGAAGACTGGAATGTTATATTCCTGTTTTGATTTCATCATGTTTCTTTTTCCCCCCTCCCCCTCCCCCTCCCCCTCCCCCTCCCCCTCCCCCTCCCCCTCCCCCTCCCCCTCCCCCTCCCTCCTTCTCCTTCTCCTTCTCCTTCTCCTTCTTCTTCTTCTTCTTCTTCTTCTTCTTCTTCTTCTTCTTCTTCTTCTTCTTCTTCTTCTTCTTCTTCTAGCTCAGTATAGAAATAATGTCCCAGAAATCTCAGTTAAAAATCTAAGGTAAGATATATTAGACTGACAGGAGTGCATCTCATTCATGGAGAAGGGTGAGAGGGAGTGCTCAAAAATGAAATACTACTGTATCTCAGACCCTGAGTCAGTATATATGGATTTTGGCTTCCTTATTTTATGGGAAATGAGATGTAAGAATATGCTGGTCTGTCACCACAGAATGGATGTGAGAACAGGCTGCAGGATATGCCTTTACCAGCTTTTTGAATGGTCACAGGGTCTCTTCCCAAGTCCTGACTGCCCTGAGACTCAGATAGAGGGAGCTGGTGGTGACAGTAAGGAGAGATTAGGTGAGACACAGAGAGAGCAGAGAATACAGTGGAGAGAAAGCTTCGATATAAAGGGCTTTCTGTTGTTGGCCATTCCAGGCAATGTAGCTATCTAAGTCTTGTGGGATTTTGGGGTCAAACATGACATTTTTAGGCAAGTCACTGGCATTTTGGTTTAAGTTACCCTTTAGTCCCAAAGTGGAAAGATATTTTAAAAGGCATGTTAGAGGGAATTCTGGGAAACTTTTGAAATTTGGAAACTCCTGGGCCAGTAAGATATGATTCCAAAGAACAGTTGCTACATTCCTCAAGAATCCTCAGTTAAGGCAGCAAGAGTTTGAAATCATCTGCCTGACAGATCGGCAGAACCAAAAATGAAAAGGCAGGTGCCCTCGCATTTCTATTCTGGCAAGGGAAAATCCCATATTGGAAGGGAATCTCTTGATCCAGTGATCCCTGGGCCTTTTGTGGTGTGTGTGTGTGTGTGTGTGTGTGTGTGTGTGTGTGTGTGTGTGTGTGTGTTGTAAATTTCCAAAGGAGGGAAATCTGGGTGGTGGGGGGAGGATTTTTTCAGGGCCTTTCTTTGTATCTCAGGAAGGCAAATGGAGACAGGACTTATCAGCCTGGACTAGTGATAGTGATCAGTTTTGAATGCAGGTCCTATTTAATTCCTATTTTCTCATAGATGAGAGCAGAGCTGGCAGCTAGAGCAGGCTGGGACTGTCACAATAGGGTATGTTTTTATCAGTTACTGGGTGAGGGAATAAGTAGTGTTTCTCAATCTCCCTTTAAGTTCCAGTATCTGTAAACCTTTAGGTCATAGTATTTCCATTTATTGTATTTTGGTTGCTATTCCAGCAGCATGCTTGCCCTGCAGCAGCACTGGGCCACACACCCTGCCTGTAGCAGATGTGGCAAGAAATGAAAACATCTACCTATAACCAGGTAATTCCCCTCTCTTTTATTAACTTGCATACACCCAAAGGCAAGGAAATAGGGACATCAAAATTAATCCAACTACTTCCTGCTTATGAGGAGACAGAGTTGGGCCCCAACTTTGGAGTGCATACAAGCCACTTGTCTTGGAAGAAGCAAGCTCCTCCTTAGAAGGAGCTCCCATAACCATTCAGTGAACTTTAGTAGATGTTCATGTATGTGAATTTATCTGGAGTACCATCTGGAGTTTGATGACTTCAATCCTGTTAGAGACAAAATTTATTATATGATTTAATAACATGGGCTAAATATGAGTATAAATGGAATATCCACTAGTGGTCTCCAAAGAAGCAGACCTTTTGACTAATTTTTTTTTTAAATATAACAATCTTTATCACATATGCAATATTTTTTTGCACAAGTTTCATCCACGACAAACATACTGCACCATACTCAAACCTTCTGGGACTTGCTTTTACCCTAGTCTTTCCTTTCCCATTTTTATCCTTTTTTATCCTAAAACACTTTTTTTATTTTTATCTGTCTTACCAAAACTTTTCAGTACTCATTAATTCATATTCATTCTCTCTCTCTCTCTCTCTCTCTCTCTCTCTCTCTCTCTCTCTCTCATCCCAACATACTATTTTTTTTCTGCCTGAATTACTTTCTTGATTTTACATTTTAAAACATTTTATAAAATTTTTTCGTGTGTGTGTGTGTTGTACTAGGGGTGGAACCCATGGGCATTCTACTTACTTCCAAGCTACACCCCATCCTTATTTTTCTTTATTCTTTGAAACAGGGTCTCATTAAGTTGTGGAGTGCCTCACTAATTAGCTGAGGCTGGCTGTGAACTTGTGATTCTCCTGTCTCAGCCTCCCAAGTGCTAGAATTTCAAGCATGTGCCACCATGACCAGCTCATTTTATAAACTTTAAAATATAAGAAAATAGTTTTATAAACTATAAAAATAAGAAATGAATTAATATTATCTACCCATGTTTTACAGTGGCCTACACTTTAAAGATTTACAGCTTTTCTTTCCAGATGTTTATGTTTTAACAAGGACTGACAGAAATAACAAACCTACAAGCAACTTTGAACAGCAAAATTATTAGTACAAGCAGGAAAGAAAAAGAGGTGAAAAGAGAAGCTTTTTTGTTATTGTAGTTTTATTTGTTTGTTTTGAGGGGGCTTTTTTAGAGGGACAAAATGGATCTATAAATAGAAGGAATATAATTTTAAGTAGTACTAAGGATAAGGCTTGTACCCAAGTTTTCTTGGTTTTCTGACATTTAATCTTTTCCTGACAGTGGAGCTGGAGTCTCTGGTATGACTAAGAAGGAATGAGAGAAATGGAGGTTCCCCAGAAGCAGGCTGAGTTTTAATAAAAAAAATTGTTTAAGGGGTTGGCCTGATTTGTTTTGAACAGACATTTTATTAGAGGATCTTAAAATTGGGGAAAATGGCAAAATGGAGAATCTTACACATGTGGACACAATGGATCAGACAGATTGTGATACCACATTTAGAGTTACCCAAGGTTCTTTAGTCTTGACCTAAGTGGTGTGAGGCTTTAGAGGTAGCCCTGGGACCCATCTTTGGGGACTTAGGCCTGAGGAAACCAGGTCCCTCCAAATCTGGGTCACTTGGACTTACAGTGGTCCCCCTTACACTGTGGGTATGGTTTTTAGGAACATTTTTAGCCTCTTTTCTGAGGACATTGATGCATGAAATGCCCTGGCTTCCAATGTATAAAGCAGACCTGAGCCTGGGCTTCTGTGGGACTGATGCTCATAGGCATAGCAGCTAGAATTTTTCATGGTATTTCTACTTCTTTCTTTTCCAAGTCCTTGTAATATACCTCTAAGGATGGCCTTATCTCTCCTTCTATGGATTCTGGGGTCAGATTACTGAGTGTAACCATGGCTTCCTTAAGCATTTTCAGGAAAGTCATCAGGGGTTCATTTGGGTCTTAATGTATGACTGCCAATTGTCCATAATCTGGAGGTTTAACTATACTTTCTTAGTCAATCTAGTATAAAATATAAATAATAATTGTTGCCTGCCCTTATGGGCTTCCTGATAAACTTAATTCCTCTTCAGTGATGTCAGGATTTGGCCTTGGAGCAGCTGTATGTCTCTCTAAGTAAGATTGTATAAGGAGGTCAATAATTCAAAGACCTGAACATATTGATCAGGGTTGTGTAACTATCTAGGTTTTATCTTCTTAAACTCATTCTATGAGACTTGTTTGTGGTTAATCTGGGTACTACAGTCTCCTCCTACTACCACAACAAGAGAAAACATTTTCCTGGGTGTAAGGAAGGCTCCATATATGCCATGGCTCTTGCAGTATTGTGATCTTTTTTGCTGGGGTCAATAGCTGGGATCCCAACTGCGAATAAAAGTTTACTTGTGCCTTTGTCTGTGTCTGTCCCCCCTCTCTTTGTCTGGGTGGTGTCCCATTGAAACTGGGGAGTTTAAATGAACATTCTTGTTCAGTGGATATTGATGAATAAAGTCCATGGACTAATGAAGGACACAGAAATATAAAAGTTTATTTTTTTTTCTTTTTTTATTTTTTTTTATTTTTTTTTAATTTTATTTTATTGGTGCACTGTATTCATACATCATAGTGGGATACAAACTTTTGTAGACATACATGCACACATCGCCCAGTCAGCCCCCACCCGATCCCCACCCCATTCTCTCCCCATCCCTCCTTCCCATGCTTGGCTTAGTGGTTGACATCTAGTATTATAGCAATTTATCCAAAATTAAAAATGATAATCTCACATAACAGTTTCATTTGTCTGATACCAAGCTTTTGATGATTTAAAGATAACATTTCAATATTTCTTTTTGCTTTCTTTTTTACCAGAGCATATTTTTTTCTGTTTTTTTAGGTGAAACTATCATATATTTATATATTTATTTTTCAGAAAAAAATCTATCCTAATATGGAATATGAATTCTAGATACCCAAAACGATCTTGAAAAAGAACAAAGCTAGCAGATATATATTTTCTGATTTCAAACCATATAAAGCTACAATAATTGAAACAGTGTAGTACTGTTCTAAAGGCAGATATATAGACCATTGGAGTTAAATACAAGCCTAGAGCTAAATTCTTCCCTATATTGTCAAGTTATTTTTGACAAGGTTTCCACAAACATCTGGTGGTGGAAATAATAATCTTTTAACTAAATATTGTTGAAAAATAATAATTACATGGAGAAGAATAAAATTGGACCCTTACCTAATCCCACATACAAGTATTAACTCAAAATAGATAAAAGACCTAAATATAAATCTTAAGACTATAAACTTTTAGAAGAAAATCTGGGTCATAAAACCTCACAACATTGAAATTGGCAGTGATTTCTTGGATATGATTTCAATGGCACAGGCAACAGAAGAATATACAAACTCCCTAAAAAATAAAAGATAATATTGTATATCCAAAGACAATGTAAACAGAGTTAAAAGTTACTAATAGAATTGGATAAAATATTTCCAAATGCTATATCTGAAGGTATATTAATATTCCAACTAGAAATCCTAAAAATTAACAACAATAAAGGCAAACAATACAATTTAGAGATAGGTAAAAGTCTAACATAAATAATAAATCTCCACAGATAACCAATCTTAGTTGTCTGTTGGATGGAAAATCTTGTTTCTCTGGTTCTGGTGAGTGTTACCTATTTCTTCTTTGTAGTTAATCTCTTTGAGTATTTTCTCTAGCGCTGGTTTTGAAGACATAAATTCCTTCAGTTTCTGTTTGTCATGGAAGCTTCTTATTTCTCCATCTAATTTGATAGAAAGTTTTGCTGGATAGGAAATTTTTGTCTGGAAGTTGTTTTCTTTCAGAGTTTGGAATATGTTACTCCAAGCCCTTCTGGCTCTCATGACTTGGTTTGGGAAGTCTGGAGTGATTCTAATTGGTTTGCCTCTGAATGTCACTTGGCCCTTTGTTTTTGTTGCCTTTAAGATTCTCTGCTTGGCTTCCACATTGGTCATTTTGACAATTATGTGGCGTGGTGATCCTCTTCTCTGATCCTGTCTAAAGGGAGTTCTATAAGTTTCCTGGATCTGTGTATAAACCTCTTGCTCTATATTTGGAAAATTTTCTGTTATTACTTCCTTGAAGAGATTGTTGATCCCTTTGATATCACTTTCTTTTCCCTCCTCTATTCCAATTATTCTTAGGTTAGCTCTCTTAAGATGGGCCCATATTTCTTCAATGTCAGATTCCTGCTGTTGGATATTTTTTTCTAGATTAGAAACTATGCGTTCATTTTTGGATTGCTCATCTTCTAAGAGCGAGATTCTGTTCTCCATGTGGTCTAATCGGTTGTTTGTGCTTTGAATTGAGGCCTTTACTTCATTAATTGCATCCTTTATCTCTTTTTGGCTCTCTCTGAGTTCTTTTCAAAGCACCTCTATTATTTCTACAGTTATTTTCCTGATTTGATCTTCTAGAAATCTCTGATTTTCTGTTTTATCAGGTTCTGATGTTGTGGGGTTGTGCGCATTCATTACTCCAGTGTTATTCCTCTTTCCCATGATTTCGGAGGTTTGTGCCTTCTCTGGGTTCTTCCCTTGGGTCACTATGGCTTCACTTAAGATGCTCTGGATCTCGAGTCTGTATTATCTCAGACCCCACTACTCCTTTACTGGGTTGTATCACAGAGTCTCCGACCCAGGGAATCGATAGAGGCTGCTTTAAACTATGGGGTGTGCCAGGTTGCACGTTCTCCTATGGTGTGATATCTCTGCCACCACCACTCCCTCACTGGGTCAAGTCCCAGGAGGCACAATACTGGGATTTCTCCTCTGTGGCCCGCAATTTGACTCACTGTTCTGAGTACGCAGATGTAGCTGTACTGGACTCAGTGAATTCACTGCTGCTGCCACCACCCGGTGGCAATATGGCGCCGCTGCCACGCCCTCGGCAGTGAGGCTGGCGTATTTTTTCTTCTCTGGTTTTGATTTCCACTCTGAATCCCTGCAGCGTGTGCTGAGCTCAGCCACTGGGAGCTTTAAATGCTGTCTGCGCCGAAAGATCCCGCCTGGCTGTTCCGCAGTGGCTCACCTTGGCTTGCTGTAGCTGTCCGTTGAGTTTGCCGCTGCCGCCGGCAGTATGGCGCTGCTGCCGCGTCCTCGGGCGCGTGTATCTCCTCTGTGGCCCTGAGCTCTGTTCTCAGTCCACTTTCTCTCTGGAGCCTGGTGGTTTTTTTGTTTTTCTGTTGATGGTGTTTTCTGGCTATGAAAGGCGCTGGTTTTGTGGTAATGGAGATTGGTTGTTAGCGGGGCTCTTAAGCCCCGCTTTTCTCGGTCGCCATCTTCCCGGAAGTCCTCTAAAAGTTTATTTTAAGTTAGGGAAGTATAGAGGATAAAGCAGCTCCCTTCACCCTTTTTTGAGGAAAAAGAGGATGATCTTTTGGTCCTAGAATGGAGTGACTTTGAAGCCCTTGGGGAATGGGCTTTTAAACCTTCCTGAGACTTTTCTCTGTTCTTTTATGATTGGTCAAAATTGGGTTTGGTGGAACCAATGATTTTTGTACAGGTTTTTTTTTTTTTTTTTTTTTTTTTTTTTTTGGTGGTACTGGGGTTCCTGGAAGCCCTTCTACCTCCGGGCTACACTCCCAGACCTATTTTTTATACTTTTTTATTTGGAAACAGGGTCTCCTAAGCCAGCGCGCGGCTGGCTTCGAACCTGCGCGATCCTCCTGTCTCTGCCTCCCAAGCGCGGGGATTACAAGCGTGCGCCACCACGCCCGGCTGTACAGGTTTTATCCTTAATTTGAATGATTATCTGTGGGCTGGTCAGGGCCTTAATTCCTGGGTGTCGATTAGTCTCTTATCTCCCTGCTCACCTCTCCCAACTTCACAAAAAGGGAGAAGCAGATGGCTGCTTTAATTCTTCCCATTCTTAGGTCCTCTGCCCTGCCTAACCATATATTTCTCAGACATGGTTGGCAACTCTAGTTGCCAAAAGATTAATTCTCAAAATATTTGTGATAGTCATGGATGGAGTCAGACTTTAGCGTCGGAAGCCATCCTCCCTGTTGCAATCCCTCCTTTTTTCCCCCCTCTGGATTACTCTCATTTCTGTCTGACAGAGCCAAAACCAAGGGTCTTTAGCCAGGCAACAATGACCATTCAGGGATGGTACTTCCCCAAGTCAAGTTTCTATAGAGCTTTATAGAAAAAAAAAAAAAAAAGGTGTTACATTTTAGATGGGGGGATGGATAGGCACTCATTGTGGAGCCTCACAAGACTAGGGTTTCTCTTGAAACCTCAGTCTAAGCCATGGAACCTGCTTAGTTCCACTTGCATGGCAATTACAGTGAGAGCAATTACCTTGTAGGACATGAAGTTCTGGGTTACTAACTGGCTGCCACTGATCCTTAGCAAGCTCAGGAGAGATCTGGAGTTCTTTCTGTCTGCCCTACAATAGTTATAGGGGTGATTTTCCACTCCCCAGAGGGTTGGCTGTCACTATGCTGTGGCCAGGGGTCCTCCACAGTCATGAAGAGCTTCATGGTATAAGCTCCTCAGTCATCTGCAAGCTTTTGATCCTGCTAAGGGAGGGTTACTGATCTTGCAAAATGTAATGATGTCAAGTTTCAGATCACCATTGTAAATCCTCATGGAGCTCTATTTGGGCACCAAAACTGTTTTGGTGTGGGACTTACTGTGGGTCCTGTTCTTAGTTTAGTATAGAAATAAAGAGCTAGAAAACTTAGTTGTAAAGCTAAGAGATTTATTGCAAAGTGAAAGAAAAAGCACCACACTAAAGTCATGAAGTACTCAAAATGAGACACTGCTACATTCTGGATCTTCAGGATTTATATCTAAGTCATATAAGCACTGGGCAGCACAGCCTACCTGTAGCATGACAGAACAGAGCATAAAATCATCTACCTATAAACAGGTCAGTAGTCATCTCCTCCTTTTTTTAAATTTTTTTTTTATTTTGGTGGGTCTGAGGATGGAACCCAGAGGCATTTGAACTGTGAGCTACACCCCCTGCCCAATTTTTTATTCTTTATTTTGAAACAGGGTCTCACTAAGTTGCAGAGAGCCTAAGTAGCTGAGACTATCCATGAACCGTGATCCTTCAGTCTCAGCCTTCTGAATGCTTGGATTATAATCATTGCCACTGAAGACTTTTTAAATCATAGCTGCTGAGCCTGTCCCATTCAGGGTGCCATTGGAGACATGCCCATCTTGGTTGTTTCTGGCCCCAAGGCCATCAAGGCCACGCACAGCCCCAACTTTATCTGGGCTGCCCTTGGCTCCAACTCCATATGCTACCTCCATCATGGCCATTACTGCCCCAAAATTTATCATGGCGACTGCTTTCTTCTTCCTTTCAGTGATCTTACTTTCTTCCATGATGGCATCTCTCTGGGCTACTGCTTTACACATGCATTTCTGGTGAAACTACAAATCTTTAAATTCTCTTTCCTTTACTTTCTGCTCTCCAAATTTGGTATACAGTTTGTTGAATGCAGACACAGTAATGAATTTGGATATTTTGCTGTTTTTATATGTTTCCTTCCAGTTTATTCAGCCCATCATCTTTAACTTTGGCCTCACACAATGTTTCAGGACATGGGAAAAATGTGGATAAGTTCTTTTCCAAGTTATCATACATGGCCTCTACTTCATTTCTCTTTGGAGTAATTTGCCTTTAATAATATCCTAAGTATAGTAACTATCATCTGCCTTTTTAGTTATATTCTGATCCTTCCACTTTCTTCTCACAAACCAGTTACAAAAAGTCACAATCCACGTGGTCAGATTTAGATATAGTGGAAACCTCACTTCTCTGATATCATTTATTGTATCCATTAGCATTCTTGCAGCGATAATCTAAAGATCTGTCCATATTATCACTTAGAGAAAAAATTATTTTTAGTATAGTTCATGTGAAGCTTAGAACCTCAGATCTCAGGGCATGGCAAAGGGAGAGCATATGGGATATGTTCACATCATGGAGGCCAGAAGCAAGAGAGAGCAGAAGAATGAGGAACTCTATATATAATCTCCAAAGCTGTGCCCCCAGGGACCTCACTCCATCCACACCTTAAGGGTTTACTGGGCACCACCCAGGTAAATCCATTACAATTTATTTATCCACTTCTGGAATTACAATCCTCATGACTCAATTACATCAGCTTCAAATATTAAATGAGCTTTTTAGGTAACATTTTATATATAACTATAACATGGAGAAATTCTCATAGTCAATCAGGCACAAGGCAACAAAGAAAATTAGTGGTATCCCTGGGTTAGTGAGAAAAAGGCAAATATTTCATTCCTTAGGAGAATGTAATTTTCATGTTGACGAGCTATGCTGAATAGAAACGAAAAGGAAATGAATGCTTTAACTATATAAAATCACCAAGTATCAAGCTTATCCTTGATTTACTAGCAAAAGAATATAAAATATAAACACATGAAGGAGAAAATTATGAAGGAATAGCAATATAATTGGAGAAATACATGAAAGACAATTAGTAGGATTTAATCTGCTTACTTAAGAAAAGTAATGACCACTTAATCATGTTTACTGCCATACTTTAGCTAGCATATTAGTGTACTCTGTCACACACACACACACACACACACACACACACACACACACATGCAATACATACATAAGAAAATAACAAAATAAAATAATATTAGACATAAAAGATCAAACCAGCATTTAATCTAATAAAACTCCCTCCACTGGCATGGAGAACCAACATTCCAAGTCTTCAAGAATTCTAGAAGAAAAGGCCACCTATGTGAGAATACCAATGCCAGTTTCTATATCATATGTGGGTAAGGGGAAAGTGGGGAGAAAACTGGGGGAAAACTCAGCATGTGTTGTACGCATGTATGCCTCTATGACAATGAATCATATTATGGTATGAGACTATAAAGTACCAATAAAAGTGTAAAAATATATTCTATGTTTGCACACTGAAAAAATATTTTATAACTACCTTATGTTACTTTTAGAATTCAGTTATTTAGAAGAAGCATAAGCACATGAGACACAATAAATTACCATGTCACCAGAAAAGGCTTGTGTGATATAATAACCATTGTCCTTCATGACATCTTTAAATGCTCCACATGATAGAAAAATGGCTATCTACCACCCAAAATTCACTCCACACCTGATAAAGAAATTACACTGAAATTGAAATCCATTAAGTAATTGAACTTTTGACAGATACATCTTTTTCTCTGGTATTGTCTGGAAATCTGAAGACTTTTAGCTGTTTTGGCCCAATGCCATGCAGATGGGAGATGTTAATTATTTCCTCAACACTTCTCAGTGTGTAAGGCCCAATAGCTTTTGTATTGTATATTCTGATAATATTCTTGGTCTGTTTGTCAGAGCATCATGTAAAACTGTGCTGGTCATTTACTCACTGCGTAGAATTCAAGCTTCCTAACAACTGAGCCCCTCTTCTTGTTAAAACACTAAATACTTAGTCAAACCCATTTTTTAAAAATCTCTCCAAATGTTAAAAATATGACTCTTAAGATGCCACACTTCTCTGCCTGACAATTTTATTAAAGCATCTTTAAACTGAGAATATCAGTATTAAACACTGCTGTGCATTTCTGCCACTGTAACCTCAGCAGCTTTTAAGGGAGAACGAAACTAAAAGAGCAACCAGGAAAGGTACAATTACTTAATAAACTGCATCTAAACCATGTCTATCTATGCTTGAGAATGTCCTAGAGAGCTTAGAAAATATCCATGTCTAGTCTCCTTCCCATAGTAATTATATCAAAATCTCTGATAATGGGAGCCAGGCTTTTGTATTTGATGATAGTTTTCAGATGACTCTGAAGGGGAGTCAGGAATGAAAACCACTAGTACATAGCGTGTGTTAAAGCATAAAGCCACTCTATGTGACCTCATAGAAATGGCTGGGAAACCCTTGTCCTGAAAAACATCCTGCCCAACAGATACTGAAGCCAGTGGAGAAAAGAGTAAATCAGAACAGACAGCCAAGGTATCTGCAAACTTGCAGATAGTATGAAAAAAAAAAAATCACATTCTAAAGAGTTTTTTCATTACAAGAATAGCCATTAGACCCTAGGTTAAAAGACAGGAGTCCTTGATTCTCTTCATCAGCTAACACTTATTAAGTGTTACTTTTACTGGTGCCAGACCCTGTCTTGCACAATTTAAATCTATTATCTCAATATGAAGATGTTTATAATCTCTAGGAATTCCATTCTGTGACAGAATATTAAATTTGTCTAAGAGGTTCTTCAGAATGTCCATTTTATTTTTCTGAGATTATGTCCTTACTTTTGAAGAGTTAAAATATATTTTCTTTTAAAAATGGCAATGCTAGAAAGTGGTGGTTTTTAAAAAATTCCTTGTTGGCAACATTAAAATCTTGGAATCTTTTATTGGGCTCCCAGTGGGAAAAATAGTTTTTTTGATCCATAAAATCTGAAAGTCTGGGAGCTACTCATTTAGAAAATGATTAAAGTCTGTATTTTACAGCTAGTTTAGAGAATACTATTCCAAATTACTACAATCCCAGTGTTTATAAACATTGTGGTTTTGAAATATAAAATCCAAATTCCCTTATTTTTCTCATCATGGCTTATAGAACAGGCCCAGTTAAGATTTGCCTTGAAATTTTTAACTAGAATTATATTTTATTTTAACTTTTAAAAAACTGGCACTGGAGCTTATGAAAAAATTCTTAGCTAGCACTGGCAGTAGCAAACCTAATTTGTTTCCACAAAATCTTTGCTTCTTTGAACTAAGCTAACTTAAAAATAGACTCTAAATTTTCTTTGGAAAACTCTGTTTTTTCAACTGAAAAATCCTCTATGGATGAACTCTGTATCAAAAACAATCATTTTGAAACATTATAATAATTATAATAATTTTGGTAATTGGGGTAGAATATTCTATCTAGCATGTGAGTAGCCTCTCCCTGTATGAGGTCATTACAAATGTCTAAAAATATTGTGCCACTATTTATTCTGGGAGAAATTAAATGTGCTTATATTTCTATATACCCATCTATATCATCATCATCATCATCATCATCATCATCATCATCATCATCATCATATTTTTTCCATATTATTTTCTCTATACAAGCCTATTTTAGATTCAAAATAGAAATTATCAAAGACATTAGAAGACATGATGTTTCTTTTTTTCTAATTCTTTTCTATTCTGCCTGCCTGGTCTCATCCATATAAGTAAAGCAAGGAATCATACAGTTCCAGTATATTTAATACATAAAAACAAACCACAAACTTCATACTTTAATCATGCAAACATAAGAGCAGAATTGATGAGATAAAACAAAACATTTTCTTCCCCAATTAAAGCAGTACCTGGTTCAGAGTAGCTGCTCAATCAACATAATACAAAGAGTGTCTGAGCTAGGCTCAGTGAATATGACAGGGGTCCAGTGCATTTTCACTCATTTTTGCTTCATAACATTACAAACCAGATTAATGTCCAATATTTTCTGCTGTGTAGCTAAATAAATATTCACTTGTATGTCTGCTTAACTGATTATTAGTTTTCCTATTTTCGCATACAGTTTTATTGGTGCATTGTCATATACATTTTTGTGAGACTCACAGTGATACAAACATACATACATAGAGTACTTGGTTTTTTTTTCTCTGTGTTCCACTTCCCTCTCCAGACATGTTAGTGAGATTGGTAGTATGTAGTGGGTATGGTGCTGGTAGTATGTATGGACATTACATTATTTATACTATTTTCTTCTTTAAGCCTACTTTTCCCCTCCCTATTCTCTCACCCAATCCCCTTCCAGTATTGTACTGGTTTAACTCCTAATTGACTGAAGTTTTATTTTCTGTTTTTGTTCTAACTTTCACATATGAGAGAAAATATATGACTCTTGACTTTCAGCATAGTTTTAGAATAAAGAATTGTGGAGATAAATTTCCAAAAAAGAATCAGCAATTTTTACATAAAAGCAAAAGTTCTAGAAGAGTCCACGTAGCTTAAGTATAATTTTTACAGGAATATCTTCCTTTTCTTTAAGAAAAAATTTGGTTAGAACCTTCCACAATAGTTAAAAATAGTTGACCAGATAAATATTTGTAGACTTAATTTAAAAACTACAATTAGCTACTTTATTGTACATTGGAGGTTTATTTTTAACACTTGTTAAAACTAGAAGACATTCTTTTTCAAGTATACAGCCATAATGCCTATATTATATTTTAAGTTATTTTAGTCAATTATGGATAAACCTATGATGTTTTCAGAAGAAAATATATAGCACTAACTACTATAGTGTATGACTGAGTTCTCATTATTGCCCTCCTCTAATAACTTCACAGTCTCTGGTATAGCATCCAGGTCTTTGATTTATCTCAAGTTGATTCCTGTACAAGGTAAGAAATAATGATTTATTTTGATTTTTCTAAAAATAAATAGCCAGCTTCCCTAGCACCATTTGTTAAAAACGTTGTCTTTTCTCCAACAAATGTATTTGGATTATTTTTCAAAGATCAATGGACTATAAGTGCGTGGATTTGTTTCTGTATTTTCTATTTTCTTCCATTGGTCTATGTATCTATTTTTGTGCCCCAAACATGCTGTTTTAATTACTATAGCTCTGTAGTATAATTTGAAGTCAGAAATTGTGATGCCTCCTGCTTGGTTCTTATTGCTGAGAATTGCTTTGGCTATTCTGTGTCTTTTTTCCCTGCATATAAAGTTTATGACTCATTTTTTAGGTTTTTGAAAAATAGCATTGGTATTTTGACAGGAATTGCATTGATTCTGTAGATCACTTTTGGTAGAATAGCCATTTTGATGATATTTATTCTGCCTATCCAAAAGCAAGGGCAATCTTTTCATCTTCCTAGGTCATATTCTATTTAATTCATTAGTGTTTTATAGTTTTCATTGGATAGGTCTTTTATCTCTTTGGTTAGGTTTATTCCTAGGTATTTTATTGGTTTTGAGATTATTGTGAAAGAAATTGTTTTTGTTTTCATTCTTTGTGGATTCATGGTTTGTGAATAGAAAAGCTACTAATTTCTTTAGGTTGATTTTATATCCCACTGTTTTGCTGAATTGGTTAATCAGCTCCCATGGTCTTTTGGTTGAGTCTTTTGAGATTTTTAGATATAAGATCAAGTCATCTGCAAACAAATATACTTTTAATTCTTTTTTATTTTAATTCCTTTAATATCATTCTCTTCTTTTATTGCTCTGGCAAGAGTTTTGAGGACTGTATTGAAAAGGAGTGGTGATAGTGGTCATCCTTGCCTATTCATGATTTAGATTCCCCCCCACCAATATGATGTTGGCTTCGAGTTTATTGCATATTTCCTTAATATTGCTGAGATACATTTCTTCTATTCCAATTATCTGCAGTGTTTTCAGCATGAATGCATGTTGGATTTTGCCAACTGCTTTCTCAGCATCTATTGATATGATCATGTAATTTTTGTTCTCAGTTCTATCTATGTGATAAATAACATGTATTGATTTCTGTATGTTGAACCAGCCTTTACTGAGATTAAACCAACTTGGTCATGAAATACAATTTCTTTGATATGATTCTTAATGTGCTAGTAGCTAGTATTTTGTTTAGAATTTTTGCATTTATGTTCATCAGTTGTATAGTTCTGTATTTTTATCTTCTTGAGGTATCCTTATTTGGTTTTGGTATTAATTTGATGCTTCCCTTATAGAAGAAGTTTGGAAAAACTCCATTGCTTTCAATTTCACAAAGCAACTTGTGGAGTATTGGGTTTAGTTCTTCTCTAAAAGTTTTGTAGAATCCAGCTGAAAACACATCTGGACCTGGGCATTTATTTGATAGCAGAATTTTTATTGCTGTTTCTATTTCTTTGCTTGCTATTGGTTGGTTTAGATTTTATATGTTCTCTTTGTTCAATTTAATTAGGTTATATGTGCTTAGAAATCTGTCAAATTCTTCAGTGTTTTTCAGTTTATTGAAGTATAAATTTTCAAAATAGTTTCTAATGATCCTATGAATTTCTCCAATGTATCTCTTTTCACTGCTGAAAGGTGAGGTCTCCTTTTTCATTGCTGGTTTTAAATTTTGGGGTTGATTCTGTCTTTTAGTTAGGTTAGCTAGGGGTTTGTTGTCTTATTAATCTTTTCAAGGACCAGCTTTTTATTAATCATCTTTTTATTCTTTATTTCATTTATTTATGCTCTGATTTTAATTATCTTCTGTCTTTGGGTTTAGACTATTTGCTTTTCTAGGTCCTTGAGATGTGTCATTAGGTTTTTTATTTGGCAACATTCTGTTCCTCTTATGTGAGCACTCAGTACTATAAATTTTTCTCTTAACACTGCCAACAAAGTGTCTCATAGATTTTGGTACATTATATATCTTATTTTTAGTTAAGAACTTTATTTCTCCTCTTATTTCTGTTCTGATCTACCTCTCACTCAAGAGTATATCATTCAATCTCAATGTATATATGTAATTTATATTGGTCTTCCTGTTGCTGATTTCTACTTTCATTTTGCTGTCATATATAAAGATGCAGGTAATTATATCACATTTATAATTTTATGGTGCTTACTTTGTGGCCCAGAATATGGTTTATTTTGAAGAGGTTCCATGTGTAGCTGAGAAAAACGTGTACTCAGTTATTGCTGGTTGAAATATTTTGTATTTGTCAATTATGTCTGATTTACAGTTTTCTTTTGATCTTCAGATCTAAAGAAATGTGGGTTCTTCCACATTTGAGGTGTAAATGCTTACTATCATTATATCTTCTTGTTTGATTGCTCATTTTATTAAGATGTGCCCTGCTTTGTCACTTTTGATGTGTTTTAGCTTAAAGTTTGTTTTACTAGATACCAGCATTGCTACTTCTGCTTGTTTTTGGTCTCCATTTCCATGGTATGTTTTTTCCATCTTTTCACTTTTAACTTATGTATAGCTTTGGAGGATAGGTAGTTTCTTGCAAGCAGCATATAATTTTATTAAGTTTTTTAATCCACATTGCCAGTCTATGTCTTTTACTAGGAAAATTAAGCCTTTTGATGTTCAGTATTATTATTAAAATATAATTTTGTTTCCTGTAATTTTGTGTTCTATATTCTGTTTGATGTGTTGTTAGTTCTCCTTTGCTTAATTATCCACCTATAGAATTCACCTCTTATTTTGAAATTTGCTTCTTTTTTTCTTCTTTATGGTTTATTTCTTTACACATTTTCTCTAGCACAGGATTGGTGGTCATGAATTTTTTAAGTTTCTGCTTATCTTGGAGTGTTTTTATTATTCCATTAATTTTTTTTTCATTTTATATTTTTATTTTTTAATTTTTTTAATTTTTTTTATTGGTGCACTGTATTCATACATCATAGTGGGATACAAACTTTTGTAGACATACATGCACACATCGCCCAGTCAGCCCCAACCCGATCCCGACCCTATTCTCTCCCCATCCCTCCCTCCCATGCTTGGCTTAGTGGTTGACATCTAGTATTATAGCAATTTATCCAAAATTAAAAATGATAATCTCACATAACAGTTTCATTTGTCTGATACCAAGCTTTTGATGACTTAAAGATAACATTTCAATATTTCTTTTTACTTTCTTTCTTACCAGAGAATATTTTTTTTCTATTTTTTAGGTGAAACTATCATATATTTATATATTTATTTTTCAGGAAAAAAATCTATCCTAATATGGAATATGGACTCTAGATACCCAAAACGATCTTGAAAAAGAACAAAGCTAGAAGATATATATTTTCTGAATTCGAACCATATAAAGCTACAATAATTGAAACAGTGTAGTACTATTCTAAAGGCAGATCTATAAACCATTGGAGTTAAATAAAAGCCTAGAGCTAAATTCTTCCCTATATTGTCAAATTATTTTTGACAAGGTTTCCACGAACATTTGGTGGTGGAAATAATAATCTTTTAAGTAAATATTGTTGAAACATAATAATTACATGGAAAAGAATAAAGTTGGACCCTTACCTAATCCCATATACAAATATTAACTCAAAATAGATAAAAGACCTAAATATAAATCTTAAGATTATAAACTTTTAGGAGAAAATCTGGGTCATAAAACCTCACAACACTGAAATTGGCAGTGATTTCCTGGATATGATTTCAATGGCACAGGCAACAGAAGAGTATACAAACTCCCTAAAAAATAAAAAAAAAATATTGTATATCCAAAGACAATGTAAACAGAGTTAACAGTTACTAATAGAATGGGATAAAATATTTCCAAATGCTATATCTGAAGGTACATTAATATACCAACTAGAAATCCTAAAAATTAACAACAATAAAGGCAAACAATACCATTTAGAGATAGGTAAAAGACTAACATAAGTAATGAATCTCCACAGATAACCAATCTTAGTTGTCTGTTGGATGGAAACTCTTGTTTCTCTGGTTCTGGTGTGTGTTATCTATTTCTTCTTTGTAGTTAATCTCTTTGAGTATTTTCTCTAGTGCTGGTTTTGAAGACAAAAATTTCTTCAGTTTCTGTTTGTCATGAAAGCTTCTTATTTCCCCATCTAATTTGATAGAAAGTTTTGCTGCGTAGGAAATTTTTGGCTGGAAGTTGTTTTCTTTCAGAGTTTGGAGTATGTTACTCCAAGCCCTTCTGGCTCTCATGACTTGGTTTGGGAAGTCTGGAGTGATTCTAATTGGTTTGCCTCTGAATGTCACTTGGCCCTTTGTTTTTGTTGCCTTTAAGATTCTCTGCTTGGCTTCCACATTGATCATTTTGACAATTATGTGGCGTGGTGATCCTCTTCTCTGATCCTGTCTAAAGGGAGTTCTATACGTTTCCTGGACCTGTGTATCAACCTCTTGCTCTATGTTTGGAAAATTTTCTGCTATTACTTCCTTGAAGAGATTGTTGATCCCTTTGGTTTCACTTTCTTTTCCCTCCTCTATTCCAATTATTCTTAGGTTAGCTCTCTTAAAATGGGCCCATATTTCTTCAATATCAGATTCCTGCTGTCGCATATTTTTTCCTAGATTAGAAACTATGCGTTCATTTTTGGAATGATCATCTTCTAAGAGCGAGATTCTGTTCTCCATGTGGTCTAATCGGTTGTTTGTGCTTTGAATTGAGGCCTTTACTTCATTAATTGCATCCTTTATCTCTTTTTGGCTCTCTCTCTGAGTTCTTTTCGAAGCACCTCTATTATTTCTACAGTTATTTTCCTGATTTGATCTTCTAGAAATCCCTGAATTTCTGTGTTATCAGGTTCTGATGTTGTGGGGTTGTGGGCATTCATTGCTCCAGTGTTATTCCTCTTTCCCATGATTTCGGAAGTTTGTGCCTTCTCTGGGTGCTTCCCTTGGGTCACTATGACTTCACTTAAGGTGTTCTGGATCTCGAGTCAGTAGTATCTCAGACCCCACTACTCCTTTACTGTGTTGTATCACAGAGTCTCCGACCCAGAGAGTCGATAGAGGCTGCTTTAGACTGTGGGGGGTGCCAGGTTGCACGTTCTCCTATGGTGTGATATCTTTGCCACCGCCCCTCCCCCACTGGGTCAAGTCCCAGGGAGTACAGTACTGGGATTTCTCCTCTGTGGCCCGCAATTTGACTCACTGTTCTTGAGTATGCAGATGTAGCTGTACTGGATTCAGTGAATTCTCTGCTGCTGCCGCCGGTGGCAATATGGCGCCGCTGCTACGCCCTTGGCCGTGAGGCTGGCGTATTTCTTCTTGGTTTTGATTTCCACTCTGAATCCCTGCAGCGTGTGCTGAGCTCAGCCACTGGGAGCTTTAGATTTTACCTGATGCAGGAGAAATCCCTGCAGCGGCTCACCTCAGCTTGCTGTAGCTGTCTGGTGAATTTGCCGCTGCCGCCGGCAATATGGCGCTGCTGCCTCGTGTGTATCTCCTCTGTGGCTCTGAGCTCTGTTCTCAGTTCGCTTTCTCTCTGGAGCCTGGTGATTTTTTTGTTTCTCTGGTGATGGTGTTTTCTGGCTATGAAAGGAGCTGATTTTGTGGTAATGGCGATTGGTGTTAGCAGGGCTCTTAAGCCCCGCTTTTCTCGGTCGCCATCTTCCCGGAAGTTTTATTCCATTAATTTTATATGAGAGCTTTTCTGAAAATAGCAATTTTGGTTAGAAATTTTTTCCTTCATATCTGTTCCTCCTAACATTCATGACTTGGCTTGTGAACTCTGGGGTGATTTTAATGTTTTTCTCCTTAATGTTAACTCTTATTTTTTCTTCGCTTCTTTTAAAATTCTTTCCTTGGGCTCTACATTAGCCATTTTGATTATTACAAGGCATAAAAGAGGTACTTTTTTTATCTTGTCCTAATGGTGTTCTGTATATCTCCTGTGAATGGATGTTCAAGTATTTTTCCATGTTTGATAATTATCTGATAATATTTCTCTGGAGATTATGGATACCCTTTGCCTGTGTCTTTATTTCTCAATGCCCTTTATCCATAAGTTAGAACATTTGTACAGTCCCATAATTTTGTTGGATGTTTAGGTTTTGTTGCTGTAATGTCTTCTGTATATGGTTGGCTATGTTTTTGGTCTTGAATGAACTATCCTCTAAGAGTGATATTCTGCTTTCTATTTCATCTAGCCTTTCAGAGTTGTCTTATTATAGTCTTAAATTTATTTATTTACTCCTTCATTTTATTCAAGTCCTCTTTATAGTTTTTCTTAAAAACTCAATTTCCTCTTTTATTTCCTGTATACTTACTATGAGGCCTTTCATCATATTGAAGATCAAAATTTAGAATTTTCATTCTTGCATTTCTTGTAGATTAGTATTGGTGATCTCCCTTCTTGTTGAGTTGTGGGGATTTGTTGTTCACTGTTTCTCCTCATGTTTTCTAAGTTCTGAGGTTTGTATTTCTGTTCTCTTGTCATGTTCTTCCTCTTTGTGTATAACTCATTGTTAATAGTTGCTGCTCCAGATCACTGCCAAAAAAGATGGGTCCAGGTGTTGCTCACACTTTGATATTAACCTTGAAGTCTTTGTCTACTATCACCCCACTGTTGTTTTACCTGTAGATCATCAGTGCTTGATGGTGTTTACTCTAGGATTCCTTCTGCCTACTGTTATAATGGTGTTGATGGGTTTCAAGTTTAAGGTCAGGTACTCTGTATGTCACCACCTTTATAGAAAATTGGCTCAGAGGTGTGTGTAGAAGAGATCATGACCTATGTGTTTATAATCCTTAATATGTGGGCTATTGTGTGTTTTATTCTATCAGTTGTGGTTAGTTTATCCTTAGTGTCTGGTAGTCCTTTCTTGTGGTTCACCTCTCTGGTCCAATCTTAGCTGTAGGTATTTAGAGGTATCAGCAGGTATATAAAAGTGGATGTTATGTTATTTTCAATGATGAATGTTGGGTGAAGAAGGAGAAGATAGAGAGATAGGTGCAGGAATAGGGTAGAGAGTATGATCAAGCTGAATAAGAGTTTAACTGTAGTAAGGTAATATATGGTAAAGATGAGAGAAAGTGAATATAGGAGAATTCTATTAATCTATATATTTAGGTATAGTGATATGAGATAGATTGACTACAGACAAAGGCAAAAGTTTAAAGGGAAAAGAGTAGATAGGAAAGAAGTAGCTTATAAAAATTATGGGGAAGAAAGCAAACAAACACAGAAAATAACAAAACAACCAACCAAACAAATAACAACAGCTTCAAATCAAATGTTTTAAAAATCCTGAAAAAATACAAGTACAAAGTAGACTTGGCCTCTGCAGTCCTCCTGGATCTGCATGGATACTTTCAGCCATTTAATGTCTACTTGCTATAGTAAGTTCTTGAGCATGTTCCAAACCCTCTCAGTTTCTCAGTAATCTATAGTAGTGATATCAGTTTACAGCCCCACTTTGGGTCTCCTGCAATGCTTAGGGCCCTGAGCTAGTGTCTCTCTGCCAGTGCCAGTACCAATGTACCTGAGTCTTGCTGTTACCTCTCACCACTGCACGCTTGGGTCTCCAAACTCTTCAGGGGACCCAATTCTAAGTCTCTATCTATGCAGGCAGCAGATGTCACTAGGAATGGACTCCATGTAAGCACTGGGCTTTGTGCTTTCCTCAGGCCCTAAGAAAAAGCACCTTTTTCTCTCTCTACCCACACTGGTGGTGTGTGTCCAGTTTCATCTCAGGGCAATCTCCAGAGACTCTGTGTGGGTACTGTGTTCTGATCACAATGGATCTCTACCTCACCTCTGCTGTGTTCAGTAGCAGCTTGTGACCTGACGTCCTCAGGGGTGGACCACCAAGTCTCAGATCCCACGAGTCTGTTTGCTGTAGGAGTCCCTATGGCCACTTTCACAGGCTCCTGCTGAGAAGTGCAGTTAACCTACTCTCAAGTGCAGTTCTGGGTCTCTGGAGGACAATGCACAGTGCTGCAGGTGCAGGTTCTGGACAAGTGTGCGAACTATTGGATCCCTGAAGCAAGTTGTTGACCACTTAAGATCCTGAAGCTTTGCAGTTGTTTACTTTACATCAAGTTGTTGGATTCTTTACTGGGGTTGCTTGGGGCCACAGTGATGGCAGTCCCAGCTTGAGTGGATGGGTCAAGATGGTGTGGCTAGCTATAGCAGTGGTGTTTACCAGGTCAGGTGTGCACACAGGCACTTTGCTATTCCTTGTTCTATCTTCTGGTTTTATTACACTGTGGCTTAGTGTTGCATTGTTTAATTTGTCTCTTCATTGTTTTGTTTCTCTTGTCAAGAAACTGCCTTCACAGTAGTTGAATAACATTTGTTACAGTGACTGAGATGTGCCACATCCCACAGTAGCCATCTTGCCACTTCTCAGAAATAAATTTTAATTTACACTATACTATTCTAGTTGAGTATAAAATTAATGAAAAAATAGCACCATATTCTCTTATTTTATTTTCTATACATGTCTCAGTAAAAAAAACATAGTAGCACTTAACATCTGATGAAAGAATGAATACGCAAGAAGGAGAAAAAGTATGATTAGGGGTTAACTGATGGGATACTAGTCCTGACCTTGCCACTAACTTAATGTGTGACCTCAGATGTTACACGTAACCTCTCAATTTATATTAGGTGAAAAGTTGATTTTTAGGTAACTTCTCTATTACATGCTTCTGCTAGTATGAATTTTAAAAGGTATTTGTGTGCAATTATTGTAAATAGACAAAATTTATAAGTAAAATTATCCATTACTCTTGTTACAAAAGCTTTGTCCTATGTCCAATTTAGTGAATTGGAGAGTTCAAAGTTTGAAAATAATTGGGAGAAAAATCTGTTTTCCTCAAAGGCTGATTCTCTGTGAAGGTGGTCATTAGTTTTATTTTTATTTTTTTCAATTATTTTCTGAGTATATTTCAAATAGTTTTGATCCTCTTAATTACTTGAGTAAGAAACTTCATTATTCTGAAAGTGGGGTAATGATTCATCCAACCATACCATGCTGGAGAGAAATTTTCTGATATGTGCAACATGGTGATCAAAATAAGATTGCTACTTGTTATGGTTAGAAAGAGAACATCCCCTGAGAAGCTCATGTATTAATGCTCAGAGTTGATACAATTAAGTCATGAGAGTTGTAATCTAATTGGTAGACAAAACCATTGTAATGGGTTTATTGAGTCTTATCTAGTCTGGTGGGGTGTGGTTGGGGAAGGTGATTCCCCAGGGGTGTGACCTTAGGGACTGTGCTTTTGTGATTGGATCCTCTTGCTTAGTCTCTGCTTTTGGCCTCTGTTAAGTGAGAGCAGAGCCCTTGTTCCCTTCCTCTCTTTCTGCTTACTGTGACCAACACTGAGATCTGTAGACCCTGATCTCAAATAGAACCTAAAATCTTAAAAAAAAAACAAAAAACAACTGTGAGCAAATAAATGTTCCTTCCTACAAATTATGTGGTTAGTTTTTTGGATTATATCAGTGAGAGTGTAGACAAGAGACACTAATAATCTCAAAAATTTAAAAGGCAAAATTTGAATTACCCTCTTAATTTGTTTATTTATTTTGTTTAACAGAAATCAGGTTGTTTTATTTATTTATTTATTTATTTATTTATTTATTTATTTATTGTACTTGGGATTGAACTCAGAGGTATTCTGCTTCTGAGCTATTTATGAGACCTATTTTATTTTTTAAATTTGAAACAGAATCTCACTAATAGCTAAAGGCCTTACTAAGTTGCTAAGGCTAGTCATGAACCTATGATCCTCCTGCTGTCTTAGCCTAAAAAATGCTCTTCTAAACATAGACTTTAGACACTGTCATTTTTCTTGAGAACATTCAGCAATAAAGCCTGCCTGAGTTAAGATTCTGAATTTGCTTTCCAGAGATAAAAAGAAACAAAGATATTTTCTGCTCTAAGTTGACCTCCTCCTGGAACAAAACATCAGTAATGAAGTTCCCCAGAGGCAGAAGAGCATCATCTCTCAATGACTTCTTCAATGTCTGCTACTGTGCTCATTATCTGACTAACAAAACTAATTTTGTTGCAGCCATTGAGAGAAGTTAATATGAGTCCCTGAAACCTAATAGATGATCCTAAATTCAAATGTGTTTTATATACAGAGCAGCTGTGACCCTCTTGGCTATCACTGAGATGTATGAATCTGAAAAATTTATTTCTTTAGATAACATGAAATTTTTATCTCAACAACAATTTACAAATATGATGCTTAGCTCCATAGCGGGAGAGCATACAATTACTCAACATACATATAAATAACATGACTAAACCATTCTTAGTCCTTCATGCAGTGTTCATATGGCCCATGGTGGTTGTTTGAACCACAGCTAGTGTGCAACATGGTATATGACCAAAAAAGCCTTTTCTCTATCAGTTGATCAGATGTGGTACTTTCATTTGTGCTTAACAATATAACAGCTCTATATACTGATTTCATATAATGATTAAAAGTGAAAGACACAGTTCTATATATACTTATTTATTCCTAACATCATTTTATAACAATCATATAATGAATTTAAAAAATACTTTATTCTAAAAGAAACATTTATTATCTCTCATTTGATGATAAAAACAGTCTTTATGAAATGAGAATTGTGAGAGAAGAGGAGCATATCATTCCATAAATTGAATGAATTTATTTAAACAAACCATGAAAGTGGGTAAAACAAAATACAAGTGAATTGAATCATAAAACAGCAAATCTACCTAAACCTCTCTCTTTCCTTTGTTCATCTCACCATCCTTCTTCTCCTCCTCCTCTTTTACTGTCTATATATAGCTCAATATTTTTGCCTAGCCTTTACTGTTACATAGGATGCATTTTTTTGAAGTAAAATTACTGAGTCAAAGGAAAAATAACAACTTTTGGAAATTTTAGCAATTATTTTATTAAGTTTGCCAGTAGAAACTATACCTCATCAGCCATAGAACATATACACAAGAGCCAGAAATCATATAAAGTCTATATTAATAAGAAAGGCAATGATTAAGAACTCTTTTTTGTCTGATATAATATCAGGTATTGTGGTAAATTCTCCTGGAGAAAGTTTGATATCTCCAGATGAAATAAACTGAGAATATCTCAATTGAAACATTCTGGCATGATATGTTTGGGCAAATAAATACCCTACTTTTAGCCCAGTGGAGTTTCCTATGCAGATTATAAATAGGCTGAAAACTTTATTAATTATGCTAAGGAATCAATTGATGAAATAAAAATTAAAGTTATGACTACTTCCACAAAAAAATAAACAAAAATATCAATAAAAGGGTGTTATTTACCATAATGTCTCCACTTCTTAGCCTTAAATTCGGAGGATACAAAGAAACTTTTATGCTCAAGTCTGAAAAGTGCTAGGAGGTTTTGTTATTATTATTATAGCTAAGTAGAAAATCTTAAGAATCAGTAACTCTACCTCGGCACCCAGGTAGCACTCAGACCTGGAGCGACCAGCTCAGCCTCACTTCTCCTCTGGAACCTGTGCCAGATATAAATTGCTCTAAAACCTCAGCCACAATGCTTGCCTCAGATTTCTCCTTTTCTTTTTTCTCTCTTTTTAAAAAACAAAAAACAAAAACAAAAAACAAAAAAAACCCTTTCACTAGCCTTTACTGAAAAATCAAATTAACATTCTTCTATAAATGTAACCTCCTTTCCATCTTCTCAACCCCCATATTCAATTTGTCAATTTATTTCCAACATGAAGATATTACATAATTTGGCACTATTACATGAAGTAAAATATCACATTTGCTATATATATTCAGAAACATCAGTGAAGGTTGGAATCATCTTGGAAAGTTTAAATGAAAGTATAAGTGTGTTAAAATTAGTCTGTCACAGAGACAACTCCTAAGACCAATTGATCTATTAAAAATTATGAGAAGGGTGAACTTCATAGACAGTAGGTAGATATTACAGAAGCCATACATATTGACTCACTTTAGCTTCTTCCCATATTTGCATAATGAATGAGGAACTATCTTTAAATGGTATATATACCATTTTATGATATCTATAGCTAGGAAGAAGTTAATTGAATTCATTGAAATTCATGCAAAATAAGATTTATTGTATATGTGTATAAAATATAATAATTTAGTCAAAAGTTTGATATAGCCTAATTTAACAGATAAACATAATATCAATTTATCAAGGGGCTTATTATTAGTGTACTTCTGAGATTCTAGCTGTGCAGTAATCCCAAGTAGGATATATATATATATATATATATATTTTTTTTTTCCATCCTGGCATTTGAAAATCCACACAGATTTTTAACTTATTTTTCTTTTTTTAGTGAGTATTTTATATATTTTAAATAATAATTTAGCAGCAATTTAAGGTTGAGTACTTTTGTTCATTTTTAACATTTCATTGGTTTCTGGAGTATTTATATATAATAAAACTTACCAATTGTACATACATAATTTTATGAAATTTTTAAAGGCAGTCGTGTAACTACTACCAAAATCATTATATAAAACAACTTTATTAGGCATAAAAATGTTAATTGCACTTTTTACTCAGTGTTCTCCACCTCCACTCCAACCTCATAGTAATAACCATTACTTTATATGCTTTTCTATCCACTATAGTTTTGCATTTCATAGAATTTTAAATGTAATTGTATAATATAAGGGTCTTTCATGATTAAGTTTTTCCAATGAGCATTGTGCTTTTGATGTTCATTCATGCTACTCTGTGTACTGGTAATTTTTTTTTATTACTTAGTAATGTGAAAATATGAAAAATTATGCTAAAAAGTATATATAAAATGATAATTTCTGATGACAGTTTTGGAGTAACTATACTCAGTACGGTAAAAGAGTTAATTCATAGTTCTACTTGCAACTAAATAGTCAAATGAGAAATGAGCTTATTGTTTGGCAAGGAAGTTATCAAAAAGATCAATGTGTGAAGCGGGGCATGGTGGCGCATGCTTTTAATCCCACCATTCAGGAGGCTGAGAATGGAGGATCACGGTTCAGGTTCACGGACAGCCTCAGCTACTTAGTGAGGCCTTCTGCAACTCAGTGAGATCCTGTTTCAGAATAAAGAATAAAAATAGGGCAGGGGGTGTGGCTTGGAGTTGAAACGCCCCTGGGTTCCATCCCCAGACCCACACACACAAAAAAAAAGATCAACATGACTTAAACAAATTTATCTTAACTTCTATTATTTCTCTAGAATAGACATGTCTGGGTTTTTTTTTTTTTTGTTACTGAATTAATTTGAAAAGGTCTTTAATGCTTCCAATAAGTTTATGTTTTACTTCTAAAGGTTTAAAGCAGCTTTTAGGAAATTCTTTTCATAAATTGAATAAAAATGCTCTTCCTAGGAATAATAACAAACACTTTTACCTTTTTCATGGCTTATTCTGCTGTGCATGTTAATTAGAATAGATATCTGTGCTTACCTGTGTTAGCTTTTCTATCACTGTGACAAGATACCTGGTATAAACAACTTAAAAAGAGAAATTATTTATTTTGGCTCATGGTTTCAGAGCATAGTTGGCTAGCTACACTACTTTTGGGCCCATGCTGAGGCAGAACATCATGGTGAAAGGCAGGGCAAAGGTACTCACCTCATAGTGGTAGGAAGGAGGGAGGGAGGGAGGGAGGGGGAGAGAGAGAGAGAGAGAGAGAGAGAGAGAGAGAGAGAGAGAGAGAGAGAGAGATGAAAAACCCTTCAAAGGCACATCTCTGTGAATTACTGCGAAGTACTCTTTTTATTTCCTAATGTTTCTGATTCCTCTTAATAGTGCCATCAGATGTAAACCAAGCCTTTAGCACATGATCTTTGAGGAACATTTAAGATTCAAACCATAACACGGACATTCTAGTTTTCTTTCTTTTAATATACATTTTTATTGGTACATTGTAATTGCACATCACAATGAGGTTCAGAGTGATAAAAACACATACACACAGCAGTTGGTGTGCTTCCTTCCAGATGCCTCCCCCTCCCATATATATTATTTAGATTAGTGTTGATAATCTACAACACTACAACTTTCCCCCTACAACTTGCTCCCTTAATCTCTTTTACTATTTTACTGAAATGTCTCCTCATTTATCTAAAGTCTCTTTTGTTTCCCAATTACCTTCCACATATGAGTGAAAACATACAACCCTTCACTTTTGGAGACTAGAAAATTTCACTTAGGATAATATGTAGAAGGTGCTGGTGACATATGATCTGTACAAATATTAAAATTCATCTGATTTTTTATCCTGATTTTGTATCCTTCCACTTTGCTGAACTGAGCTCCAGTTGTCTTTTTTTCTTTGTTTTTTTTGGGTTTTTTTTTTTGTTTTTTTGGTCTTCTAGATATAGGATCATGTCATCTGCAAACAAGGATAATTTTAATTCCTTTTATCCTATTTGAATTCCTTTGATATCCTTCTCTTGCCTTATTGCTCTGACAAGAGTCTTGAGGACTATATTGAAAAGGAGTAGTGATAGTGGGCATCCTCATATCGTTCCTGATTTTAGAGGGAATTCTTGCAGTTTTTGCCCATTCAATATGATGTTGGCTTTCAGCTTATTGTATATTGCCTTAATGATATTGAGATAAATTCATTCTATTCCAATTTTTTGCAGTGTTTTTAGCATGAATGGGTGTTGGATTTTGTCAAATGTTTTTCCAGCATCTATTGATATAAGTATGTGGTTTGTGCTCTCAGTTCTATTTATATGGTGAATAATACATACTGATTTGTATATGTTGAACCAGCCTTGCTTTTCTGGGATGAAACCAACTCAGTCATGTTGTACAATTCTCTTGATAGGGTTTTGAATAAGTATACCTAGTATTTTGTTTAGAATTTTTGCATTTATGTTCATCAGATATTGGTCTATAATTATCTTTTCTTGAGGTATCTTTATTTGGTTTTGGTATTAATGTTATACTGGCCTTGTAGAGGAGTTGGAATAATTCCATCTCTTTCAATTTCCTGGGACAAGTTGTGAAATATTAGTATCAGTTCTTCTCTGAATATATGCCATTGTCAACATGATCCACATTATAACATGAGGCTATAGTGTACCAATTAAAAAAAATAAGTTTTGGGGAAAAAAGAAATGAAAAAATTTTAATGAATGTTAACAAAATAATAATAGAATAAGCAATGGGAGCACATACATAAAACAATAACTAATGAAAGTACTTGTAAATGTCAAAAAATAAAATTTATCTGATTATACAATTTAAATGTCTACAATGTGCCATATATAAATTATGCACCTATAAAGTTAAATTAAAGGTGATAAGATGGCTGGCTGAATATATACTGAATTATCCTTTATGGTTAAAACATAACAATATTCAGAAACAAGAAAGGGGTATTTTAGAAATGGAGAAGCCTTACAAATAAATAAAAGAAAACTGATGGGAACCAAAATAATAATTGAGAGAAAGACACAGTGATTCAAAGACAGGAAAATCTTTTATGGGATCTATGCCAGTCAGGTTATATCAGGGCTGGTGTCTTAATGTCTTTGTGCATCATATAGTCTAAATGTGATATTGTAAAACATGGGGAGGAGAAACTGGCAATATTTACTTGAGAACAGACACACTCATTTGCTCATAAGTGTAGCAAGACATCAGGCTCTATTCTAATACAGGTAGCAAGATAAATATGGCTTACATGTAATTATGACTCAGACCTGTGTTAAAAGTTCAGTTTGGGGTCCAGAATTTTCTCTACCAATAAGTAGCAACCACCCAAAGCACAGTTTCCAGAATATAATGGTCTTAAATCTGTGTCCCACAAAGACTAAAAGACTCACTCAAAAAATCTCTATTATATCAGTATGCATACAAGTAAGTGAGATGGAAAGCCACAGTTTAAGATAAGCCAGTACAAGAATCAACAAATGGGAGAAACATATCAAAAGAAAAGATAAAAAATCTTTCAATAAAGGCTTAAAAACTATTTTTTAAATATTATATAAATTACAGGAAAAACAGTATCTATGAAATGTGATGATATATTTGGTAGTCATCCTCAGATAACAAAACTACTAGCAACAAGTATGGAGAGAATTTCCAAAATAATATAATATTTTATTTATTTTTTATTGGTGCATTATATTAATACATCACAGTAGGATAAAAAAAAAACTTGTATAGACATGCATGCACATATCACCCAGTCAGCCTCCATTCAATCCCCACCCCCTTCCCTCCCTAACCCTCCCTCCCATGCTTGGCTTAATGATTGATATCGATACATTTGTCTAAATACCTCATGTGCCTCAGAGCACTAACCTCCCCTCCCCTCAGTCAGATTGCCTAATTTGCTCCTCTATAGGTTCTCCTTTTCACCTGAAGCTCCTCCTATGACCCATTTCATTTTAGCTTTCACATATTAGTGAAAGCATCCAATTTCTTACTTTTTGCGACTGACTAATCTCACTTAGCATAATGTCCTCCAGTTCCATCCATTTCCCTGTAATTGTATTTTTTTTATGGCTGAGTAAAATTCCATGTGTACATATCCCACAGTTTTGTAATCCATTCATCTGTTGATGGACATCTTGGTTGGTTCCATATTTTGGCAATGGTGAATTGCACATCTATGAACATCGATATGCATGGATTAGTTTGAAAGTTTGGTTTGCTTTCTTTTGGATAGATACCCAGAAGTAGTATTGTTGGGTCAAATGGTAGATTTGTTCCCATGCTTCTGAGGATCCTCCATTCTGTTTTCCAAAGTGGTTGCACTAATTTGCAATCCCACCAACAATGTATTAGAGTTCCCACTTTTCCACATCCTCACCAGTATTTGTTGTTGTTTGTGTTTTGAATGATTGCCATTCTAGTTGGAGTTAGGTGGAATCTCAGAGTAGTTTTGATTTGCATTTCTCTGATTGCCAATGATGTTGAACATTTTTTCATGCATCTATTGGCCATTTGAATTTCTTCTTTTGTGAAGTGTCTATTTAGTTCATTTGCCCATTTTTTGGTTGGGTTATTTGTTTTTTGTTTTTTGTTTTTTTTTTTGGTGTTGAGTTTCTTGAGCTCTCTGTATATTCTAGATATTAGTCTTCTGTCTGAAGAATAGGTGGCAAAAATCTTTTCCCATTCTGTTGGCTCTCGGTTGGGGATCTTGGCAGTTTCCTTTGCTGAACAGAAGCTCTTCAGTTTCATACAGTACCACATATTGATTCGCCTTTTAATTTCTTGTGCCTTTGGATTCTTGAGAAAGTTATTATCCGTACCAATGTGTTGGACCTATGCTCTCTTCAAGGAGCCTCAAGGTCTCTGGTTTAATTTCCAAGTCTTTGATCCATCCTGAATTGACTCTTGTGCAGGGTGAGAAAGTGGGATTTAATTCCATTTTTCTGCATATGGATAACCACTTTTGCCAATACCATTTGTTGAACAGACTGACTTTCTTTCATTGTATGTTTTTGGCCCCTTTGTCAAATATCAGTTGGCTGTGAGTGTGTGGTTTAGTTTCTAAGTCTTCTAATCTGCTTCATTGATCTATCTATATATTTTTGTGCCAGTACCATGCTAGTTTTATTACAGTGGCTTTGTAGTATAGTTTAAAGTCAGGTATTGTGATTCCTCCTGCATGGTTTTGTTGCTGAGAACTGCTTTGGCTATTCTGGGTTTTTTGTTGTTCCATAAATTTAAGGACTGATTTTTCTGTCTGTTGAGGAATGATCTTGGTAATTTAATTGATATTGCATTGAATCTGTAGATAACTTTTGGAAGTATGGCCATCTTGATGATGTTTATTCTGCCTATGCATGAACATGGAAGATCTTTCCATCTTCTAAGGTCTTCTTTGATTTCTTTTTCAATGTTTTATAATTTTCTTTGTAGAGATCTTTTACCTCCTTGGTTAATTTTATTCCTAAGTATTTTATTTTTTTTTGGTGGGAAATCCTGAGTGGAAGTGTTTTCTGAAATTCTTTTTCAGTGGATTTATGGTTGTTGTACAGAAAAGCTTCTGATCTCTTAAGATTGATTTTGTATCCAGATACTTTGCTGAATTTTTTTTATCAGTTCTATAAGCCTTTTGGTTAAATTTGTTGGGTTTTCTGAATGTAGTATTATGTCATCTGCAAATAGTGAGAGTTTGGGTTTTTTTTTTTCCCTATTAGTATTCCTCTAATTTCCTTTTCTTGCCTTATTGCTCTGGCTAGGGTCTTGAGTACTATATTGAAGAGAAGTGGTGATAATCAACATCCTTGTCTTATTCCTGTTTTTAGGGGGAATTCTTGAAGTTTTTCCCCATTTAATATGATGTTGGCTGTGGGTTTATTGTAGATTGCCTTTATTATGTTGAGGCATGTTCCTTCTATTCTGATTCTCTGCAGCACTTTTATCATGAATAGATGTTGGAGTTTATCAAAGGCTTTTTCAGCATCTATTGAAATGATCATGTGATTTTTATCTTTGGTTCTGTTTATATGATGAATTACATGGATTGATTTTCATTTGTTGAACTAGCCTTGCATCCCTGGGATTAAGCCTACGTGGTCATGGTGTATGATTTTCTTGATGTGGTTTTGAATGTGTTTTGCTAGTGTTTTGTTTAGCAGTTTTGCATCTAAGTTCATCAGAGATATAGGCCTATAGTTTTCTTTCCTTGAACTATATTTCATTTTGGTATTAGTGTGATGTTAGCTTCATAGAATGTATTTGGGAAGAGTTCCATTTCTTTCTATTTCACGAAATAGATTGAGGAGTACAGGGATTAACTCTTCTATAAAGGTTTTATAAAATTCACTTGGGAAGCCATCTGGTCCTGGGCTTTTCTTTTATGATAAGGTCTTTATTGCTGTTTCAATCTCTTTGATCGCTATTGGTTGGTTTAAGTTTTCTATATCTTCTCCACTTAGTTTAGGAAGGTTGTATTTATCTAGGAAGTTGTCAATTTCCTCCAGATTTTCCATTTTGTTGGAATATAGTTTTTCAAAGTAATTTCTGACAATCCTCTGGATTTCTGCACTGTCCATTGTGATATCTCCCTTTTCATCTTTTATCTTCAAAATTTGGGTTTATTCTCTCTTTTTTTTTAGTTAGATTGGCTAGAGGTTTATCTATCTTATTAATTTTTTCGACAAACCAGCTTTTGGTTTTCTTGATTTTCTGTATTTTTTATTCTCTATTTATTTCTGCACTGATTTTAACACTTTCCTGTATTCTACTGGCTTTGGGGTTAGATTGTTCCTGTTTTTCAAGGGCTTTGAGGTGTGTCATTAAGTTGTTTGTTTGGTGATTTTCTGTCTTTCTTATGTGAGCACTCAGTGCTATAAATTTCCCTCTTAATACTGCTTTCAATGTGTCCCAGAAGTTTTGATATGTTGTATCTCTATTTTTCATTTGCTTTTAGAAATTTCTTGATTTCACCCTTTACTTCTTCTATGACCCATTCTTCATTCCGAAGTGTGGTATTCAGTCTCCACATGTTTACGTGGTTTCTCTGAGTCTTCTTATAGCTGATTTCTAGTTTCAATCCATTGTGGTCTGAAAAGACACAAGGAAGTATGTTACATTTTTTTTAACTTGCTAATGCTTACTTTGTGGCCCAGGATATGATCTATTTTGGAGAAGGTTCTGTGAGCTGCTGAGAAAAATGTTATCTCTGCTGTAGTTGGGTGAAATATTCTGTATGTGTCCAATAGGTCCATTTGATTAATGGTGTTCTTTAGGTCTGAGGTGTCTTTACTGACCTTTTGTCTAGAAGATTGATCTAATGATGTGAGAGGCATGTTGAAATCTCCCAGTATTATTGTATTGTATTGTATATGTGGCTTGATGACATAAAGAGTTTGTTTTATGAAAGTAGCTGCACCTGTGTTTGTGGCATAAATGTTGATTTTTATTATTTCCTCATGCTGGATTGATCCTTTTACCAGTAAAAAGTGACTATCTTTTTCTCTTCTGATGAGCTTGGGTTTGAAGTCTACCTTATCTGATATCATAGTTACAACTCCTGCTTGTCTTCAAGTTCCATTAGCATGAATTACACTGCTCCAGCCTTTTACCTTGAGTTTGTTGCTATCTTTACTTGTAAGGTGTGCTTCTTGCAAGCAACATATAGAAGGATTCTGGTTTTTAATCCATTTTACAACTCCATGTCTTCTTAGTGGGGAGTTGAGGCCATTTACATTCAGTGTGACTACTGAGAGATGATTTTTAATTCCTGACATGTTGAGATTATACTTCTGTTTGAAATACAGTTTGTTCTTCTCTTCTTTTTTGTTGGATAGAAATTTTTGTTTCTCTGGTTCTGTTGTGTATTTCTTGTTTCTTCTTTGTAGTTAATCTCTGTGTATTTTCTCTAGTGCTGGTTTTGAAGACATAAATTCCCTGAGCTTCTGTTTGTCATGAAAGAATTTTACTTCCCCATCTAGTTTGAGAGATAGTTTTGCTGGGTAAGAAATTTGGGGCTGCAAGTTGTTTTCTTGTAGAGTTTGGAATATGCTACTCCAGGCCCTTCTGGCTTTCATGGCTTGGTTTGGGAAGTCTGGGGTGATTCTGATTGGCTTCCCTCTGAATGTCAGTCTTTTGTTTTTGTTGCCTTTAAGATTCTCTCTTTGGCTTTTACATTAGTCATTTTGACTATTATATGGTGTGGAGAATCTTTTCTCTGATCATGTCTAAAAGGGGTTCTATAAGTTTCCTATACCCATGTATCAATCTCTTGCTCAATGTTTGGAAAATTTTCTGCTATTACTTCTTTGAAGAGATTGTTGAGCCCCTTGGTCTCACCTTCCTTTTCCTCCTCTTTGCCAGTAATTCTTAAATTGGATCTTTTTAAATGGGCCCATATTTCTTCAATGTCTAATTTCTGCTATTTAATTGTTTTTCTATGTTATGAAATATTTGTTCATTTTTAGAGTGATCATCTTCTAGTGAGATTCTGCTCTCCATGTGGTCTAAGCGATTGTTTATTGTTTGAACAGATGCCTTTACTTCAATGATTGCATCTTTTATTTCTTTCAGACTCTCTAAATTCTTTTTTAATTCCTGTATGAATTCTACATTTACATTCCTGATTTGACCTTTTGGAGATCTCTGCAGTTCTGTGTTATCATGTTCTGTAATTGTGGAGTTGTGGGAACTCATTGTTCCTTTGTTGTTCCTCCTTTTCATGATTTCAGATGTTTGCTTTTCTTGCTTTTGGTAGACTTCTCTCAGTTTCTAGATATCTGCTCGTATATCTAAGGGGAGTTTGTATTGTGTTCAATAGTGAAGATTTAGGAAGAATGGAAGTGTAGGAGTGAATGGTAGAATAGGGTAAAATCTCAAATAGAGTCAAATAGAATGAAAGTATGCATTTTGTAGAGCAGAATATACTAGGGTTTAGAGGTAGTTATGATGAATAGGATGAAGTAGTATTTTGGTAACCAATGTAGTATTTGTGGTATAATGATATAAAGTATGTTTTATACAAGACAGGGGAGGGATAGAAAGCAGGAGGAAGATGGAAAAGGTACAGTGAGAGGAGGGTTGGTATGTACAAAGGAAGAAGCTTGGGAGAGGGTTTGAGAATAGCTTAAAAATAAAAAACAGAACAAAATCATAACAACAATAAAACCAACGAGGTATATACACTCATATACAATAAAAAAAGAAAAAACAAAAAAACAACAACAAAAAAAAACAAAAATAAAACAAAAGCAAAACAAAACAATCTCTATTACAATTTAATGTGGGTCTAATTAAAAGTCTATTTAGCAGATAGATCTGCTGCAGTCTCTCTGTGTGCAGAAACCAAGTACCACCTATCCCTTTCCTATTGTGGGTTTGGTTCTCTGCAATTTTCACAGTTTATGTAGATGGCTGATACTGTTTGGGCTGTTTTATGCACTGTGCACAGGTTGCTCTCATGCTTTCCACCAGCTTGGAGACTAGGTATCTCCCTGCCACCACTGGTGACACTTACCTCTGAGACCAAACTCACCATTGAAGAATCTGTTCTCCACAGCTAGTGCTGGTATGGTCTTACTTCCTGCTCACCCTAAATGAGAGGTCTGTGATGATCCCGGAGCTTCTATTAAATGGGTCTAGCAAGATTTTCCTGCCCTCCTTTTCTGCTGATCAAAGCCTGAGTCTGCCAGAGCTTCTGTTATGTCTAACAGCAGCCTCTTCTCTCACTTTCTCTGGGCTGTATCTGGAAGTCACAGACCTGAGCTGTGTTGGAGTCCCTTGGGGAAAGGTGCTGAGCAATCTCTTTTGAAATGCAAATCACTTACACTATAAGAGCTGCTGGGCTGGGACTCTGGGGGGCGGAGGTGTAGAAGGCTGGGCTGTAGCTCTGTTAATGGCTTTGATGGTGTTATGTCTGTGCCATGAGAGTGGTGGGTGCTGAACTCTACTCAGCTTCCCTCGGTGGCATGTTTAGCTCCTTGGGAGTTGTAGGAGGTCTACCCGCAAGCTGGCTAGCAGCCCGGGCCTGCCGTCTCTCTCTTTGAATCCTTGTCATTGGCATGCGGTGCTGTGCAGGAAAACTGTGCCCCAGAGGCACCTGCCCCTGTGTGTTGGTGGGTGGGGCTGTTTATCCGCTGTTCCTTTTTTTTTCCCTTCTCTGTAGGCCTTTTTTTTTTTTTCAGTCTCTTGTGTTTATTATTGCTTTTCCTCTGCTAAATGTATTATCTGGTTTTGTAGTGCTCTGTTTTTGGGACAATGGTGACCAAATGTTAGCAGGATTTGTAAATGCTGCTGCTCTAGGTCGCCATCTTCCCCGCCTCTCCCATATAATATTTTAAAGTACAGCATAAAAGTACTCAAGGTTATTCCTTGGACATGTTTGCTGCATGCGTGTGTGTGTGTGTGTGTGTGTGTGTGTGTGTGTATGTGTGTGTGTATATGTGTGTGTGTATATGTATGTGTGTGTATGTGTGTGTGTATGTGTGTATGTGTGTGTATATGTGTGTGTGTGTATGTGTGTGTGTATGTGTGTGTGTATATGTGTGTGTGTATATGTGTGTGTGTATGTGTGTGTGTATGTGTGTGTGTATGTGTGTGTGTGTGTGTGTGTGTGTGTTTTCCAGAGTACATAATGATGATAAAATGAATCCTTGAAGAGAGAGAAAAAATGATTTTAAAGGTAGACTACATCTTATTTATAGTTTTAGTTGATTTTTTGGAGTACTGGAAATGGAATCCAGAAGCATTCTCCCTCCGAGCTATACCTCCAGCCCTTTTTACTTCTGTTTTGAAACAACAAAGTTTTGTTAATTTCTGAATCTGGCCTTGAACCTGTGATCTGCTTCTCTCAGGCTTCTAAGTAATGGGATTACAGGTGAGCTTCACCATGCTTCACAATTTTACTGCCTTCCTTTTGGACTCATCTCTCCCTGCTTGTGTGTGAGGACAGAGACTCAATCTGCTCACAGCCTAACCAGAGCAGGCAACATAACATGCTCAGAGAGTAAAAATTCTGATTATTTAGACATCCAAAAAGAGCCAGAAAGCACAGACTTAATAATGTTTATATTAATTTTAACTTTCTAATATCATCAATGAACCTAAATAAGAAGCTATCTTTGCTTATTCTAAAATAAACTCATTTTCATAAACTTGAGACAATGAAGTTTTCTCTGAAACATTTTTTTGAGACAAAAGACCATCCAGCAGATGAAAAATATCGAGATTAGAGGGCATTCCAGGATACGCAGTGAGCATTTTCTATAAGAGAGTTATTCGTCTTCAGCATAGAAAGGGTTTGACTAGCTTCCTGAAGTCATAAAATTATACAAACTGAAGCTATTAGGTTGGATTAAAGACATTGAAGCAATATTCTAAAATGGCCATTATATGTGTATGCACAGCACACATGGGGTTTTGTGAGGTGACTGGTAGAATCACTTTTTCTGCTGTCTCTTTTGGGATTCTGGATAGAATGGGGTCGTGGGGGTGGGTATTGTATTACTACCATTGAAAGCAGCTCCAAACTCTGGAACAATGCATTTGAAAAGCCCAATTTTTTCTTGGCAGTTTCCAAGTTAGTGAGTGTGGGTGGCACTTAACTTCCCATTTTCATTTGGTGCCAAATTCCTCAGGGTTTGATTTGATCAAAATAGCAGGTAATTTCAGCTGAGTGATAAGTTCAGTTGGAGAGGAAGAAGAGAAAGAAAGAGTAGAGGTACCTTTAAGCTACTGTTTTTGTTTTGCTGAGAAATATAAACACCAAACACGATTTAACTAAATGAATTACATTTGTTTTTGTTGCATTGAGGTGGCTATATAAGGTCCTCCTTAAATGTATGGGAACTTGTGAGAAGTTCTTATATCTAATCTACTTTTCCATAGCATTAATTCAAGGATGATAGGGTTATGTGTGAGAGAGTAGAAGACAGGATGATAAGAATTCCATATAGGGACAACCCATTGTCTAGGAAAGTGGTTCACTTGGTATCAAATACGGGCGGATATGCCAGATTCTTTCTAAGGGGAACAGAATTCAAGACTCATCAGCTATTTTATTTATAACTGAAAACCATCCATTAGTGTGAGTGGAATCCTAGATTTATCGGTAGCAGTATTTCATGTGCATTGGTACTACTGTAAAGTCCTTTGCAAGGGAGCTCACTAAACAACTCTGTACTGTGTCCAGCAAAGTAACTGGGCTGGTTTTAAGCTTGTGTTAATTAAACTACATTTGCACTTTAGTGGAAGGCTATTTACCAGGAGGCTCTTTCCACTGTGGTCTAATTCCTGTGTGGTATATTTTCCATAATAGTATTGGAAAGACTTTGTAAGAGACCTTATACTAGATTACAGAGATGGTTCTACTGAGAAAAGGAAGTGTTGAATAATAGCTTAAAATTTGCAACAGTATTTCCCAAGGACTATTTTTTAAATTAAAAAAGGCATGTCTGAGGTTATGGACATAACTACTAGAGTTTCAAGAGAAAAAATAAAGCTTTACTGGTCTCTTTGAAATTGCAAGAACATTGAAGTATGCCATTTATTTATTTATTTACATTTATTTATTTATTTATTTATTTATTTATTTATTTATTTTTACGGTACTGGGGATGGAACCCAGGGGAATTCTACCTCTAAGATACACACTCAGACCTATTTTTTATTCTTTAATTTGAAACAGGGTCTCACTGAGTTGCAAAGGGCTTCACTAAGTAGTAGATGAGGCTGTCCTCAAACTGCAATCCTCCTGTCTCAGCCTCCCAAATACTGGGATTACAAGCGTGCACTACCACACTGGGCTCAAAGCATGCCCTTTAAAAACACAGCAGAACAAGAACTGCTGGGAGAAAATAGCAGCTGACTGACCATCAGTACCCAATATAAAGAAGTCTTGCAAAAATAAAGCGATATTCTCAAGAAACTACTTTTGAGGGCCAACAGGTAGTAATTCAGTATTTCTGTGGAATTAAAGTAAAATCTTTAAAAGAGTTTTGAAATTCACCTAACAGAGTAACACCCAAGAGGACTCATTGGAGACATGAAATACTGTGCCTGGTATGTTTTACTCACTTTGTAGAAGGTAATGCAAAAAGACAGGTATTCTTCAATAGCCCCAAAACACTGTCTCAGAGGAGATGAAAACACCAACATTTACAGCAACGTCATCTGCTGAGCAGACTGCAGGGCCAAATGTATGTGATCAGGACCCTCTTCATCTACATCTGCACACTGACAGGATAAAAGTCAGATGTGTTAGGAATTCCATTAATTATGCAATCAGGCAACCATCTGGATGGTGACTAATATGATCCAGGAAATTGTACAACTATCTTATATACAACATTGCTGTGGAAAGATTCTTTGCATGAAAATTTCATGTTTGAAACTTTGGTGTCAGAGACACCAATTGTTTCTACCCTTTCTTCAGGGCATAAAATTTACTTAGACTCATGTTCATACTAGTTTAGGCACTACTCTGAGTCTCCTGTGTGAAGGGAACAAAATACGTCAAAGGGTGACCCTTCCCTCTTATCCTCTGGGCTAAAAGTTGGATTTTTCCCTTTTAGTTTCCCTTACTTATTCCCTTAGTTATTACGTGGGTTTTATTTTTCCAAATTATCATGTTTTGTTTGGTTGTTTTGTTTTGCTTTGCTTTTGGCTGGGGAGTAAGCTTTTAAATATAAACCTTCCAGGGTTACTCATCAAAATTGGAGCAAGATCTGGATGCACTGGTACATGCCTATAATCCCAGTACTTGGGAGGCTGAAACAGAAGCATCATAGGTTCAAAGATAGCCTCAGCTACTTAGCAAGACCCCATTTCAAAATAAAAAATAAAAATGGTTGGGGGTATAGCTCAGCAGCAGGATACTTCTGCATTCCATCACCAGTACACTCCACACACACCATATAGCAAATGATTATCAAGATATTAAACATTAGGAAACAACTGAGATGTGGCAACTAGGAGATGAGAAAGAAAATATAGTGAATCTCTATGATTACCCAGATTACTGAATAGAAGCTGTTTCCAGGGCACAGTGTATTAAAGAAGACCCTAAGAATAGCCTTGTGGTCTTCAAACATGAGAAACGAATCATGGAGTATAAGAGAATAAGTTGGCTATTGTACATGAACAGTAAAGAAAACAAGTGTATAAAAGAAGCTGGGCATGATGCTGCACTCTTGTAGTCCCAGTAATTAGGACGTTGAGATGAGAGGATTGAAGGTTTGAGGACCCAGCCTCAGCAACTTAGTAAAAATATTGTTTAAAAAAAAATACAGAAAGGGCTCACTGAGAGTGTAGCTTGGAAGTTGAATACAGCTGGGTTCTGTTATCAGTATCATAAAAAATTAAGAGATAGCCATAGAAAAAGAGAAAATATGTGTTATTTACTCTTCCAACAAATAAATAATAACCATAATATATAAAAAACTCAAAAAAACTAATATAAAAATGAATAACCTAATCAAACAATGAATGGGTAGGTGAACCAAACAGGCATTTCTCAAAAGAAGAAAAACAAATGGCTAACAAGTATGTGAATGACACACAAACACACACTGTTAGGAGATTGTAAATTAGTGCAACACTATGGAGAGCAGTGTAGAGGTTGCTCAACAGACCAGGGAAAAAACACCATATGATCCAGAAAGATCACTCTTTTAATATTTGCCCCAAAGAATTGAAAGTCAGCATATTGTAATGATAGATACATACCCATCTTTCACAACAATCAAGTTATGGAACTAACTTAGATATTAGTCAGCAAATGAACTGATAAAGAAAATGTGGTATATATACACAATGGAGTTTTATCTCTGCTATAAAGAACAAAAATGTTATCTGCAGAAAAACAGATGAACCTGGAAAATATTATGCTAAGCGAGAATAGCCAGATATAGAAAGTTAAGAGTTACAGGTTTTCTCTCATGTGTGGAAGCTAAAGAGATAAAAAATGAGGGTTGTCATTAAGAGGACCAGTAGACTGTAGGAAAGAAATCACAGGAGGGAGAAGGGAAGGAAGAGAACAGTGCAAGGGAATAAAATGATCCAATTGTCCACATATGAATACATCACAATTAATTTCATTATTGTATATGATGATAATAACCACCCCCCTGAAGAGTATTAGTGAGAACAGAAAGTACATGAAGAAAACGCTGGAAATCTGCACAGGTCCCCTTAAATTAAAAAGAAATTCACTTTGGAACTGATCGACACATGCAGAAAAGGAAAATACCTAAGGCTAAAGAAGGAGCCGTGACAAAATATTAGAGAGACATATGCCTGATGCTCATATGGGGAAGAGTTTAGTACCTGTTACCATCAGTGGAACAACCTCATAATTCAGAGGGCATTCAGTTAGATTACTGAATCCTGCCTCAGAAGTAGCAAAAATTAGCTATAAAGATTGCTCTGGTTTTGCTCAACAAAATTTTAAAGCAAAACTCAAAAGAATAAAACAATCTTAAATAATTTATCCATGTTCTTTGATCTTCATTTTTTGTAATATTTTAGAGTTTCATATACTACCAAGTCCTTTTACCTGAAGGAAAACATCTAAAATTTCTTAGAATATAGATACACTGGCAATAAATTCTTCCAGCTTTTGAAAACCTTAAAGACTATTTTTGTCTTTGTTTTTAAAATTTGTTTTTTTTTATTTTTGGATTTCATGTTTGTTTCACAGTGCTGAGCATCATTTTGTTTTGAAAGATATTTTTACTAGATAGGGACTTCTGAGCTAACAGTTTTGTATTCATTCTATAATTTAGGAATGTTCTAGACTTTGCACTGTTTCTAATAGAAAGTATGTGATCATCCTTATCAGACCCTCTGTATATGCTCTGTCTCTTTTCTGGTTGATTTTTTTCTCCAATAACTAATTTTAAGCATTTTTATCTTAATATATCTTGATGCAATTTTCTTCTTTCATTCTGCGTGTGTGTGTGTGTGTTTGTGTGTGTGTGTGTGTGTGCGCGCGCGCCTGCAGGCATCTGGTGTTTTCTGAGTTTATGGTACATCAACTATGGAAAATATTCAGCTATTATTCTTTCAAACATTGGCTGCTTTAAATTGTGGCACTGATCTCAGGTGTTTTATTCATTTTTGTAATGTTTTCTTGAATCTGTATAGTTTTTATTATTATATCTTCACATTTATGAAACTTTTTTCCTATAATACCTAAACTACCGTTAATCTCATTTAGTATAATTTTCATTTCGGACATTTGTTTTTATCCCTCCACATTTAATTTAGATCTTTTTATCTTGTATTTCTGCTTATTGTTTTTCCTGTAACTTCATGAATATGTAAAATACTGATAAAATAATTACTTTAATATTTTATGTATTAATTTTATCTTTGTGTCATTCCTGAGTAAATTTCAGTAGATTAACTTTTCTTCTCACAATTTTTCCCATGAATTAGAACTATACATCTATTAGAATAGCAAAAATAAAAAAGAAGATTGATTATTCCATGGTTGGTGAGGATACAGAGTACCTGAAACTCTCACACAATGCTGGTACATGTAAATAATATGATCACTATAGGAAATGGCTTGGCAGTTGCTTACAAAGTAAATATATGACTACTATATAATTATAGTTATTCTGCCCCTAGATATTGACCCAGAAGAATAAAAGTATATATTTACACATTCATTTGCCCACAAGTACTCACAAAAGCTTTTATTTTAACAAGGAAAATTTGGAAACAAATGCCCATGAGCAAGTGACTAGTCAGATAAACAAATCAAAGTATATCTACACAGTGGAGAAAGTGAATGTTACATGCAACCATGTATATAAAATCTCAAAACAATTATCCTAGTGTAAAATCCCAGTTCAAGAATACAGACAAATAAACTTGACATACATACAGTATGAATCAATTTATGTTAAATAAAAAAAAACTAATTCATAGTAATGCAAAGCAGGTCTCAATGATGTGTGAAGGGATGAAGTAAAGTAGAAAACTGCAAATGAGAGGGATGACAAACTTTTGCAGATGATTGTTATGTGAACTACATAGGTTATAGTGACAGTTTTATGTATGTGTATATGCTGGAAATTATAAAATTATACAATTTAAATTTGTATGGTTTGTTTGTATATCAATCATATCTCAATAAAGTGATTAAAATGTGAAAAAGGCAACAAAAAAACCCCAAATTTTCTCTTTCTCTGCCTCATTTTTTTCCTGCTCAAAATGTCTTCAATGCATATGGCTACAAATTTTCCTTACCAGTGCCCATATGAATATATGGTAAGCATTCAGTTATTACTGTAACTTTACATTCAATTACAGGCCGACTTGATTTTGCTGTCAGCCTATCTGTCCTGTGACTGCCAGAGATGACGAATCTCTCAAAGCCATCATTGGGGCCTTCTGGGTTCTTCTGGCATATTCTTAATTATATATTCAAAAATGTTAATTTCTAGCTGGAAGTTGTGGCACATGCCTATTATCTGAGTACTTGGGAGGCTGAGGCAGGAGGATCTCAGGTTCAAGACCAGATTCAGCAACTTAGTGAGACTCTTAGCAACCTAGTAAGATAGTATTTCAAAACAAAAAATATAAAAGAGAATGGAGATATAGCTCAGGGGTAGGTTCAATCTTCAAAACCACACACACAATTTAAAAAAAAAAAAATTTGTCCTGCTGGGCATGGTGGCGCACGCTTGTAATCCCCACGCTTGGCAGGCAGAGACAGGAGGATCGCGCAGGTTCGAAGCCAGCCGCGTGCGCTGGCTTAGGAGACCCTGTTTCCAAATAAAAATGTAAAATAGGTCTGGGAGTGTAGCCCGGAGGTGGAAGGGCTTCCAGGAACCCCAGTACCACCACCAAAAAAAAAAAAAACTGTCCTTTGATGTCATAATTGTCCTTTGATGTCATACATGCTCAGGGGGGTCATAATTGGAGAGCAGGAGAATTTATGTTACTGTAGAAGGTACACTGCATGACCATTAATTTTCCTTCCCTCTTTCTTCTACTTGCGTCTCATTTCCTGTTACATCAGTAATAATTTGAGTGTTTGGGAAGCCTATCTTGCAGTCAGCTTTTTGAGTAAATTACTGAAACAATGGTTTAGTTTAGCTACCTCTAAATTATTGGATTTAGATTTAAGTTGTGGATTATTGTTGCTCTTTCAGCCATAATCGACAATTACTAGAGTGTAGCCATGGTGATGTGATTAATTTTTAAGAGGGAAAAATGTCATAATTTGTAAGCTTAAAATTAAATCTCATTCTATCAATAGGATTTTCATATATTTGGAGAGGTGAAGGAGCAACAATCAAAATTCTTAAAAACCGGAAAACTTAATAAAAAAAAGACATAAAAAGCTATTCTAACTGAAAATTTTTCTTTCTTTACCTTAAATTGGTAATAGCAAGGGGATCAAATGATATTTAAAATAAGTGTTTTTAAACTACATGGAAATTTTGAAGCACTTAATCCTAGGAAAATAAAAGTTAAATATCAGCACAGAGAGTGAAACAAAACATTTAATGCAGTAAGATGTAATTACATCTTAACAATCATTTTTATCTCATTTTCAAGGCAGAATAATTATGAACAAGACATATCATTAGATAATTCAGGCCTTGGCTTAGGTATTACTTCCGCAGACAAATATGGGGTTCCTCTTAAGCCTTGTTACAATAAGGTCAACTAGAGGTGAATGTCAAAGAAAGAATATTGCTTTCCAAAATAATGAAATAGGAACTCAAATTCCAGATGTTTCTAGAAAGATAGAGAATAATAACAGGATTTGTGCTTCCAAAAGTGTATTCAGTCTCTGGTTTGAAGCTTTCCTTATTAAAAAGAAATCCATGTGTTCCAATGTACAACTTCAGCAACTGGCCCCAAATCAAAAGGAAATGTTTTCATTAGTATGTATTTTCCTTGATGGCAAGATTAGAGCATCTTTTCTGTGCTATGAGAATTCTCAAGGTGCCTAGAGGTTGACCAAAAATATAATGGGTTTTCAGAAATGACTGCTGATAATGACATCATGCTGAATAGAGAGAGAGTTCTTGGATTTGCACCTGAGGACCCGTGGATGCCCTTGAGTGGCGATGCTACCTCCACATGTTTGGAGTAGTGTATGCTCCGCTCCTAGAAATGGATTTTCTTTGTTTATTAGCTGAGATTTTAGATTGTTGTGGAGATCATCATCTTAAAGATGCAGAGAAACTTCACTTACCTTAAGAGAAGTTCATAATTAAGAGGGCAGTTCATAATTATGTCTGCAACAAGAGAAGGCCTTACAATGCTCACACATGACTCTATGCTTTATTGGGCATCAAATCTGTTTAATTGTATACCTATACATTTCTTTTCCTCATTGTTTACGCTAGATAAATGGAAAGCCTTTCCATTTTCTCATCCACCCCAAAATTTCTATTTGATATTCTATTTCTCATTCTAGATTCTCTAAACCTCAAGATGGGCTATGTTTGAGGCATTTCACAATCTTGGCCTTTATACTTTTCCAGAACATTTATTATCAATATGATTTGAATTTAGCAATGTGATAATTAAATTCACTGGTAATTTCTGGACTTCTCTTATATTTGGGCTTGTGATTTTTATGATTTTTTTTTTTTTTTTGTACTGGGGTTCCTGGAAGCCCTTCTACCTCTGGGCTACACTCCCAGACCTATTTTATACTTTTTCATTTTTGGAAACAGGGTCTCTTAAGCCAGCGCTGCTGGCTTCGAACCTGTGTGATCCTCCTGTCTCCGCCTCCCAAGTGCGGGGATTACAAGCGTGCGCCACCATGCGTGGCTTGGCCTTCTAATTTGATTCCCTGTCCGACTCCTTTCTCATTTTAGCAGTAAAACAAAGACAGTAATATTATTCTACAGAGTTTTTTGCATAGTAATTGAGTCAATATATATAAAAATCAAAGAATGTTGCTTTTTTGAGAGTATTGTGTTAATATTAGATACCTCTAGAAACTATACAAAGTTATATAGTAACAATATGCATTTTTATGTTATACATATGTTAGTTTTTACATAATGTTCCCTACTTGGATATTCTGGATTTTTTTTAGTTCAATTTTGTTTTTTTGCATTTAAGTCTAGGAAATTTCCTTCATTTTATTGTGGTGATAGAGATTGAACTCAGGAGCATTCTACCTCCAAGCTACACCCCAGCTCTATTTTTTATTCTTTAATTTGGAACAGGGTCTCACTAAGTTGTGAAGGGCTTCACTAAGTAGCTGAGGTTGGCTACGATCCTCCTGTCTAAGCCTCCCAAGTACTGGGATTACAAGCATGCACCACTATGCCTGGCTCTAAGTTTAGGAAGTTTCTATTGACATATCTTCACTGATTTTTTCTTCTGGTCATGTCAATGAGCCATTCAAAGTCATTCTTCATTTCATTTATAGAGATTTTATTTCTAGCATTTTTCTCTTGATTCATTCTTAGAATTTTTATCTCTCTGGATGGAGCTCATTAATGTTGTCTACTTTTTTTTAAATCCAAGCCCATGACATATATATAACATATTATATTATATATATAATAGTTGTCTTAAATTCATCAACTGATAGCTCCTAAACTTTTGCCATATTGGAGTCCTCTAATGTGTCCTTTTCATGTTCATTGTTTTTTAATTTTTTTCAGTATGTCTTGTAATTATTTACTGAAAGTTGGGTATGATTTTTCCAGTATGGAATATGAAGAAAATAATGCTTTTGTATTAGGTTTTGTGTTAATCTGACTGGACTTAGATTGTGTAATTTTGCTGTATTTGTTGTTATCTGATATGTTAAATTCCTTTAGTATTCTTATTTTTGTCTTCATAGTTTTCTTTGGGCTTCATTCAAACCTCCTCCTTAAAGAGATGTTGCATCTTGCTGCTCTTTCAGCCATAATCCACAATTACTAGAGTGTAGCCCTGGTGATGTGATTAATTTTGAAGAGGGAAAATGTTATAATTTGTAAGCTTAAAATTAAATTTCACTCTATCAATTTACCTAAATTCCTGCCAGTGATCTTCAGAAATTCTTCTCAGCTTTCCTCTACTTAGATGGGATGCAAAGAGTAGAGAGAGCTATAATTGGGTAATTGTCCTTTCCCCAAGAGGAATAAGGCTCTTCTAAAAATTCTCACCTGCATAATAGGCCAAATTTATGGAGAATGTGATGGCCATATTTCATAATGGTTACTTTTCCTTTACCCTGTCAGAAATACAGAAAATAATTTCAGCTGTTTTCCATGTGAATCTGGTGAGGTTCCTGGTGGCAAATAAATTAAAATAAAATTGTTCTTCAAGACTTTCAAAAGTTTCTCATACCCCCCCCCACTAACTTCACATTCTCAGCTTTCAGTAGTTTGCAAAGTTTTCACTTAAGTTATACTACCAATTGATGGCTCCTACAATTTATGCTCAAGGTAGCCACACCTCAGCTATGATTTTCAGTGTTTTCTTGCCTCTCCAGATTTGGTGAAATGATAGGTGGCCTTGGGTGCAAAGTCTCTGATACTCAGTTTGCTAAACTTTTTTTTATAGTTGTAAGAACAGGACTGATAGCTTCTAAGTTATTTTTGTGTCAGAGATTAGTAAGTGAGAGCACTAATTCAATAGACAATTCAATGCTTAGCTTTTCCCCCTGGTTGCAATGTAGTGCTTTGGTACATTTTGATCCCTTGGTCATGGTAATATCATTAGAGCCTCAGCTCAGGTTTGTGTTTTTGATGTTCACTGAGTGTCTACTATATTCCTGGCTCCCGGCTCTGTTTTAGATTCTGGAGACAGGTATGGTCATCTACCTTTCATTTTGGCCAACCTCCCTGTCTCAGCTAGAATTCTCACTGATATAAGCCTTAAAAATGAGGCAACAACAATATAGAGGAAGAAAGAATTATTTGTCTATTGTTCTGGAGATTTTAGGTGTTCAGTCCATGTTAGGCTGGTTACATCTGTGGAGTTAAGGGAATGGTAGCATGAAGAAGGAGGAAGAAAAGGAAGAGAAGGAGGAGAAGGAGGAAGAGGAGGAGGAGGAGGAGGAGGAGGAGGAGAAAGAGGAAGAGGAGAAAGAGGAGGAGGAGGAGGAGGAAGAGATAAGGAAAGTGAGTAAAGTCTGTTTTTATATCAGAGTCTGGAATCATGAGAGCATGTGAAAGGTGCTATACACAGCTTCTAAGGCCACACTCCTAGGGAACTACCTCCTCCAACCACACATCACTTGCCTAGGTTACATTTACCACCAATGATATCATAGCCCTCATAATTTCATTTTATCTACTCTGAATATCAATATATGAGCTCTTTGAGGCTACATTCTATTCCAGAGATCAAGATCTATACTTATTAGATCTCTTTTTGTGTAATTCCCAGTCTTTGGTCATATATAGTAAACACTTTATTATGAAACCATGATTATAATATCTCAAAGTATGGATTGTGTTATAATCAATCATTTTATTTACAATTTTTTCCATCCACAATAAATAACTTCAACTCTTATTAAAAAAAACAACTACATGTTTAATCGATATTTCTATAAATACATTCAATTTTACAGTGCTTTCCATATATAACCAATGTGGTTTCTGCACTATAGACCATAAAGATACATATGTGTTCTGTACCATTTGCTTAGATTTTCCAAGATGTGTTCTTGATGAACGTGTGGAATTATTTTTTTTTTCCCCAGAGGCAAGCATATTGTTTTGGTGTCAATTTTCAGGCCAGTTCTGTACTCAGCAAAAAAATGGAATGTATTGGATTTGCTTGGGTAGAAATTGCTCATGCAATCCACATTTCCAGCCTTGAAAAAATTTATTTAAGTTGGTTTTAGGTATGACATAGAATCAAGAACAATACCATTTCTCACCTATGTAAGGTCTTTGCCAGTGCTACTATTCCATATTAATAATTATATTACAAATTTTTTATGTTGCAGAGGAAGAATTAACTTACTAGTGGTTTCAAATAATGATAGACAGCATGTTTCAGGCATTTCAAGTCTTGGAGTTCAACTGATGGGAAGACTGCTTCTTGGCAAGAGAAGAAAAGCAGTTAGAACTCAATACAGTTGAGATGAAACACAGTGGAATTGGACATAGTACAGAGAGCAAAGGACTGAGAAGAACTCCATGAATCTCACCTGGTGAGCAAAGAGCAGGGTGGTGCCATTTTGGTGCGCTCTTACCAGGACTGGCAGCTGCTGGGACCAGCAGCTCTCAGAGATCAACTCCAGCAAAGAAGGAGTAGCATCCCACTGAGCCAGTGACATCAGAAACTGTCAACAAAAGTAACTGCACTCTCCTCTCCAAACTTCCCAGATGGCCCAATCAGAAGATGTAGTGAAATACTGTGGCTGTAGCTGAACTTATCTCTACCTGCAGGAACCCAAGTGTTATTTTGTCAAAACCATGAGTTAACAAACTGTCCCAGCAGGAGCCTTCCCTGTGTGGCCACAGGGATTTACATGGTAATAAACAGGCCCACAGTTTTCTGTGGGTTTGCAAATCATCCCTGCAGAGGTGGGTGCAGGGGCTACAGTCAGACACAACAGGAATGTGAATTAGCAGACAGCTTCTAGGAACATCTGGGTGGGAGGAACCTAGAGTCAGCAGTTCAATGCACTCCTGCAGGGTATCTAGCAGTCACCACAGGACTACTAACCATGATATCTGTGAGGTAAAATAATTCAGCCAATTATGTTTCAGGCTTGGAAGGCTATAAACTAGCCCCCCACCCTCACCACGTGGTGTTGGGGTGCTACAGGCATCAAGGTCAGTGGCCACCAAGGTCTCATGTGATCATAGCCACCCAGAGCAGCAGGGGTTTCCCTATGGCTAAGTAACTGAGCCACCCAAGCCTCAGGCGTACAACAATAGAATCCCTCCCACCCAGAGCTTGGACTCTGAAATCAGGGAGGCCAGGAGCCAGCAGGAATTCATTTGATCATAGCTAAAGACTGGGAAAGAGTTTGGTCCTGGTATGTATGCATGCCAATGACTGACGATGCTCCATGTGATCACAACCAGCAGATAAGCAGTGGTGTCTCTGGGCCAACAAAGTTTAGTCAGCTGGGCCACAAGTCTGAACAGAGTAAATTCTGCTAAGATTATTCCCAATGTCCACAGAGACCACTCTGCATATTTTCAGAGAATAACAATCTATAGAGCAGTGGAGGTGCCTGTGAGCTACTTAGTGAGGCCCTCTGCAACTCAGTGAGACCCAGTTTCACAATAAAGAATAAAAAGTAGGGCAGGAGGTGTAGCTTGGAGGTCAAATGCCCCTGGATTCCATCTGCAAACCCGCAAAAGTTTGATTATATCAAACAGTTTAGTAGAGGCAAATAAACAGCCCCAGAATAGACCTTATTATGAAGGGAAAACAAATAGACATAGGATACTTACAGAAAAAGGAAGAGCATGCCAAGACAACAGAAATACAAACCTGAGAACTCTGCAAACATGAGAATAAAAACCAGTTAGGAAACAATAACCTCCAACAAATCAACAGCAAAGAAGATCACCTGCAGGAAATGCCAGAAGAAGAATTCAAATTTTTAATTTTCAATATGCCCCAAATCCTCAGAGATTAAATCAGAGAAAGTGCACAGTTCTGTTTAAATGAAAGAATGTATGAATAGAGAAATTTAGGCCATAAGTAATATCCAAAAGAGGGTTTGAGTGGAATAAGGGAGATAAGAAAAAAATTTAAACCTCAGTAGACACTAACCTAGGCAGGCTAGCTTACATTGAAAATAGAGGCTCACTTTTGGAAGACAGCTTATTTCAAACTGACCACACGGACAACAATAAAAAGAAAATATGACAAAACAACAAGAATATCCAAGAAATATGAGATAATATGAAACCACCTAACTTATGATACTACTCATTGAAGAAGGTCTAGAAAAATAATCCAAGTGTATCATAAACCACTTCAGGGAAATAATAGCAGAAAATTTCCCGAAAAGAGAAAATGACTTGGACACCAATGTACAGGAAACATTCAGAAAACAAACAAGATAAAATAAAAAAACTTTAAACAGGAAGACAGCTTATTTCAAACTGACCACACAGACAACAATAAAAAGAAGAAAATATGACAAAACAACAAGAATATCCAAGAAATATGAGATAATATGAAACAACCTAACTTATGATACTACTCATTGAAGAAGGTCTAGAAAAATAATCCAAGTGTATCATAAACCACTTCAGGGAAATAATAGCAGAAAATTTCCCCAAAATAGAAAATGACTTGGACACCAATGTAGAGGAAACATTCAGAAAACAAATAAGATAAAATAAAAAAACTTTAAAACAATCATCTAATAATCAAAATGACTTACAAAAAGACCAAAGAAAGAATCATAAAAGCATTAAGAATTAAAAAGTATGTGACATTTAGGAGCAAAACAATAATAATTACTCCAGACTTCTCAACCCAAGTCATGAAAGCCAGGAGGGGCTGGCATGATGTACTCCAGATCCTAAAATAAAACAACTTCCAACCCAAACTGCTATATTCAGAAAGATATTTTTTAAATTGATGGAGAAATAAAAACTTTCTAAGATAAGGAGAAACTAAAAGAATTCGCTTTTAGTGACTTTTAGTCACTTAGAAAAACTACTTAAAGAAATAAAAAGAAAAAAAAAATGTGTATACCAGAAATAGAGGAGGGGTGAATTACAAAATATGAGTAACTAAGGGAAGGAAAAATAATACTTTACAAAATAGAAAATATAACTCAAAATTATAGGAAACAAAAATTATCTCTCAATAATATCATTGAATGTCAAAGGTCTAAGTTCCCCAACTAAAAGGCAAAGACTAGAAATGCTAGAAATGAGGATTAAAAAACATAATCCATCTAATTGCTGCTTGCAAGAAACTCATCTTATAGCCAAAGATATCCATACACTAAAGGTGAAAGGATAAAGTTATACTATGTAAAGGGAGACCAAGTCAAACAGGGGTAACAACACTCATAATGACAAAGCAGACTTTAAGCTACAACATATCAGAAGAGACAAAGTGGGTCACTTCTTATTGATAAAAGGATCAATCCAACAAGAAAATTTAATGATAGTAAATATTTATGCCCCAAATGTGGGTGTGCCTACTTTTATAAAACAAACTCTTGGGAACATTAGGTCACAAATAAACCCAAATACAGTAATATTGGGAGACTTCAACACACCACTGATCTTCTGGTCAAAAGAGGAGTAAAGACTCTTCAGACCTAAAAAAATACTATAAACCAAAAAGACCTAATAGATATATAGAGAATATTTCAAACAACAACAGCTCAATACATATTATTCTCAGCAGCTCATGAAACCCTCTTCAAAACAGACCACATTCTGGGACACAAAGCAAGTACCAGAAATTTTAAAAATTTAATATAATTCCCTGCATCTTTTCAAATCATAATAAAATGAAAGTAGAAATCAACTACAGGAAGACCAAAAGAAATTTTTAAAAAATATATGGAGAATGAATGATACAATCATAAATGAGGACTAGATTAGAGAAGAAATAAAGGAAAAATTTAAATTCTAGAATTTATTAAATATACAGACACAACTTACCAAAATTTGTGGGAAACTTTGAAGGCAGTTTTAAGAGGAAAAATTATGGCACTGAGTGCACACATTAAAAAAAGAAAGTTATTAAATAAATAACCAAATGAAATACATCAAAGACCTGGAAAAACAGAAACAGTCTAATCCCAAACCCAGTAGAAGGCAGGAGATTATTAAAATCAGAGCAGAAATCAATAAATCAAAAATGAAAAATAATACAAAAGATTAACAAAGCAAAAACCTGTTTTTTTTTTTGTTTGTTTGTTTGTTTTTGGTTTTTTTTTGCGGGTCTGGGGATGGAACCCAGGGGAATTTGACCTTTGAGCTACAGCCCCTGCCCTATTTTTTATTCTTTATTTTGAAACCGGGTCTCACTGAGTTGCAGCGGGCCTCACTAAGTAGCTGGAGCTGTCCGTGAACCGCGATCCTCCAGGTCTCAGCCTCCCGAATGCTGGGATTACAAGCGTGCGCCACCACGCCCGGCTTAAAAGCCTGTTTTTTTTAAAGAAAAGCAAGATTGATAAACCTTTAGCCATCCTAACCAAAAGAAAGAATCAACTGAAATTATTAACATAAGAAATGAAAAAGAAGGTATCACCACAGATAGTGAGAAAATGCAGATGCTATTTGGAAATTTTATACTTCAATAAAATGAGAAACACAGAAAAAATTGACAGATTTCTAGACATGTACAACCTACCTAATTGACCCCAAAAGATGGAAAATCTTAAATGGCCAACAGCAAGGGAGAAGTGGGAACTCTAAAGCATTGTTGGTGGAATTGCAATTAGTGCAACCACTTTGGAAAACTGTATAGAGGATCCTCAGAAGAATGGAAACAAATTTACCATTTGATACAGCAATAAAAATTCTGGGTATCTACCCAAAAGAAAGGAAACCAAACTACCAAACTAACGCATGACATCTTGGCTGGTTCCATAGTTTGGCAATGGTGAATTATGCAGCTATGAACATAGATACACATGCGATAGTTTGGTAGTTTGGTTTCCTTTCTTTTGGGTAGATACTCAGAAGTTTTATTGCTGGATCAAATGGTAAATTTGTTTCCATTCTTCTGAGAATCCTCCATACTGTTTTCTAGAGTAATTGCACTTATTTGCAATTCTACCAACAATGTATAGAGTTCCCACTTCTCCACATCCTTGCCAGGATTTGTTGATGTTTGTGCTTTGAATGACTGCCATTCTAGTTGGAGTTAGGTGAAACCTCAGAGTAGTTTTGATTGGCATCTCTCTGATTGCCAATGATGCTGAGCATTTTTTATGCATTTATTGGCCACTTGAATTTCTTCTTTTGTGAAGTGTCTATTTAGTTCACTTGCCCATATTTTGGTTGGGTTATTTGTTTTCTTAGTGCTATTTTTTTTTATTTCTCTGTGTATTCTAGATATTAGTCCTCTATCTGAGGTGTAGGTGGCAAAAATCTTCTCCCATTCTGTTGGCTCTTGAGGTTCTTGACAGTTTCCTTTGCTGTACAGAAGTTCTTCAGTTTTATGCAATCCCACATATTGATTCACCTTGTGCCTTTGGGGTCTTGTTGAGAAAGTTTTAATCTGTGCCTATGTGTTACAGTGTTGGACATATGCCCTCTTCAGGGAGCCTCAAGGGCAGTTGATTTTTTACAAAGGAGCCAAGCACATACATGAGAGAAAAAACAGGCTTTTCAACAAATGGTGTTGAGAAAACTGGTCATCCATTTGTAGAAAAAAATAGAATTAAATTCTTACCTCTCATCCTGCAGAGAAATCAACTTTAGATAGATTGAAGACCTAAAAATTAGACCAGAGACTTTGAAGCTACTATTGGAGTGCATAGGTTCAATAATTTAACATATAAGCACCAATAGAAACTTCTTCAAAAAGACCTCAAAACTTAGGAAATTACAATAAGAATTAATAAGCTAGAAAGTTTCAGCTCATCAAAGGAAACCATCAAAAGTCTAATGAGAAAACTTGAAGAATGAAAGAAGATCTCTGCTAGCTATTCCTCTGATAGAGGCCTAATATATAGAATATGAAAAGTACTAAAAAGACTTTAGACTAAAAAAAAACAACAATAAAAAATGGATTATTGAACTAAGTAGACACTCTACAAAAGAAGAGCTACAAATGGCCAATAAATATATTAAAACATGTTTAATATCATTAGAAACCATGGAGATGCAAATAAGAACTGCACTACCCCAATCAGAATGGCAAGTATAAAGAAGTAAAAAAAATGTTGGCAAGGTGTGGGGAATTTGGAATTTTTCTACACTGTTGGTGAGATTGCAAATTAGTTCAGCCACTATGGAGATCATGTGATGATTCCTCAGAAAATTTGGAATGAATCTACCATATAATCTAGCTTCAGCACTCCAGGGTATCTTTCAAAAGGGCTGAAGTCAGGGAAATACAGTAATATCTGCATATTCATGTTCATAACAGCACAGTTCCCAATAGCAAAATGATGGAAAGCACCTAGATGAATGAATTACAAATCATGGAATTCTACTGAATAATAAAGAAGATAAAACGATGTCATTTGCAAGTAAATGGATAAACCTAAAACATTATGCTAAGTGAGATTAGACGCTTACAGAAAGTGAAGTGTCATATGTTTTCTCTAATATATAGAATGTAGTGAGCAATTGGGATACCAGACAGTCTTCAAATAATGAAAAAGAAACTTCAGTGGAGCCAGATGTGTGGTCTAGGGGAAGGGGAGGTGACGCAAGGAGGATCAATGAGAATTATTTCCATCAACATTATGTACATATATGAGAAAACCAATGTCAATCTTAATATCCCGTACAGAGAAGGAGACTGGAATAAGGAGGAAGCCCAAGGAAAGCTGACCAAATACTGTGTATATGTATGTCACTATCACTCTGATTTATCTTATGATGTAAGACTATAATATACCATTAAAAGCAGATATATTTTATACCATACATTATATGTACATAATGATTAGCCAAACAATTTGCACATTGATAAACATGAGAAAATTTGAATGTTTTAAAAATTGCAGCAGCAACTGACTTTCACAAATTTATTTTTATTAGACTATGTTCTGATGTAAAAATGGAAAACATAATTTGGGAATTTATTGTTGTTGGTACTATCTATATAACTAAAAAATGGTCACTGAAATCCTAATGTTATTAAAGTCTTTAACTTATATTAAATAGCCAGTGGTGAACTGTACATATCTGCAAGAGTTCCTGCCAAATTTGCTAATGTCATTTTTGTATAAAGAAAGAGATATTGAGGTCTAACTGTGTTGATCGCCATAATAAGTGCTAAGGTTATAGCCATAAACAAAATAAAGCTGCTACAGAAAATAAGCCAGGAGGGGCACAGACAATAAGAAATAAATGAAAAGATAAATATATATTAAATAAGTAATATGAACCAAAATGAGAATGAAAGGATACTGATAGACAATGTGAGTAAGTCAAGTGATTTAGAATTTGAGAGTGAGCCAACCAAACAACTATTTGGGAAAAGTATGGAATGGGCTGAAAGAGATAGAGTGCAGAGTAATTTGAAATTGAAGCTTCTTCAACTTATCTTGCTGGAAACCAGTAGAACTATGTGGCTATAGTCAAGTGAGCTAGGGCAAAGGAGGTAAAAAATGGAATCAGAGAAGCACAGTGGTAAGATCCCTGTGGTAAGATTCCAAAGAAAGGACTCACATTGCCCCTATGTTAAGGTGTTAAGGGATGTATGCTTAGAGCCTAGCAGAGCAAAATTTAATCTACCCCATAGTAAATGTCCACTGAATGAAAAAAGATGAAAATTACTCAGTATATAAATTACTTAAAACAGTGTTTTGAATTTGTATAATCAATAAGAACTTTGGCAGAACAAAGTGAATGGGGTCATATCTTGTTTTCTACCCTATGTTCTCTGCATCTATTTTGAGTATATATTTTATTCTTCCATACTCTCAATTAAACGTTAAAATCCTTCATGGGCTAGAAGAGTGGACAATATTCATTTGCATCTCTATGGGTAACTTGCTTTGGAAAGGCTTGGACCCTTTCCATTTCAGTCTACTATTTCTTTATAATTCTCAGAAACACAATAGAGGTAAAAAGAAAAAAAATGGAGCAAGCTATCTGCTTTTACTTTGCCAAATCAAGAGTGTATGCCTGTCCTGTTCATGTAATCAAGGTGATGTTTTGAATTTTAGTTTCACTCTATTTTTAACTGAAATAGAGGAAATAGCAAGAATATATTTTGACATTCTTACAAAACATAAAGAGGAAAACATAGGCTTAAATGTTAGAAGAAATAGGTTGTGTTCTGAATCATGTCTCTAGTGCATGGGGAAACAGTAAGTGTGCAGGTCTGAAGTCCCCCACAGGAGTCAGCCATCACATAAAGGCAACTTAGGAATATTTGTTTATATTTTCTCAACTTTAGCTTTCTCATCTACAAAACATGAAAAGTGATAATAGTACTTTATTGACAGAGTTGATGTACCAACTAATAAATTAATGCTATGGATATAGAATACTTATAAAGCACCTATACTATCAATTACAATAGGTGCAAAATAAAGAGTAGTTGTTATTATCATTATCATACTTAACTACATGCTCTTATACAAATTGCTTAGTTTCTGTGATGCTCATCTGAAATCTGAGGGCTATTGATACCTGCCATATAACATTAATAAGAGAAACAAGACAGACTTCCGGGAAGATGGTGACTGAGAAAAGCGGCGTTAATGAGTCCTGCTAACAATCAGTCTCTAATACCACAAAATCAACGCCTTTCATAGCCAAAAAACACTATCAGCAGAGAAATAAAAACTGTAAATACAAGAGAAAGTGAAAAAGAGAACTGGAAGAACAACCAGACACCAGAAAAGAAACCAACCTACAATGCTGCGGCCGGAGCTGTGGTGTGGTGCCGCGCCAGCACCATCTTCCCTCGCAGCACCAGGCTCCAGAGAGGAGGGGGACTCAGAACAAAGCTCAAAACCAGGGAGGAGATAAGCTGGCCTCATGACCAAGGACATGGCAGCAGTGCCATACTGCCGGTGGCAGCGGCGACTTCACTAGATGGCTCCAGACCAGCGCACTCAACAACCAGGTTCCAGAGAGGAGGGGTGGACAGCAAGCTGAGGTGAGCAGCCGCAGATCAGCCAGGCAGAATTCAGCAGTTTTTTTCAGCACCAGGAGCATCTAAAGCTCCCAGGGGCCATGCTCAGCACACCCTGCAGGAACTCAGAGAGGTATCAAAACCAGAAATGAAATACGCCGGCCTCACGGCCGAAGGCGTGACAGTGATGCCATATTGCCAGAGGCAGCAGTGGCAAGTTCACCGAGTCCACTACAGCTCCATCAGTGCACTTAACAACCCTGAGTCAAATTGCGGCCCCTAGGGGAGAAATCCCAGTACTGCACTCCCAGAGACTTGTGCAGATAGTTTCCCTGGGTCGGAGATTTTTGCAGTCCAACCCAGTTGGAGAGTAGCGGCGGCAGAGATATCACACTATAGTTGCAGCTCCCCATGGGAGAACGCCCAGCCTGGCACCCCCAATGTCTAAAGCAGCCGCGATTGACTCCCTGGATTTCAGACTTTGCAATACAACCCAGTAAAGGAGTAGTGGTGAAAAAGATACCACATACTTGAGATCCAGATCACCTTAAATGAAGTCATAGTGACCGAGGGAAGAACCGAGAGAAGGAACAAACTTCCTAGATCATGGGAAAAAGAAATAACAATGGAGCAATGAATGCCCACAACCCCACAACATCAAAACCTGATAAAACAGAAATTCAGAGATCTTTAGAAGATCAAATCAGGAAAATAACTGTAGAAATAATAGAGGACTTTCAAAAAGATTTCAGATAGAGTCTAAAAGAGATAAAGGATGCAATCAATGAAGTAAAGGCCTCAATTCAAAGTACAAACAACCAATTAGAACACATGGAGAATAGAATCTCACTCCTAGAAAATGATCACTCCAAAAACGAATGCATAGTCTCTAATTTAGAAAAAAAAATCCTGCAGCAGTAATTTGACATTGAAGAAATATGGGCCCATTTAAAGAGAGCTAACCTAAGAATAATTGAAATACAGGAGGAAAAAGAAGGTGAAACCAAAGGGATCGACAATCTCTTTAAGAAAGTGATAGCAGAAATTTTTCCAAACATAGAGCAAGAGATCGATACACAGGTCCAGGAAACTTATAGAACTCCCTTTAGAAAGGATCAGAGAAGAGGATCTACATGCCACATAATTGTCAAAATGACCAATGTGGAAGCCAAGTAGAGAATCTTAAAGGCAACAAAAACAAAAGGCCAAGTGACATTCAGAGGCAAACCAATTAGAATCACTCCAGACTTCCCAAACCAAGTCATGAGAGCTAGAAGGGCATGGAGTAACATATTCCAAACTCTGAAAGAAAACAACTTCCAGCCAAAAATTTCCTACCCAGCAAAACTATCTATCAAATTCGATGGGGAAATAAGGAGCTTCCATGACAAACAGAAACTGAAGAACTTTATGTCTTCAAAACCAGAGGTAGAGAAAATACTCAAAAAGATTAACTGCAAAGAAGAAATAGGTAATACACACCAGAACCAAAGAAACAAGATTTCCCATCCAGCAGACAACTAAGCAAAGAAGAATAAACAGTATCTCAAACAGAAATAATATCTTAACATGTTAGGAATTAAAAATTATGCCTCTAAGGCCAGGCGTGGTGGCACACGCTTGTAATCCCGGTGCTTGGGAGGCAGAGACAGGAGGATCATGCAGGTTCGAAGCCAGAGGTGCTGGCTTAAGAGACCCTGTTTCCAAAAATAAAAAGGTATAAAATAGGTCTGGGAGTATAGCCCGGAGGTAGAAGGGCTTCCAGGAACCCCAGTACCAACAAAAAGAAAAAAACAAAAAAAAAAGTATTTCTCTATAATCACACTGAATGTAAATGGCCTCAACTCCCCAATAAAAAGACATAAAGCGGAAAAATGGATTAAAAACCAGAATCCATCCATCTGCTGCTTACAAGAAACACTCCTTACAAATAAAGATAGGAAGAAACTCAAGGTAAACGGCTGGAGCAAGGTAATCCATGCTAATGGAACTCAAAGACAAGCAGGAGTAGCAACTATGATATCAGACAAGTTAGACTTCAAACTCAAACTTATTAGAAGAGACAAATAAGGTCATATTTTACTGGTAAAAGGAATAATCCAGCAAGAGGAAATAACAATAATCAACATCTATGCCCCAAACACAGATGCAGCTACTTTCATAAATCAAACTCTTTGTGACATGAAGTCACACATAAATCCCAATACAATAATACTGGGAGACTTCAACACAACTCTCACAACACTAGACCAATCTTCCAGACAAAGGGTCAGTAAAGATGCCTCAGAACTAAAGAACACCATTAACCAAATAGACCTGTTGGACACATATAGGACATTTCACCCAACTACAGCGGAGTTTACATTTTTCTCAGCTGCTAATGAAAACTTCTCCAAAATAGATCACATCCTGAGACACAAAATGAGCACTAGCAAATTCAAAAAATGTTACATACTTCCCTGTGTCATTTCAGACCATAATGGAATGAAACTAGAAATCAACTATAAGAAGAACCAGAAAAACAATATAAACATGTGGAGACCGACCACCACACTTCTGAATGAGGAATGGGTCATAGAAGATGTAAGAGGTGAAATCAAGAAATTTCTAGGAACAAATGAAAATAAAGATACAACATATAAAAACCTCTGGGACACTTTGAAGGCAGTATTGAGAGAAAAATTTATAGCACTGAGTGCTCATATAAGAAATACAGAAAACCTACAAATAAATAACCTAACGACACACCTCACCTTTGAAAAGCAGGAAAAATTGAACCCCAAAGCCAGTAGAAGACAGGAAATTATTAAAATTAGAGCAGAAATTAATGAAATAGAGTATAAAAAACAATACAGAAAATCAACAAAACCAAAAGCTGGTTTCTTGAAAAAATTAACAAGATAGATAAACCACTAGCCAACCTAACTAAAAAAAGAGAGAGAATCAACCCAAATTATGAAGATAAGGGATGAAAAAGGAAACATTACTACTGACAGTGTAGAAATCCAGAGGATTATCAGGAACTACTTTGAAAAACTATACTCCAACAAAATGGAAAATCTAGAGGAAATTGACAACTTCCTAGATAAATACAATCTTCCTAAACTGAGTCAAAAAGATATAGAACACTTAAACCAACCAATAACAATCAAAAAGATTGAAACAGCAATAAAGAGCCTGCCATCAAAGAAAAGCCCAGGAACAGAAAGTTTCCCAAGTGAATTCTATAAAACCTTTATAGAAGAGCTAACCCCAATACTACTCAAACTATTTCACGAAATAGAAAAAACCAGGACTCTCCCAAATACATTCTATGAAGCCAACATCACACTAATACACAAACAGAATAAAGACAGTTCAAGGATGGAAAACTACAGGGTTATATCTCTGATGAACTTGGATGCAAAACTATTAAACAAAATTCTAGCAACACGCATTCAAAACCACATTAAGAAAATCATATATCATGACCAGGTAGGGTTCATCCTAGGGATGAAAGGCTGGTTCAACATATGAAAATCAATCCATGTAATTCATCATATAAACAGAATCAAGAACAAAAATCACATAATCATTTCAATAGACGCTGAAAAGCATTTGATAAAATTCAACATCCATTTATGATAAAAACACTGCAATGAGTTGGAATAGAAGGAACATATCTCAAAATTATTAAGGCAAGCTACAATAAGCCCACCACCAACATCATATTAAATGGGGAAAAACTTCAAGAATTCCCCCTAAAAACAGGAATGAGACAAAGATGTCCATTATCACCACTTCTCTTCAATATAGTACTAGAGACCCTAGCCAGAGCAATAAAGCAAGAAAAGAAAACCAGAGGAGTACAGACAGGAAAAGAAGACCTCAAACTTTCACTATATGCAGATGACATGATACTATATTTAGAAAACCCAACAAACTCAACCAAAAGGCTTATAGAACTGATCAACAATTCAGCAAAGTATCTGGATACAAAATCAATCTTAAAAAATCAGAAGCTTTCCTGTACACCAACCATAAACCCACTGAAAAAGAAATTCAGAAAACACTTCAACTCAGGATCTCCCACAAAAAAATAAATAAATAAAATACTTAGGAATAAACTTAGCTAGGAAGGTAAAAGATCTCTACAAAGAAAATTATAAAATACTGAAAAAAGTAATCGAAGATCTTAGAAGATGGAAGGATCTTCCCAGTTCATGGATTGCCAGAATAAATATCATTATAATGGCCATCCTTCCAAAAGTGATCTACAGATTTAACACAATGCCCATTAAACTACCAAGATCAATCCTCACAGACATAGAAAAATCAGTCCTTAAATTTATCTGGAATAACAAAAAGCCCAGAATAGCCAACGTAGTTCTCAGCAACAAAAACCATGCAGGAGGAATCATAATACCTGACTTTATACTATAAAGCCACTGTAATAAAAACAGCATGGTACTGCCACAAAAACAGATACATAGACCAATGGAGCAGAATAGAAGACCCAGAAACAAGTCCACATACTTTCAGCCAATTGATTTTTGACAAAGGGGGCCAAAAACATACACTGGAGAAAAGATAGCCTGTTCAACAAATGGTGTTGGCAAAACTGGTTAACCATCTGCAGAAAATTAGAAATTAATCCCACTGTCTCACCCTGTACAAAAGTCAATTCAAGATGGATCAAAGACTTGGAAATCAAACCAGAGACCTTGAAGCTCCTTGAAGAGGGCATAGGTCCAACACTATAACACATAAGCACAGATAAACACTTTCTCAACAAGACCCCAAAGACACAACAAATTAAAAGGTGAATCAATACATGGGACTGCATGCAACTGAAGAGCTTCTGTTCAGCAAAGAAAACTATGAAGAGCCTCAATAGAGATCCAACAGAATGGGAGAAGATTTTTGCCACCTACACCACCTATAGAGAATCTATATCTAGACTATACAGAGAACTCAAGAAAATCAACACTAAGAAAACAAAGCATCCAATAACAAAATGGGTAAGCAAACTAAATAGACACTTCACAAAAGAAGAAATTCAAATGGCCAATAAGTGCATGAAAAAATGCTCAACATCACTGGCAATCAGAGAGATGCAAATCAAAACTACCCTGAGATTTCACCTAACTTCAACTAGAATGGCAATCATTCAAAACACAAACAACAACAGATGCTGGTGAGGATGTGGAAAAGTGGGAACTCTAAGACATTGTTGGTGGGATTGCAATTTAGTGCAACCACTTTAGAAAACAGTATGGAGAATCCTCAGAAGAATGGGAACAAATCTACCATTTGATCCAGCAATACCACTTCTAGGTATCTACCCAAAAGATAGGAAACCAAACTACCAAACTAATGCATGTGTATCTATGTTCATACCTGCACAATTCACCATAGCCAAACTATGGAACCAGCCAAGATGTCCATCAACAGATGAATGGATTATAAAACTGTGAGATATGTACACAGTGAAATTTTACTCAGCCATTAAAAAAAACTCAATTACAACATTTTCAGGGAAATGGATGGAACTGGAGGACATTATGCTAAGTGAGATTAGTCAGTCACAAAAAATAAGAAATCAGATGCTTTCCCTAATATGTGAGTTAGGGAGAAATGGGTCATAGGAAGAACTCTAAATGTAAAAGGAAATCCTATAGAGAAGCAAACAAGTCAACCTAAATAAAGTAGGAGAAAGGAGGGGGGAAGAGGAAAATCTCTAAAACACACAATGTACTTAAACATATCAAAGTCAACCACTAAGCCAAGCAAGGGAAGGACGGACAGGGAGGGAATGGGGTTGGAATTGGGTAGGGGTTAAATCAGTGATGTGTACATGTATGTACACACAATTTTTTTTTACCCCAATATGATGTATGAATATAATGCACCAATTAAAAAATTTTTTAAAAAAAGAGAGAACCAAGTGAAATCTGATATGCAAAGAGTCTATCATATTGCTTGTCACAGAATGATAATTTTGAAATTATTATTTGAGTTGATTTTTAAGAATTCAGAATATGACTCATGGATCCCTCATATACCACAAAAATATCATTTTTGTCATTTCTGCTTTTGAGTATGATTGAATGTTAGATTCTATAAACCATACTTTAATTGTTTTCTTTCAATATCCTATGTTGAAATGGCAGACCCATAAGGAAATAACATGCAATTGTTTTTACCTTTAAAACATTAGATTTATGTCAGGTATGGTGGTGCATGCTTGTAATCCCTGCACTTGGGAGGCAGAGACAGGAGGATCTCGCAGGTTCGAAGCCAGCCATACCGACTTAAGAGACCCTGTTTCCAAATAAAAATATAAAAAATAAGTGTCTGGGAGTGTGGCCGGAGGTAGAAGGGTTTCCAGGAACCCAGTACCACCAAAAGAACAAAACAAAACAAAACAAACCATCAGATTTAATCAACAAGAGGAGAATATATTACCTCCCAAAAGTGGTCATTCATAGAAATGCAGGTTTTGGTATTACTGAGTTTGCCAGCTCCAAGTAGTTTAGTGATGCAGGATTTTCTGTCTTCTATTTGGGTATTTGCCAGATTTGCCTTTCAATAAACTATTCTCATGGTTGGAAGAGGTGTCATAAATAGGTATCACAATGTCCAGAGGCAAAAGGAGAAAATGGGGACTGTATCTTAGAAGTCCTCAACACACCTTCCTTCACATTTATTTGGTCAGATCTGAGTAATCTACCCTACAATAAACTAATCCTTGGCAAAGAGAAAGGTGCACAAGTATTTACAACCAGGGCTTACTTCTGGGTCGAATCATCTTCTACAGGGTAGAGAAGAACATTGGACAAAATCAGAGTTCTGTTCTCAAGGACGAAAGACTAGGTTACAGGATTGACAACAACATGTTTGTTATAGACTTCCTATGAAACCTTGCAAAATGAGTTCTATAACTATCAATTAAAATTCAGTCATGCTGAGATCCTATTCATGTGGGTTCAAAGCATTGACTGTCCACTGGAACAGTAGCTATTCTCATGTTTTTCTCCCCAGACTGTTACATAATGGGCGGGTCCCAAGCCCTTGATATTCACAAAACAACCCTGTTGGTTTTTATATATACCCCCAAGACAAAGAGTTTTCAAAGAATCTCCTATGCCAGATTAATTGTATTTTGCCCTCAAGCCAACTTTCCACCTTCTAAGATGCCAGTAGAATGTGGGATGATCGATGCAATAGAGAGAATTTGTTCTTAAGCTTGTCAGTTTTCAATAGTAATATTGTCAGTGATTTAAGAGGAAAGAAAAAATGCTAGCTTTGCTCCCTATTTATGGAATACAGCCTGCCATAAATTCATCTTTTTTTTCTCTTAAAAGCATTTGATTTTCTTCTTTGTTGGTGCCTCAAGTAGTGTCTGGCAGGATCAACTGGGGAGGATTTGATATCAATAGGGATTGCTTTCTGAACAACAGTTGAATGTGAGAAACAAAGTTAAAAACTAGACAGCAGGAAATATTTCTTGCCAAGAATACAAACTGACCATGAGCTGGCTACAATCACATGTTTAGCAATAGAGAGTACACACACCTCAATTTGAAATTTGCAAAATAGAGTTCTTTTAAAAAGGTGTTATATAAGATACTGAAGAAAACTCCCTTAAATAAGTGTTTGCTTACATAAACCTAATTTCTATAAGTGGAGAAATCTATTCTTCATCTCCTTATGATCTTTCTTCTGCTCTCAAAAGTCTAGTATCTTTACATATTCATTATTCATTTTCAAGCCCAATAATCCTTCCTCTATTCATGAATTCTTTTTCCATTATTGATCACTCCCACCACTGCTCAAAAGCATTAATTGTCTTTCCATCATTACTGCTGATGCTGATGCTTTGTGCCATCAATTTCTCACGTGGATTACTGAAATGTTTCACTTAGCCATTTTATTCTTGAACTTTGTAGACTCTGTATATATTTTTATTTATTTACTTATTTTTTATTAAACAAATTTTTTATTGAACACAAATGGTATACATTTAAACTATATTTGGTGCCCTCTCCCCTCAGCCCCCGTTTTTTCTTTCCCCCTCCCACCAATGGTTGTCCAGGTTAACCATGTCATATTCATAATTTTACACATATTTGGATGTAGACCCTCATTAATCAAGATCAGCTTTCCTCCTCTCCTATCTTTCCATTCAAACTTTGCTGATATTTCCCCTCCATTATTTGGTCCCACTGGTATCCTTTGTGTTTCCTAGTTTGGGCATATTAGAGGAAACCTATGTACCTTCTCCTTCTGTGCTTGGCTGATCTCACGTAACATAATGTTCTTTAGGACTTTCCATCTTCTTGCAAATGATATAATTTTGTTCTTCTTTATGGCTGAATAGAATTCCATTGTGTGTATTTCCCACAGTTTTGCTATCCATTCATCTGTTGATGGAGATCTGGGTTGGTTCGATATTTTGGCTATTACAAATTGTGCTGCTCATTCATATATTCTTTGGGAAAAAAGTTGTTTTAGATGGTATGGTGCATTTCCACCAACAGTGTAAAAGAGTTCCTCTTTCCCCACATCCTCGCCAGCATTTGTTGTTATTTGATTTCTTTATGCTTGCCACTGTGACTGGGGTTAGATGGAATCTCAGTGTAGTTTTGATTTGCATTTTCCTGATGGCCAGTGATGTAGAACATCTTTTCATGTATCTATTAGCCCTTTTTATCTCTCCTTTTGTGAAGTGTCTATTTAGTTCATTTGCCCATTTCTTGATTGGGTTGTTTGTTTTGCTAGTATAGAGTCTTTTAAGCTCTTTGTATATTCTAGATATTAGCCCCCTATCAGAATGGTGGCTGGTAAAGATCCTTTCCCATTCTGTAGGCTTCCTCTTTAGGTTGTTGATAGTTTCCTTTGATGAGAAGAAACTTTTTAGTATGATGCTATCCCACTTGTTTATTCTTGCTTTAATTTCCTGAGCTTTGGAGGTTTTGTTGAGAAAGTTACTGCCTGTGCCAATATGTTGTAGTGTTGAACCTATGCTCTCCTCTACTAACTTCACAGTCTCAGGTCAAAGCAATTCTCAGCAATAAGAAACATGCAGGAGGCATTACAATCCCAGACTTCAAACTATACTATAGAGCAATAGTAGTAAAAACAACATGGCACTGGCACAATAACAGATATACTGACCAGTGGATTAGAAGAGAAGATACAGAAACAAATCCACACATCTTTAGTCAATTAATCTTTTGACAAGGGGGCCAAACTCATACGCCAGAGAAAAGACAGCCTTTTCAACAAATGGTGCTGGGAGAACTGGCTAACCATTTGTAAAGAGATGAATCTAAACCCCTATATCTCACCAAGCACAGGAATCGACTCTGTATATATTTAAACGAAGATGTTATTATGGTTTTGATATATAAGGTTTTAAAAGAGGTCATCTTTTATCAAAAATATTCATTTGATGTAATTTAATCATGAAGGTTCAAATCTCATCAGTAGATAAGTACATTGATGGATTAATGGATTTATTAAACAGTACAGTTGGCAGGCATGGTTTGGCTGGAGAAGTTAGGTCCCTGGGGCTGTGGTTTGGGGATTATATAAGTCACTTGTCTCCCATCCTTGCTCTTTTCTTCCTGAGACCATGCCCTTGGTTCCATAGATGTGAACCAGCTAAGATGGACTGAAACCCAGAACTGTAAGCAAATAAATCTTCTTTTCTCTAAATTGTGGTCATCAGGTACTTTTGGTCACAACAGTAAGAATGCTGACTGCGACAGCTGACAATTATACATTCTAAATAGACTAATGGAGCCAATGACCACTAGAAATCAGAAGAGGGATGGTGATAGGCATAATTACTAATTAAAATAATGAGCATAAGCAGTTTAAATTTACCATCAAGTCTATAATATAATCTTAAGAGATGAATTCCTTTAGTTCAGAGAAAAAGGTATAGACATGGGCATGGAAAATGGAGGTTTATTAGTTCAATCTAGAGAGGAGCAACTGGATCAATGTGTGGTTTAAGTCTCCAGACTGATGACACAATGAAAATGAAGAAAAAGTAGGTAAACCAGAGGAACTAAAGGTAAATAATGAAGCAGAGAATACTTCACATAGCACAAATTCTAGCTAGAAAGAGATGTGAGGTTCTATGGCTATACTCTGATTCACTGTCCAAATGATCATTTTCAAGGTACAAAATTAGTCTGGCATTTGAGAAAATTTTTTCTTTCATCACAACCAAAGAATCTTCTTTCCCTTTATAATTTGAAAACTCAGCTAAGTTGGAAATATCTGAAGGGTTCTAGCTTGAAGGACATAAGTGGTGGGGGATATATACACAGGATTGTTCTGCATGGGCCCTGTGACACTGGCCACTCCTGCTAATCTCGTTCTATCTTTATTGAGGGTCAGTCTTCATCTCTTTGATATGCCTCATCCTCTATCATTTTTGATATAATAGTAGATGTTCTATCTTCTTAAAAATTTCATTCACTTTTCCGGGTTCAAATCTATATATTCATGACAGCCTCCAACCTAGGACACAGTTCTGAATTTTATAATCACTTGTCAAATATCCACTGAGCTGCATTTAGATATCACAAACATCTCAAGGTGAACTCTCCCTTTTCATTAGAGCTAAATTTTCTAATGCAGTTTTTTCTTTTGATAGTATTGTCATTTTAATAATCTATCTTGACACCTTTCAGTGAACCTTTCTTCTCAGTCTTTATGCAAGATCCTCCAGTCCCACAGCCATCACTCATGTTCAGGTCCTCATATGTCATGTAGTTGATTATAACTGTTTCCAAACTGGTCTTTTGTCTTCCAGTTGCTTTCACTTCTACTTTGTCCCATACAACCCTGCATAGTAATTTACCTAAAGTGTATTCTTGATCATTACTATCACTATTCAAAACATTCATTTTCTCATTTTCTCTCCATCATCATTTCTAATGCAATAGGCTATCATCAATTTCTCACCTGGATTACTGCAATAGACTTTTTATTGGATTATCAACTACCATGACTCAATCAAGTTGGTAATTAGTGATTAAAGTGAGTGTTTTTAAACTCAAATGTGAACATGAAATTCCATGCTAATAGCACTGTAAGGGTTCTCTGAATCCCTTAACATGGCTTCATAGGCCTTTAAAGATCTAGTTGATTACCTCTTTCTATCACTTCTAACCCTACCAGCACTCCACAACCCTCTAAGAGTAGATAACAAAGAGATAACCAATAGCAGATGTCTCCTCCTATCAGACATGCATCTCATGTGGGTATAAACCAGTTAATTACTTAGCAGTTGACTTAAGGCCACTGTGTAAACAAATCTGATGCTTTGTTTCCATGATGCCAGAAAAAATGTTGGTTGAAAATGAAAAATCCAGTCAATCTGGAAGCATCTCAAATATCCAGATGTTTGGTATCATGTTGACAAAACAGCCAGATGATTGAGAAAGAAATTTTCACTTTTCCAATTAAAATATATTTGGTTTCCAGTACTTATCAAAGGGACAAACATACCCAAGTGGCTTTCTTGAGAAAATAAATTCCAGGTTGAATTAGAACCAACAAAGGGTATGAAGGGGTAAGTCCTACAAGTTATTGAAGTTATAGGACTTCAAAGGCAATAAAATTTTCTGAATTTCTATAAATCTCTAACAATAATCTGAGCTGTTATTAGTTGATTCTCCTGACATTAACTGTGGCAATGATGTCTCTGTCTAGAAATTTCCAGAGATACCCTAAACTACAATAGGCATGAATCTACATAAGTTGCTCAGGAAGAGTACCTTTTGTGTACAAGCCAATTTAGTTACCTAGAATATTACATTATCTATGTATGAAGCTGACACTTCAATGTGTACATTATAGTCAAGACAAACCAAAGAGGTGAGGAAAGACTGATCCAATGACAAAATTTTTCTCCAAGCACAATATAGGCTACATGTAAACATTCAGTAAAAAAATGAATTGTATTGTTTTTGGGTCACCTGAAGTGAAAAAATAAACAATAATTTAACTTACCCATCAGATTTATAAGAAAGTAAGAACTACCAAACTAATGCATATGTATCTATGTTCATAGCTGCACAATTAATTCCCAAACTATGTAGCCAAGATGTCCATCAACAGATGAATGAATTATAAAACCACAAGGTATGTACATAATGGAATTTTACTCAGCCATAAAGAAAAACACAATTATGTCATTACAGTGAAACGGATGGAACTGGAGAAGATTATGCTAAGTGAGATTAGTAAGTCACAAAAAATAAGAAATAGGATGTTCTCCCTAATATGTGGAAGCTAGGGAGAAAATGGGTCATAAGAGGAATTCTAGATGAAAAAGGAGATACTATAGGTGAGCAAATAAGGCAACCTAACTGAGGGGGATGGGAGGAGAGAAGAGTGAAGTTCCTTAATGTACATGATGGACTTTCACAAACATATTAAAGTCAATCACTAAGCCAAACATGAGAAGGAGGGAGAGGGAAGAAATGGGGCAATATTTGGGTAATGGCTAACTGGGTGATGTGTACATGTCTACCTCTACCATCTTGTACTCCATTAAGATGTATGATTACAATGCACAAACAAAAAACAAAAAAAGAAAGTAAGAGGATATGGTACACTCACCCAGAATACTATAGAGAATTTTAATATGAAAATTTAGCACAGGAAATGCTGAGAAGTATGAGCAAACTCAAGGAGAAACTATAGAAGGTATCTGCATAATTTGTGTCCAAATGTACTAAAAATAGTTTATTTATAATTGAAGCCTATGAAGTCTATTACCAAATTCCTCCCATGTACTAGAGATATTTGTTAGTGATATATTACCTAGGCAAACATTTATTGTTGTGGGAGTCAGCTGTTACAATTTCTGACTTGAATAATGTTGGTTAAAAAGGGCTGCTGTCTTAAATGTGTGCCCCCCAGGCAATGTGTATACAATTACTCAATTTTCAAACATGAAAAGGGTCCATTGCAAAACTTAACATCAGCTGGTTGAAGTTCATGGAGAACTTATTTTCATCGAGGAGAAGTAATGGGAACACTTTCAAGGTAGGAAGTTACTGATACACATAAAGTGGAAGATGAGCAAACCCAGTCTCAAGAGCTCATCTATAGGTGAACAACAAGGATAACAGCAACAGCAACAAAAAAACTCATTACAAAATATGATACATACAATCTAAGCAGAAAAGAGGTAACTAGTTATATCTTTTCTACTAAATAAAGGTGTTATCCTATTAGATTGTGTGGGAAATCATATTAATACATGGTTTAAATGAATGTAATTTTCTCTTATCAGAAAATTAATTAAATAAAATCATTTGTGGGATTATTGTACCAATTGCTTTTATAGCTACATTATTTATATATCTTTTAAATTTTAACTGGCTAGAAAAATGGGGACTTAAAGAGGTTTCAGACATCCTTTCAGCTCTAGAATTACATGATTATGGTATAGAATAGTCAGGTACATCTGTTCCATATACAGGAACATGATAGGTTTCATGGAAACAGAATATTTTTTTTCTAAGCAATGACAACACTAAGTTTTGAAGAATTTTGTGAATTCTAAGAAAGAACACGTGGCCCTGATTTTATGAGGCAGAAGATGGTATTTTATTATTTTAGAAGGAAATCAAACGTTGAAAGCTTCCTGTGGGTATGCTATTTCTTGGGAATCAGGATGTAACTCAGAGCGCAATTAATTTCCACAGATATATACATCCTGTCCACTCAGGCATATGCATAGCAGTAGTTAAAATTTCAAGTGGAAAACTCTTTACCACATGGGAAACAAATACAATGTTGAGATCAAGTATGTGGAATTTATCCTCAAACATTTGGTTATGATTAGCCCCAACTAGTATACAATAAAAATATATTCAAAGAGCTAGGGTGCGTGCTCAGCAGAAGGCTGATAGTTCTTTAAAGTTCTGTTCTATTATTAAATTTCTTCTGCTTTCATATTAAACTTCAATTAAACAGTCTTACTGGTTCACTGGTTTAGGTTTCCATTCAAAATGAACATTTGTCAACAGATGCATTTATAAAGGGCTGTGGTTTTTTTGGGCATATACAGTGTTATTATCCAGACCATCTGGCTATTCTATGATGGTGTTTCTTATTTGGGCTCTCTCCTTGACATAATTATTTATTATACTTAATTTGCTCAATTTCTTCATAGAGAATTCTTTCTTCTCTCATACCTCCTGGAACCAAAATAAAAGTAAGCTGACAAATTAAAAAGGTTACAGGAGGTGAAGAGACCTTTCTACACGACATGGCCTGACTGCTTTTTTATTTTTATTTTTACTACTAAATGTACCCTGATTAGGGAGAACGGTCAATTTAAAAAGAGAAATGTGACATTAACATTTTTAAAAGAAATTGTTTCCAAATATGAATACTTTCTAGGGTTTATTTGCTTCTTTAATTTTAGAAACCTTGGCTACTTTTCAAATGCTTAAGAAACATCAGCTTTATTTTCCAAGGTTTATCAGGCTAATGAACTATGCTTTTCTTACCCAAAGGTTTAGTCAGGATGTGTGTGTGGTGGGGTTAGAGAAGGCAGGGAGAAGATAAAAGCATGAATGTGTGTACCTAAAGGCTCCATACAGGAACAACATGAGGACCTAAGAGCATGTGCCTTTCTCTTATTCAGAGACAAGAAGCAAGTTAAAAATGCAGGGTTTTATAAAGAAGTGGCATTTTCTCATGAGTGTAAGCCAAATATATAACAAGGATGGTAGTAATCAAAGAAAATTAAAAAAAGAAAGTATGTCACATCCTGATAATTATTTTATTATGAATACACAAATTACTAAATTTGTTGTTAAAAGCAGTTATAAAGTTTTAAGAAAAAATGTATTGGGAAAACAAATCATTGAACATTAAATAAGTATTTGTTGTTTCCAAAGTGAAACTGTCTATAAATGATCTAACAAACATAGCAGGAGAGCTTGGTCACTATAAAAAAGACCAAAACAAATAATTAAATATAAATACACAAGTAAATAAGAATATCTGCCCTTTATAATATCAGAAAATACTTTCAGTGAAATTAGTTAGAAAAATGGTAGAAATTTATTTAAAAGAATAATGGATAGGCTGGGCGTGGTGGTACATGCTTGTAATCCCAGCATTGGCTGAGATAGGAGGATCCCACAGGTTCAAAGCCACCTCAGCTACTCAGTGAGGCTCTCAGCAACTTAGTGAGACCCTGTTTCCAAAAAAATAGAAAATAGGTCTGGGAGTATAGCACAGAGGTGAAAAAGCCCCTGGGTTCCACCCCCAGCATCATACACACACACAAAAAGAATAATTGATGATACAGAAAGAACAAAGGAAATAAAATACTTTAAGATAAACTTTGTGGAACTGCACTCAGTATTTATATTGCATTTTATGTGATATAAAGATGCAAATACTTAAATGCTCTTTTGTTATTTAGATTATTTTATAAATTCTTATTCTTAATTTATTTGTTAAATACATACTTTAGGGGGCAAAGCTATGTCATAAAAGATAAACAGAGGAGTGTTAAACTTATTGCAGTTCAAAGCTCCCTGAAGTGCTGAAAATTCAGTTCTGGCATTTCCTTGTGAATAATATATTCTATGAAAGTTTACCCTTGGAAATGATCCACAATTGTTACTAACATCACGAAATGAGACAATCAGACATTATGATTCTCCTAGTGGAGCAAAACACCACCTATGAAGTAGTTTTGAGTAAAAGAAAATTGAGCCTAATGCTCATTAAACCACTTCATGTCTCCAAGAACTTACATGAACTGTGGAGGAAAGATACACATGTAAAATGACACCTACAGGCAGGCCATCAGCAAAGTCCAGACTATGGGAAACTCGAGGACAAAATAAGTCTCCAACAAAACTTGGGGGGGAAAAGATCATAGAAGTCCTTATAGATCAACGTAAATTTAGGAAATATTCCAATCAATTGCAATGTATGTACCTTATTTACATTTATAAGCAAAAATAGTAAATTATAATGAATTTGTGATTATATTTTTAAAGACTACATATCTTTTAGAGATAAGCTATATTCTGAAACATTTTGAGATAACGTATAGATTTCTCCAAATAAGTGGGTGCTAAGGGGATAGGCATTAAGGTGGTAGGAAAGAGATAAGACAAGACTAGTCATAGTAGATAATAGTATATACTATTCTTTTTACTTTTGTATGTGGAAGACATTAAACATTTAATACAATACTTGACTAGCTGGCCATAGTGATGTATACGTGTAATTCTAGTACTTGGGAGACTGAGACAGGTGAATTTTAGGTTCACAGTCAGCTTCAGCAACTTAGCAGAGCCCTCTGCAACTTAGTGAGAACCTGTTTCAAAAAAAAAAAAATAGGCCTGCGGGTGTAGCTCAGAGGTAGAATGCCTATGAGTTTGATCCCTAATACCCTGTACACACACAGAATTGTCTAATCACTTAAGAGAAATACCATTTTATTATATACTATTTAACAGAGTATTATTTTAAAATGATATGCTAATTTAATATAAAATTATCTAGTGAATATTATAGAGAAATTTAATTGCTCAGAGAAAGAGAACTTACTCTTTTTTTTTTTTTTTTTTGGTGGTACTGGGGTTCCTGGAAGCCCTTCTACCTCTGGACTACTCTCTCAGACATTTTTACATTTTTTTTGGAAACAGGGTCTCCTAAGCCAGTGCGCGCGGCTGGCTTCGAATCTGCGCTATCCTCCTGTCTCTGCCTCCCAAGCGCGGGAATTACAAGCGTGCGCCACCACGCCCGGCAACTTACTCCCTTTGAAACCAGGGCAGGACTTGCTACAGTCATACTACGATGCAATAATGACAAAATCTAAAAACCTAAAACTTGTTTTGTTATTAATAATGTATTGTAAAGGAATCATCAGAAAGTTAACAAAAGATAAAGTAATGTTAATTTAATGATCTTCTCAGAATATACCACAGAAATGGCAGAAAAGCTTCTCATTCCCTCAGGCCATAACTTTGCACATCCTTAAATCATTTCTCTTTAGGTAAGACTCTCTGGATGTCAGAGAAAATCATCTGTAAGGAGAGGACAGAGAGCCTTCTCACCTGCCTCCAGGATAATTCCATCCAGGATTGTTTTAGTTCCTTTCTAACTCAGGTGTATTATAGCTCTGGATCTTTCTTTTTCTCAATTGCAGTTGTAATCTTGATTGAACTTTGTCAGTCCACCCTATTTTTCTAGCCTTTCCAAATTTCACATCTGGGTCATATTTAATTGCCAAATCCTCATATTACTTACAATACAGATTTTCTTTTTTTTCAATTAATAATACCAATTTAAATTTTTCCTATAAATTCTAATTTCTTAATGAGAGTTTCAGACTTACAGAAAAACAGGGTAAATGCAATAAGATATCACATAACCATGGCCTAAATTGATAATAGTTTGTCATATTTGCTTATCTATATGCATATCCATCTTAGATGGATAACTTTAAAACAAATGACAAATATCAATTCATTTTGCCACAAAATACTTCAATGTATATTTTATATATTTTGCATATCTTTCTTGTTATAAATATAAATTTATTTATATAAAATAACTACTTACTTTTCTCTCCTTTCCCGTATTACTTACACATATTGGCTGGAAGTAAACTTGATAACTTAGTCATCATATAACAAAATATTTGGTAAGACTGGTACTGAATTTGTTGAATAATTAAAATAGCATGTAATAATTCATGCAATACTTGTCAAGATGATACAATACTGCATTTTGGAAAAAGGGAAGAATATCTTCACTTGTGTAATGGATAGGTGCATCGTGTTAAGCGGAACATAGACTTCATTGTATTAATGTTCAAACATGTAGAAATCTATGCATGATTCTAAGAAATAAAGGGATGGAGTGTACCAATTATTAACTTTTTGCCTCTTAGATGCAATTCTACTACTCTTTATCCTGTTATGTGATACTGAAGATTGTTATAAAAGCATCTGGAGCCCCTCCTCCCCTCTCTCTCTGTATTGTTCTACTATTCTACCATGCATGGAACACCATGAAGCTCACACCAGAAGCTGAGTAGATGCTGAATACATCCTGGACCTCCAGAATTTTGAGCCTATAAAAAAACCTCTTATTTACTCTTTTAAAAATATTTTATTGCTGCATTGTAGTCATACATCCTGTGTGTGTGTGTGTGTGTGTGTGTGTGTGTGTGTGTGTGTTACTGGGGATGGAAAACAGAAGATTTCTACCTCTGTTCTACACTCCTAGACCTATATTTTTATATTTTATTAGAAACAGAGTCTAAGTTGCTGAGAGCCTCACTAAGTAACTGAGGCTGGCTTCGAACCTGTGCGATCCTCCTTGCGATCCTCCTGTCTCTTCCTCCATAGTACTGAGATTACAAGTGTGTGCCACCACACCTGGCTTGTAGCCATACATCTTAATGGGATAAAAGATGGTGGAGACATATATGCATTCATCACACAATTAGCCCTTACTCAATTACCTCCTCATTCCATCACACTCCCTCCTTCCCCATGCTTGGCTTAGTGATTGACTTTGATATTTTAAGTACATCATGTGCTTTAGAGAGTTTCTCCCTTCCCCCCTCCCATCCCCTTAGTTAGGTCACCTTATTTATTCAGGAGGAACTCTAGACGAAGAAGGAGATTCTATAAATGAACACTCCAGTTTTTCTAACATGATAACTTCATCACATCATCCTATACTCAAGAGCCTCCAAATGTTTTCTAATTATATTTTGCTGACCAGCAGTCGAGATTCTTCTAAATATCTGTAGAACTGAATTGGCCAAATTATGTTATGAGCATGTTCAAATAGGTAACAATGAATCTCACTCTTATTTATAATTATAATGCATAAAATTTTTTCAAAGATTCTTCTAGATTTGTCCCCAAGTCACCAATAAGTATTGCTTCCTTCTCCACATTCTGAAGTATTGCTTTGTTCTCAAGTTACACTGTCCTATCTTCTGTACTCTGTTGCTTCCAAGGCTCTTGTGTGCCTCCCTTGACTTCTAAGGAGTTTGAATGTTTATTTTTATTATTATTATTATTATTATTATTATTATTATTATTATTACAGTACTAGAGATAGAACCCAGGGACATTCTACTCCTGAGCTATACTCTCAGTTCTATTTTTTATTCTTTATTTTGAAACATGGTCTCACTAAGTTGCAGAGGGCCTCAATAAGCAGTGAGGCTGTCCATAAACTCGTGATCCTCTTGTCTTAGCCTTTCAAGTACTGGGATTACAAGTAGGTACCACCACACCTGGCTACAGATATTGCTATTAAATACAACCTATAGGCATTTAAAGTATATTTATCTTCAAGTATATTGGGCTTTAAGTAAAAACCCAAATCATTTGTTCTCTGTACTAATCAGAATCACAGTAAATTATATAGGTTCTCCAAGAAAAAAGGGACCAAAACAGTCACATGTCTTTCTCTTCCAAAGCCAAAGTGTTCTTTAGAGTGGTCTCTAGCTCATGTTTACTTTTTTCCCCCCTGTGAAGTCCTTCAGTCCATGGCAGTTTTCAATTTTAGAAAGTTTCTTCTTATGTCAAACTTTCTACCTTCTCAGAGTTAGGTCCACTGGTTCTATGTACTATGTTGGGTCCTAAAATATAAAAGCTCAATCTCCCTCCTAATGGCAGCTCTCCAGATATTTTACGACAGCTATTGCTTGGACTATTTTCTAAGCTAGGCATTTCTAACGTGTGTGTCTGTGTGTTATTAGGGATTGAATCCAGGTGCATTTTACCTCTGAGCTATACCACCAGTCTTATTTTTATTTTTTATTTTGAAATAGGGTCTAAGTCACAGAGGGTTTTGCTAAGTTGCTGAGGCTAGCAGTGAACACACAATTCTCCTGTTTCAACCTTCCAGCTGCTGGGATTATAGGCATTTGCCACCATGCTTGGCTAGGCATTTCTAACTTGACAAATGTGTATGAACACATTCTTTTAAGATCCATTGTTTCCTTGACCTACAGACCCTACTGGCCAGCTTCTTTTCAATGTTCATGTTACCTCGAGAGAGCTTTCCTGGGAAGGCCCCCAGGCTGCATGTTCCATCTTTATTCTTTATCTTTCTCTGTCTTAGTTTTCATCAGTTTTCTATTGATTGCTGTTTTAATATTTTTAGTGGTTCATTATAATTACACATCATAGTGAGATTCAATGTGATTCATCAACACACGTACACATCACTTGGTGAATCTTCTTTTAAGCCTCACCTCATTCCTTGTTATTCCCTCCAATACTTGTCAGTGAGAATGAGAGTGATGCCTTCACGTATGGACATCACATTCCTTGAGCTGTTTCCTCAAGCTTCTTTTTATTCTTTTCTACCTCCCTTCCCCAATCCTCTTCACTATTCTCCTGGTTTCTTTCCTTATTTGGCCGAAGTCCCATTCATTTCCTACCTTCTTTCTAGTTTCCACATATGAAAAAGAACATACAATCTTTGACTTTCTGAAACTGGCTGATCTAGCTTAACATAATGTCTAGTTTCATCCACTTTCCTGCAAATTACCTAATTTTGTTATTTTTTATGGCTGCATACAATTCCATTGTATGTATATACCACATTTTCTTTATCCATTCATCTGTTGACAGACCCCTACATTGATTATATAATTTGTCTATTGTGGATTGTGCTGCTATAAACATGAGTATGCATGTATCACTATAGTATTTTGTGTGTGTGTGTGTGTGTGTGAGTCTGGGGATGGAACTCAGGGGCATTCAATATCCAATCTATACCCCTTGTCTCATTTTTTATTCTTTATTTTGAAACAGGGTCTCACTAAGTTGCAGAGGGCCTCCCTAAGTAGCTGAGGCTTTCCGCGAACCATGATCCTCTGTTCTTAGCCTCCCAAATGCTGGGATTACAAGAGAGCGCCACCACGCCTGGCCCATTTCTAGTCTTTTGATGAACCTCTATACTGATCTCCACAGTAGTTGTACTGATTTACAATTTTACCAACAGGAGTTTTTTTGTCACCACACCCTCTCCAGAATTTATTATTGTTTGTATTTTTGATGATGATTGGCAATATAACTGGAGTTAGATGGAACCTCAGGGTACTTTTGATTTGCATATCCCATCTTAGATGTCTGGCTCCTCTGTTATAGGGAGATCCTTAAAATCAGTGAATGTGTCTTTTTCATCCTTATATTCCCTGTGCCTTGTCTCAGTTACTAGAACATTCATTTTTATTTATTTTTAACAAATAGATAAATGAAGAATCCAGGTTAATTCCTTTTAATGCTTTAAGTATGTCTCTCCCTCTGAAAAATTAATTGTTGAAGTGAAGTCCAACTACTATAAAAAGGATTGGAATCTTCTTTTTTTAAGATAGAATATACTAAGTCCTAGAATATAGCATGTGATTATATTATCATTTTCCCCAATATCTACTATTGACTAACAAAAAATGCATTTCAAAATAAAGCCCAATTCTTTCTTTGCATATTGTATAAAAATCTTATTTTTCTAACATAGAGAAGTATAGGAATATTTCTTTTTCTTATTCATATACAAGAATCAACATTTAACCATGTTAAATTTATTCTCACTGGATCTATCAACATCCTTTGCCATCTTGAATTATTAGATTTTCATTAGTATATTATTGCTCTCAGTTTTGAAAATAAGAAATATTTATAATTTTTCTCCAATGTATTGATAAAATGAATTAATTTAATGATTATTTATGGACCATCTAATAAATACAAACACTTATTCTACGTGCTGAGAATTCATTGATGAGCAAAAGAGACATGGTCTCAGCCCTTATAAAGCTTATTTTCAAGGGAAGTGATTTTCCAACATTAACATTCATCACAATAACTTGGAAGGCTTGCTAAATTGCAAATTATTATTATGACCCTACCAACAAATTTTCTGATTTAATAGTTCTAGTTGGGGGATTGTTTTGGTTGTTGTTGTTTTTGGTAGTGGTATTAGAAGTTGATCCCAGGGGGATCCTACCTCTCACTTACACCCCCAGCCCTATTTTTAGTTTTAGTTTTGAAACAGAGTTTCACTAAGTTGCTGAGGGTCTCATTAAATTTTCAAGGCTAACCTCAAACATGTAATCAATTATTCTGTCACAGCCTTCTAAGTACTAAGATTACAGGTTTATGCCACCATACCTGGTGGGATCATATTTATTTAGTTTTATTTTTCTTGAGGGGAACACTAAGTATTGAACCAGGGGCATTTTAACTCTGAGCTACATCCCTAGCCCCATTTCACTAAATTGCTGAGGCTGGCCTAATCCTCCTGGTTCACCCTACCTAATACTGGCATTACAGTCATGTGCTCTTTCCCCAGGCTGTGGCAAGATTGTACTTCTAACAAGTTCCTAGATGATGGTGTTGCTGATGATGTTGATATTGCTGATCCAGGGAACCACAGTTAGAGAATTACTGTTCTGACACATACATTTAAATGCCTAAGACTTCATTATATGTGATTTTTTTTTTTTAGTGGTAATAGGTTTCCTGGAAACCCTTCTATATCCAGGCTACACTCCCAGACCTATTTTATACTTTTTTATTTGGAAACAGGGTCTCTTAAGCCAGCGTGGCTGGCTTTGAACCTGCGTGATCCTCCTGTCTCCTCCTCCCAAGCACGGGATTACAAGCATGCGCCACCACGCCTGGCTGTTATATGTGAATTTGAGTTCACTGAACTGAAGACAAATTCTTGCTTATAGAATATTCCAAGATTTATTTAATCCTATATGTTGTATCTAAATATAATAACACAATAGTTTGACTTAATTATGGTAAAAGATAATCAAATATACTGGAGAAGAATGAAGAGCATATTGACAGAAAAATCAAATCTCCTGTTAGATAAATTAATGAGTTTATTCAGCTGAAATAAAATATTATAATAAATGCTGCTAATGTGCTATTTATGCAGCTAGAGTAATTCTTAAAGTGACTAACACATTAGAGTAAATAATATTCTCTCATGTACTCTGTTCAGAAAATAGTAAATTTCTAATGTGCTATTAATATAACTGTGAAAAATGTAACTGTGAATGAATGAATGAGTGAGGATCAGAAAGTTAAGTGATTTTCAGAGAAGTAATTCATACATAAGTGGCAAAATTGAGACTTGAACTCAACTCTTTAGAAGGAAACAAATTTGAGAATATATGACAAGTGAAAGCTCACCTCTATGTCAATACCTATCTCCCAGGAGCATACATTACAGAAGTTTGAGCAATTATTTTCACAAGAGCAATTAGGCTTAGGTACCCTGCAAGTATGAACAACGATGCATCTGAATGCTTTGGAAATATCCTCTAATCTAAGATCCTTAACTGTTTCTTGGGAGAAAGCCAAAGATTTGTATAAATGGTACTATCAATAGCTGATCTGGCAGATTGGCTTTTAGGAAAATGAAGGACTGGCCAACCCAGATGGGACCTATTTGGCTTGTTGAGATGTGTTCCTTCCATGCCCACTGAGCAGCTGAGAGTACACTGAGGAACTGTGTGGGTGGCTTCTAAAGACTGCAGCTCAAGGCCCTCCTGGTAGACTGTGCTCAGATGCTTCACTTCCAAAGTGACAGAGACACCATAGACTTTCCAAACTGGTTTGTTTGAACCACTTCTTATGCTGTACTGGTAATCAGCTCAATAAATTACAAATCCTACTTACTAGTGAGTTAAAATCTATCTATGTTCTACCTAAAACTTCAGCACTTATTAGCTCTTTAGTTGAATGATTTATCTCCCAGTCACCCAAATGATTAAGCATTCTTGAAATCAATGACTCCAAATTTTTTGAAGTGGAACTATTGTAGTTTTATTTATTTTAGTTCTTCCCTGTTTTGAGCCCACTTATAATTCTTTATTATTTCACAAGTAATTATTTTTCTTTTTATTCTCTAAGTTTCTCCAACATAGAAGCTACATACTTTACATAATTTAAATAATTTAAATAAGTAAAATAAAACCAACTGCAATTAATAATATCACATTACTCTTCCAAAATATTGGAAGAGTCTGAATAGTGTATACAATCAGAGGTGAAGTTTTGGTTTATAGGAATTAGGTCCTCACCAAACTCACATGTTAAATTCTTAATATACAATGTGATGTATATTTGAAGCTTTGAGGAATAAAGTTTAGACAAAGTCATGACAGTGGGACCTTCTTAATGGGATTAGTACCTTTATAAGAAGACACTGCAGAGAGCTTGCACTCTCTCTTCCTCTCTCCATCCCACCTGTGGGTGGTTTCTAAAGACTGCAACTCAAGGCCCTTGGTTTAAACATTAGAAATAAAAATTCAGTTTGGTTTTCTAATGTTTAATTTTGCTAAAATTAAGGACATTCTAAGTCATATATGATTATTTTTTAATTGTATATCACTGTAGATATAATTTAATAAAATAATAAGGCAAATCTAGTAGACTTTTAATGCAGTATACAAACTAACCAATAACAAAAATGGTGGGAAACACATTTCTTCTGCTTTCTTCAAGAAAATCATGTTAAATCAGAACAATGCGCAGAATTAACTAACTTGGACTTTCAGTCCTTAGAGTATATAATTTGAAATGCCACACACACTCCCCTGAACTACAGCTGTATCTTAATAAAACATGAAAGAAAGCCAAATTGTATTAAAGGTTCCAAGGGTTTAGCAATATACTGATTGGCAGATAACCAAACAAAGCCATCCTCAGAATCAGCCAGCTGTTCAGATTTCCGGTAAAAGTTCCGCAAACAACTACCCAAGTGCACTGACAATCAACTGCCAAAACAACGGCTTCTCTGTTTTCTAAAGCAGTACTTCTGGACAATCCATAAACAAACTGTCAAAGACACTGTACATCTGGACAACACAATCGCAAAGTTAATTTTGGTTGGAGAATAAAACTACACCCCTGGTTTTAATTTGGATGGAATTTTGATGAGTACAATAATAACATTGTGGGTATTTCTATGTTTCTATGGACGTGTACAGTAATGCCCAAAGTTACCAAACATAAAAGATTCTGATAAATCAAAACAGTTTTTGAGCAGTCTAGGAGAGTCTACAGGTTTTATCTCATTGGCTGTTTAGTTACATGAATCAGCAAGTGAACTGGAACATTCCCCTCACATTATAGACTTGGGATTTCAAGATCCACCTTAGATAAATAACTTCATTGCTCTCAATGATTAGTTCCTATAATTTAGGCAGGTTGCTACCAAGTAGTTATTGCCACCCAGCTCATAAGAAAAAATGAGCAGTTTCTCTACTTTACAAAATCGTAGTGAGTCCTGTACTTTCAGAATGGAGTAACCACCATTATGAAAATAAGTCTTCTAGCACCTTCAATTAAAGCATTTAGAACATTTAGTTTGCCTAACTAATCTTTCTCTTATTCCTGATATTATTGACACCCATTTAAATTGAGCATCTCCAAGTAATGATGTCAGGAAATTGAATATCTTCTTTCATTCCAGTCTTTTTTCAAGTAAAAAATAAGCACATTCATAATGACAAGAAACACTGAAAAGTATGTCCAAGTGGGGAGAAAGAAAAGTGAGTAATATTCATATTATTTCACAACTGAAGCCATATAAAAGTCGCATTCTTTCTGCCATGTCCTTAATCTTCTGTGCTTCTCCCTTGAGCAGGTGATGGTCAGTGGCCTTCCACAGCTGCATGTGCTCAGTTGCTGCAGTAGATGGTTTCCATCTGCAGTCTGGACCACCTCTGAAGTCAGATCCATTCAGATTACTCCCAGACAGAGAGTCTGAGCCGCCTTCAGCACTCAGCTGCCAGGTTCGCTCCAAACCTCTCATCCTAGAAGCTTTCATCACCCTCCCAAGAAAAGCAGTCTTCCACCTACTTAGAGTGGGGCTACAATGTTTTAATAACCTGGGCTCAAGACACTGACTTTTAAAATCTGAGTAAAGCCAACATACAAAATTAAACATTAGAAATAGATGAGTGAGAGAAATGGTTTATTTATTTTATTTTATTTTATTTTTATGTGGATCATATTGAAAATAGCATACATTCACACAGTGCTTGGAGCCCTTCCCCCTGCTTCCCCCTTTTCCAAGTTGACCATGCTACATTCACACTTATACACATATTCAAATGTAGCTCCTCCATTAATCAACTTCGGCTTTCTTACTCTCTTACCTTTCTTTTCTAGCGTTGCTGAGGTTTCCTCTCCATTATCTGGAGTTCCTCTGGTATTCCTAATACTCCCTAGTTTGGGAATATTAGGGAAAACATATGTCTCTTCTCTTTCTGTGCTTGGCTAATCTCACTTACCATAATGTTCTCCAGGTCTTTCCATCTTCTTGTGAATGACATTATTTTGTTTTTCATAGCAGCACAACTTGTAATAGCCAAATTATGGAACCAACCTAGGTCTCCATCAACAGATGAATGGATTGCAAAATTATGGGAAATACACACAATGGAATTCTACTCAGAAATGGTTTCTTTTTACAGGAGCTGAAAACTTCGCCAAAGAACCATGACTAACTAAATAACAATAACCTCTAGTATAAAATGTATTAGTTTAAAGAAGCTACTTATAGAAAGTTTTACCTGTAACTGTACAGGAACACAACAATATCAGTGTTTAGGGAATAAAAATCAAAACTCAGGTTTCCATTTTAAGATGTGTGACTGTCTTTCAATACAGTGTCTATCTTCTATGTCTTTGTACCTAATCAAAACATCCAGGTGGATTAGGAATCCTATGTATTCAGGCTTATTAATATTAACTCATAATACGATGAATATATTTCTTTAATGCCATACTAACTATCTGCCTTTTGATGTTAACATGTCCTGACTTCACCTTAAGCACAAGGTCTGGCTCCAGCTCAGTCTGAGAAATCCAAAGGCCTATAGATTTCCCACTGGGACAGGAGGTAAAATGAGCATTAATCTCATTTCCACCCAAGACTCATTTCTAAAAACTAGGCTCTGATTAATCTTCTTAAGAAGCTGTTCTTCTAAACCCATGTTCTGTGATTGCTCACCCACATCCCGTTCCTATCTTTACTTCAGTGTTGAACACTTTAGTTCCTCCAGTTTAAAGATTTTTTTTTTTTTGGTCTGGTAGGCCCTATATCTCTAAACCTCACCCAAGCAAGCATTCTTTTTTTCTGCATTTCCTTCCTGCAATTCCTTCTACCAATATCACCCTGCGTTTGGAGCTAGGCTGGGTTGTGGTGGAGACACCACAGACTTTAGAGTCTGAAATGCATTTATTTATTTATTTATTTATTTATTTATTTATTTATTTATTTAGTGCAACTGGGTATTGAAAAGCTATCCCCCCATCCCTATGTTTTGTTTTAAAACAGGGTCTCGCTAAGTTGCAAGGGCCTCACGAGATTGTTAAAACTGGGTACAAACCTGCAGTCCTGCTATCTCAGCCTCCCAAGCACTGGAATTTTAAGTATGCACCACCACACCTGTGTTAGTTTGCAATGAATTTTAGCCACTCATCTTTCACTCCTATCCACAAGCTTTTGTCCCCAATACAAGCCCATGAGATAAGTATTAAATTCCCATTATACACATTATGAAATCAAGGTAAATCACTTACCATCCTAAGGGCTTGATGTCATAGTCATAAGTACTTCTATTACTATTATAACTTAACCAGTCCTTCTCTAATACTGACCAGAGATTGAACTTCCCTCCATCGCTGCTTTCCAGGCTTTGTGGATTCCCCATCATGGGTCCTACAGTATGTGAAATTGTTGACTTAGGCTCAATTTAAATTTCCATATATTATTATTACTCTTTGTACTTAGAGCAGGCTCAGGTTCAACCTGCCTTATTTTCCATCCCTAGTGCTCACTAGAAGGAGCTCTCTGGCATTGAGCTGTAGATTGATTTACATATTGTCAGAGCCCCCATCATGAACAAAGGTTGCCAATTCAGGAAAGGCAGGTTTTCTGTTTTACTTTCCTCTTTTACCATAGGATATAAAGAACTCCTTGGCAATCAATACTTTTTCAGTAATGGGAGAAAGAAAGGGAGGGAAGAAAGGAAGAGAGGGAAGGAAGAAAGAAAATGAAGGAAGAAAGGACTGAGCATGCTTGAGACAAGTTTATAAAAGTTTATAAATATAAAAATTTCTTTTTTTTTTTTTTTGGTACATAGGATTGAACCCAAGGGCATTTTACCTCCAAGCTACAAACCAAGCACTTTTTATTTATTTAATGGGTTTTGTTTTGTTTTGTTTTGTTTTTTGGTGGTGGTACTGGGGATGGAACCCAGGGGCCTTCTACCTCTGGGCTACACTCCCAGACCTATTTTATATTTTATTTGGAAACAGGGTCTCTTAAGCCAGTGAGGCTGGCTTCGAACCTGTGAGATCCTCCTGTTTCCGCCTCCCAAGTGCGGGGATCACAAGCATGCACCACCATGCCCGGCTTTATTTAATATTTTTATTTGGGCATTGTAGTCATACATCTTAAGGGGCACAAGATGGTAGAAACATATATACACACATCACTCATTTAACCCTTCTGCAATTCCCACTCCATTCCCTCTCCCATACCTCCTTCTCATGTTTAACTTAGTGATTGATTTTGATATATTTGTGAATGCATGCTATGTACATTAAAGAATTTCCATTTTCCCTGCCCCTATCTCCCTCAGTTAGGTCATTTTGTTTTCTCTCCTTCTTCATCGATTTATTTAATTTTTGAAACAGGGTCTAGCTAAGTTGCTGAATTTGGCCTCGCACCTGTAATCTTTCTGTCTCAACCTCTTAAGCACTGGAATTACAGGTATGTGCCACTATATCTGGCTGAGAACTTCAATTTTGTCAATATGATTTTAAGACTTACTGAGTGATCATTTTATGTACCATTCTAAGAAATTGATATGCGATACTAATCTAGTGGAGCAAATATATATTGAGATTGGGAAAATGAACGATATAGTTAGGCAACAAATCCATGAGCACACATGTTAAATTCTCTTGTACTTTCAATTTCCTCAGGAAGAAGATTTTAGGAACTAGATCCTAGGCTTTAATGAATAATATCCCCCACAAAAATTTTGTATTAGAAATATTCTCCATGAATGTAGCATGGTTAACCTGGACACTCATTGTTGGAAGGGGAGGAAAGTGGAAGCAGGGGCAGGGGGTGAATGAAGGGCACCAAGCACTGTGTAAATGTATGCCATTTTCAATATGATCCACATAAAAATAAAATAAAAACTCTCTAGGGCACATGATGTACTTAAACAAACATATCAATCACTAGGCCAAGCATGGGATGGAGGTAGAGGGAGGAAATGGGGTGAGAATTGGGTAAGGGCTAATTAGGTGATAGGTGCATGAATATCTCCACCATCTTTTATCCCATTAAGATGTATGACTACAATACACCAATAAAACTTTTAAAAATATATATAAAAATTAAAAAATGGAAAAATAAAACTAAGTAGTAAAAATAAAATTAACCCATCCCCATAAAAAAAATAAGTATTCTCTGCAATGATAGACTTTGCAGTGTTTTTGTCAGTATTTTAAGGTTGTACACAAGTTGTAGAGCTTTAAAATTAATAATTAGATGCACATTATAGTATTTTATTACCATTACTTTAGAAGGCCACCTGTGCAAAATAGACTAATAGCTGTTTATTGTTACAATTAAGTAAATTGAGACTAATTTAAGTGTTCTTGCTCAGAAAGATAAACACTTGTGTTAGAAGTAGAATTGCATTCCAATTTGCAATAGCTGGATTATAAAGCCAACCTAGGTGTCTGTCAACAGATGAATGGTTAAAGAAAATGTGGCATAACCAGGCGTGGTGGCACACGCTTATAATCACATCATTTGGGAGGCTGAGACAGGAGGATTGCGGTTCACGGACAGCCTCAGCTACTTAGTGAGGCGCTCCGCAACTTAGTGAGACCCGGTTTCAAAATAAAGAATAACAAATTGGGCAGGGGATGTAGTTCGGAGGTTGAATGCCCTTGGGTTCCATCCCCAGACCCGCAAAAAAAAAAAAAAAAAAAAAAAAAAGAAAGAAAGAAAGAAAGAAAGAAAATGTGGCATGTACACAAAGTGAAATTTTACTCAGCAAGAAGAATAAAATTATGTAATTTGCAGGAAAATGGAAAGAACTAGAGAATATTATGCTGATTGAGAAAAGCCAGTCTCAGAAAATCAAGGGTCAGATGTTTTTGCTCACATGTGGGAGCTACAAAGAAAATAGGAAACGAAAAAGACTTGATGAAGGAAACAACTTAAATAATCTACGTCTATATATGAAGGTATCACTACCAGCTCCACTAACATGTACAAGCAGGGTTGGGTAGTGTGGGATTCAGAGAGAATCATAGTAAGTGTTATGTGCATATATGTTTGTATAATATTGAACCTCACTATGAGATATAATTATAGTGCATCAATAAAAGTATATTAAAATAAACTTTAAAAATAGTGAAATGAGCATTCAAACCCCAGGACATTAACTCTACATCCTGTGCTGTTAACCTTCATGATGTTTTGCTTTTCATTAGTAGCATGTAATAGAGTCACTGAATAAAAAAAATCAACAATGAACATCTATTCCTGCAAGCAATTGACGTAAACAATTCAAACAAGGATTTTAGCTCTGTTACTAAACTGTGTAAATTTCAAAATTTTTCTTATTCTGAAAAATTTTTAGTGAACAGATATGAGAATTTGGAGAGAGAGAGAGCATGAGAAAGAGAAAATGACTCTGTGTCCAGGCTGCATCATACATTTCTTACCCAAATTCAGCAGTATGAATCAATAAATCACACAGAGATGAATTCAAAGGACATCCTCTTGCAACTCTAAGGGTATTTCAAGGAAACTTCCCATCTGGATTCTGCACTGATTCTTTTCATATTGTATTTCCCTAAGGATGATTCACAGGAAATTGTATTTTAAATGTTTGTTTAATGGCATTTCTCTATCTTTAATTGCAAAAGTTTTAAAGAAAAGTGGCTTTGTGGTTGCGTTTTATATCATTAAGTTAAAAAACTCACTTTTCTACTTTTTCTACTTTTCTAATCATAATATATATGCTTTGGTGACAATGATGGTGGTGATGATCCTGTTGACTGTGGTATGAATATTCTAGTAAGTGAAGATAAATGTGAGAGCAAATGAAAAAACTGGATGACAGGTAAGTTTGCTATCAAAAAACAGTTGATAGATATCATGTGTGTACTGAGTTTGGTTCATATTGAAGGGGTTTGAAGATATATGGCACTCTGGCCAGGAAGGGCTCTGTTACTCTGTTACACAGCTGGAGAGGCAGAGCTGAGTGAATGTCTCCAGCAGAAGAAGGTTGTGGGTGTAAAATAGACACCCCATATTCACTGGGGAATTATTCATTCCAATTGGAGTATCACTAGAGCCTTTGTGGAAGGCTGGCATTTGAAATAGAAGAGTTTCAAATAAGAGACTACAGTCTGAGGATACTGTATAAACATTCTCTAAAAATACCATGAAGAATATGGAAGAAATTTGTAAAGGTGGAAGTACTAGGGGTGTCTCCTTCTCCCCTTCCATTCTTTCTTTTTTTTTTCTTTATTACAACACCTTACTAATAAACAACAAATGGGCCAAAAGAGAAGCTTGTAAATCTCTCCCCAGTACCTAGAGGGGTGCCTATGCATGTGATGCTCAATAAATACATAGTATTAACAATGGCAACAGAATGTGCAAATGAAAGCTCATATTGGTAAACAATTCTAATTGGTGAACAATTCTAAGCACAAAAGTCAATAAACAAGGTTTCTGAGTATCTACAAAAACTACCCATGTGTAATTGCAGGAGAAATTTTAAAACTGAGCAAAATTTTAGAGCACTGCTAGTATTCTGATACTCTCTATTAATATAATATATTATGAGCATGAACAATAACCACATTCTTTCAATAGACAGGTTTTTTTAGGGCCTACAATGTGTCAGATACTGGCAAAAATGAGTGATGTGGTCTCCATCAATGCTCTGCTTACAAATGATGAGAAAAAAGATAAGTGATACAGGTTGAGTATCCTTTATCTAAAATGATGGGACCAGAAGTGTTTCAGATTCTTTTAAAAGATTTTAAAATATTTTTATACACTTCCGGGAAGATGGCAACCAAGAAAAGGAGTGTTTACAAGTCCTGCTAACACTCGATCTCTATTGCCACAAAATCAGGGCTTTTCATAGCCAGAAAACACTATCAGCAGAGAAATAAAAACTGTAAATACAAGGAACAAAAAAAAAAAAAAAAGAAAACTAGAAGAACAACCAGAGACCAGAAAAGAAACCAGCCCACATTGCAGTGGTGGACGCCGTGCTGGCGCCATCTTCCCTAACAGCACCAGGCTCCAGAGAAGAAAGGTAAACAAGGAGCTTAAGGGAGCAGCTATAGATGATTTGGGTGTAATTTAGTAGTTCTTTCAATGCAAAGAATGTCTAAAACTCCCAGTGGCCAAGCTCATTATGCCCTCCAGGGACTCAGAACTGAGCTCAAAACCAGAAAAGAAATATGCCAGTTTCATGGCCGAGGGCATGGCAGCAGTGCCATATTGACTGCCATGACTGCAAGTTCACCATTCCCGTGATAGTTCCAGATCAGTACACACAACAACCATAAGTGATATTGCGGCTCCTAAAAGATAAATCCCAGCACTGAACCCCTAGGAACTTGCACAGTTTTGATAATTTCCCTGGGTCTGAGATTCTGCAGTCCAACCCAGTGAAGGAGTAGTGGTGGCAGAGATACCACACCCTACTCGCAGGTCCCCATGGAAAATCGCCCAGCCTGGCACCCCCACAGTATTGCAGTATTGCACAGTTTTGATTATTTCCCTGGGTCTGAGATTCTGCAGCCCAACCCAGTGAAGGAGTAGTGGTGGCAGAGATACCACACCTTACTCGCAGCTCTCCATGGAAAATCGCCCAGCCCGGCACCCCCACAGTATCGCGCAGCCTCTATTAACTCCCTGGGTCTGAGACTTTGTGATACAACCCAGTAAAGGAGTAGTGGTGACTGAGATTACCACAGACTCGAGATCCAGAGCACCCTAAGAGAAGTTATGGTGACCCAGGGAAGAATCCAGAGAAGGAACAACTTCTGAAATCGTGGAAGAGAGGAATAACAATGGAGTAATGTACACCCACAACCCCACAATATCAGATCCTGATAACACAAAAATTCAGAGGTCTCCAGAAGATCAAATCAGGAATATAACTGTAGAAATAATACAGGATCTTCAAAAAGAATTTAGAAAGAGTTTAAAAGAAATAAAGTATGCAATCACTGCAGTAAAAGCATCAATTCAAACTATAAACAACTGATTAGACCAATGGAGAATAGAATCTTGCTCCTAGAAGATGATCACTCCAAAAACAAATGCATAATTTATAACTTAGGAAAAAATCCAACAGCAGGAATTTGACACTGAAGAAATGTGGGCCCATTTTAAGAGAGCTAACCTAAGAATAATCAGAATAAAGGAGGGAAAAGAAGGTGAAACCAAAGGGATAAATAATCTCTTCAAGGAAGTAATAGAAAATTTTCCAAACACAGAGCAAGAGGTCGATGCACAGGTCCAGGAAACTTATAGAACTCCCTTTAGACAGGATCAGAGAAGAGCTTCCTGTTCAGCTCTACCAATATGTTTCTATTCTGACCACAGTAACAGAAAATAATTTGTAGTTTTTCCTATACTTGTAAACCATCTTCACATGCTATCTCACCCCTAAGCATCAGCACTGACTGGTGTACCCTCTCCTCTCCTTTTGGTACTCCATGTGTCTGAAGCTCACAGGGATCCTGCCCATCCTCATACTCTCCAGCTCTATTAGAGTACCTTCTCTTAAAGGTCTGACTTTCTATAGCACAGAGCTCCTATTCCTTTTGTGCCCTCAGCCCTAAATGTCATCATTACCTGCAGTTGGAATCTTTGATACCTTGGAGTTCTTTTGTGTTTTCCATTATGTATTTAAGATCTTTATAACTAGTTAGTAAATCTGTATATTATATTTTCCTGGTTCAAATTGCTAGTAATGTGTCTGTCTCCTGAATACAACCTTACAGGGAAGTTGGCTCCAGGGGGTCCTTGTAGGAAATAGATCTTCAAAGTTATTTCAGGATTAGTTTAGTCATGTTCTTGAGATCGAACACACAGTATTCAGTTCCTTGTCAATGGGAAATAGAATGCTAATTACTCATGGCATGGAGTCTCATTACACAATTTATCAAATTGACAGCTGTAATTGATTACAAGGAGATTTCTAATGAAACAAGAGCCTTGGGGACCCAAGTGTCTGTTTTTCTTGACTGCTATGAGATTAAGGATGCCCACAAAGACTACGGTATGGGATGGAGTCTTAGAAGTATTTATTCACCCAGTCCTTACAGCAGTCCTGGGAGACTATATTACAGCCTAGATGAAGCCATATCATGACTAGTCACATATCTTCCTTAGCTTCTTGCTGCTGAGTACACCACAGTGCTCACAGAGTGGAAGTGGTAAAGATGGGTCTTTATACTCTCAGTTCAAGTCATAGTTAGAGAACCATGAAGCTTCCAAGACAACCTTTAAACACACCTCCTATTTTTTGTACCCCAAGACCAGTATGTCAAATAAAAAAGTCATACTGAAAATATTAAGTGTGCAGGTTGCAGAGTTACAATATGTGTTGAATTCACAAATTAATGAAATATTTCACCAGAAAATTAAGTAACTTATAGAAAGAAATGGGATATGGGATTAGAAACAAAATAACACATCAATTTGGACTCAGTTGAAAATCTTAGACCCACATTTCCCTTAGCCTACCTATAAATGGAAGCCCATTGCCTACCTGTGTATAAAAAGGTAAATGTTCTCCACATGCCTGGTCACTTTGCACGCATCTGACTAGGGCTGCACTATTGTCTTAGAAATACAGGCTCATTCACCTTGCTGCAACTACACCTGATTTATAATAAATAGAATCAGTACAATTTTGAAAGATTTTTTATTTACTGCATCAGGCAATAAAGCTAGGGCCAACTCTAGCAGTTTTCTTGTTTTGTTGAATAAAATTTGGGTTCAACCACTGTCTTATATTTAAATACAGGTAGATGGCAGAACTGCTAGTGTGGCAAGATAAAGTGGAAGGAATGTAAACGCTCAGGGAGAAAAAAAAAATGTTTGAGGAATTGCCTCATACTCAAACTTTGCAGCAATTTCCCAAGAGGTCCCAGAAGACAATTCCTTCACTAAGCTACTGAGAAACACAAACAAGTGGAAAAGCTTTGTAATAGCTCTTTCTATACTTATAAGCCAGATCCAAATGTGGGGGCGCATGCTTGTAATCCCAGAACTTGGGAGGCTGAGACAGGAGGATCACGCAGGTTCAAATCCAGCCTCAGCTACTTAGTGAGGCTTTTAGCAATTTAGTGAGATACTGTTTCCAAATAAAATATAAAATAGGTCTAGGAGTATATAAAACAGGTCTGGGAGTATATAAAATAGCTGGGAGGTTACAAGACACTGGGTTCTATTCCCAGTACCACAAAAAATGCTTATAAGCCAGATATTAAAAATAGAAAATATCATAAATAAGATGGAATTTTCTGACTTCCATGTGAATAATGAGATAACAATAGACTAACAGAAAACAAGTGGAAGTATTGAACCATCAAAGAAAAGATGGGCAAATCTACCAGCAAGATTAGCAGAGACATCATACTAGAATATGTTTTTGTTTTGCTTGTTAAATTTGTAATTTTTTCCAATCTTACTGAAGTATAATTGATAAATAAAATTATATGTATTTAAGGCACATAAGGTAATATTTTGAAATATGTACATATGATAGAATTATTATCTCAGTCTAACTGATCAACATATACATCTTTTCTCAGAGTCATCTTTATGTGTGTGTACAGGGTAGGGGGAGTAAGAATACTTGATATCTACTCTCATATATTTACAAGTATATGATGTCTTTGTTTACAATCAAATACAAATACTATACAGTTGGTCTCCAGTACTTTCTCATCTGATAATTTAAAGTCTATATTTCACCAGGATCTCCCTATTTTCCCCTCTCCCAGTTTTCTGGCAGCCATGCTTCTATTCTCTACTTCTATGAGGTTAATCTTTAAAAGTTTCTACATATAAATTAAATAATGTAATATTAAATTTTCAATGTCTGGCTTATTTGTGTTAGCATAATGACAAAAAGTTAATTACATATTTAAAAAAATTTTTATTGGTGCACTGTAGACATACATCTTAATAAAGTACAAGATGGTAGAGGCATACACACACACACATCACTTATTTAACCCTTTCCCAATTTCCACCCCATTCCCTCCCCCATGCCTCTTTCTCATGTTTGGCTTACTGATTGACTTTGATATGCTTATCAATGTACATCATATACATTAGAAAATTTCTCTCTTCCCCCCTCAGATCCCCTCAGTTGGGTTGCCTTATTTGCTCATCTATCGAAGACTCAGAAACAAATCCACACACAGCCAATTGAATTTTGACAGAGGCCGAAAACATACACTGGAAAAAAGACAACCTCTTCATCAAATGGTGTTGGCAAAACAGATTAACTATATGCAGAAAAATGGAAATAAACCCCACTTTCTCACCCTGCATGAGTAAATTCAAGATGGATCAAACACTTGGAAATCAGAACAGAGACCTTGCATCTACTTGAAGAAGGCATGAGTTCAACCCTTCAACACGTAGGCACAGGTAAAAACTTTCTCAACAAGGTCCATACATTTTGCTGTAAATGGCAGTTTTCTTTTTCAAGTTAAATGATTTGAGTCAGAAGGTTTAATCTTCAGAGAATTAGAGTAGTGTCTAATGAAGTAAGATGTCTCTAGGAAAGAAATATATGATTTCTTGATCTATATAACATAAAATAAACTCTGATAGCCTTATAGACAAAAACATGACTTGATTTGCTACAATGGAAAGTAACAGCTTTTAATTTGGATTCCAGATATAAGAAAATCCATAAATCTCATCTTTTCATTGAAGGGGAAGGTAGGCCTGTTAAAACAAGATGTTGCAACAGTGCTGTGTGTAAATTCTGGAAATCTTTCACTATATGCTTCTTTTTGAAGATTAGTGTAAAAATTTCCATGAGAAAATTCCCCAGACATTTAGAGAGATTTATTAGAGTGAATTTGTACCAGGGAAAAGAAATATTGCGGATCACTAGACAATGGCTCTGGGTTGACACTGATTCCTATAAGCCCCAATCCTGCTATAGTCGACAATAAAAGTAAGTGCTTGTAATCAGATGACAGAGGGCATCTAAGAGTAATTGCAAATCACTGAAAACCTATAGGCTTATGGCTCACTTTGTGATTATTTCCCCAGTTTCCAAGTATTTAACAGGCTAGATACACTTGGACAATGTCAGTACCACCCCCACACTGGCTATGTGACTCATAAAGTAAGGGCCATTATTGCAAGAAGAATCAAGTGAATGATCTCTTTCTTCCAGGTAAGCAAATCAATAGCAACTGTGTCACTGGGGGAATTGTGGAAATTAGTAACATTTCAGACTTGAAAGATTCAGTAATGTTTATACTTATACAATCCCATTTAACTTGCCTTTTTGGCCTAAGCATAATATAGTTGGATATTGGTGAATGACTTTGATCATACAAAAAATCAGGTGGTAGCTTCAATTACAGTGACTATTATGTAACCTAAGACACATAATTGCAGCCATTGTCCTTATTATTGGAATTTTCAGGGTTAGAATATGGTAACAAAGAGGTCTGTGGAAAGATCTATAGAGGGAGCCGGAGGTGGTGGCACATGCTTGTAATCCCTGCACTTGGGAGGCAGAGACAGGAGGATCGTGCTGTTTCAAAGCCAGCCAGCTGGCTTAAGAGATCCTGTTTCCAAAAACAAAGTATAAAATATGTCTGGGAGTGTAGCCCGGAGGTAGAAGGGCTTCCAGGAACCCCAGTACCACCAAAAAAAAAAAAAAAAAAAAAAAAAGAAATCTATAGAGGGAACTCTCAGAATAGACATAGAGTATTAAGTTATTTATGTTATATGTGAATGTTTACCAAGGGATGTCCATAAAAAAAGATGGGCAAAATGATACATTCTATGGATGTCAGTCAAACTTCTACATTAGCTACCATCATGTATTCCAAATGGGCCAGGGTGCAAAGTGGAAACAGTGACAAGTTTGAAGGCAATACATGGCATTCATGGCCTTAACAAGAGTAGATGTTTAGCCTGCCAAGAGCACAGATCAACATTCAGAGCCATTAGCATCATACAACTGGCAGCTCATTAACTATGTGATCTCTCCCCACTGGGGTACGGGGAGTATAGATTTGTCCACAATGGAATAGACACATATTGTGCACATGAGTTTTCTTTGTCGCTCATTATGTTTTCTCCAAAGTTACCACTGACTGATTTACATAAGGCCTTTTTACTATGTCTGGTTAATTTATATAACAGTTACTTTAGAGGGGAATAAAAAACTCATTTCATAGAAGAAGGTTGCAACAGATTTATACCTACGGGAATAATTGCTCTTACCACATTTTCTCATCATTCTGAAAGATGATATTATACTTGAAAGACCCAACAAACTTAACCAAAAGGCTTAGAGAATGGATCAACAAATTCAGCAAAGTGTCTAAATAAAAGATCATTCTTAAAATATCAGAAACTCTATTGTATGCCAACCATAAATCAACTGGAAAATAAATCCAGAAAACATTGCCACTCATGATATCCCCCTGAAAAATAAAATACATAAGAATAAACCTAACAAAGGAGATAAAAGTCTTGTATATAAGAAAAATTATAAAACATTGAAAAAAGAAATAAAAAGACCTTAGTAGATGCAAAGGATGGAAAGACCTTTGATAGGCAGAATAAATATCATCAAAATGGCCATTCTTCCAAAAGTGATCCACGGATTCAATGATACCCATTAGATTACCAAGATCATTCTTCACAGACGTGGAAGAATCAGTCCGTAAATTCATTTGGAACAACAAAAACTCAGAATATGTAGTTTTCAGCAATAAGAACCATGCAGAAAGCATCACAATACGTGACTTCAAACTATACCACCAAGCCATAGTAATAAAAACAGCATGGTATTGGCACAAAATCAGATACGTAGAGCACTGGAACAGAATAGGAAACTCAGAAACAAATTCATACACAGCCAATTGATTTTTGACAAAAGGGTTAAAAAGCATACATTGGAAAAAAGATAGACTCTTCAACAACTGGTGTTGGCAAAACTGGTTAAACACATGCAGAAAAATAGAAATAAAACTCACTTTCTCAACTAGCACAAGGGTCAATCTAAGGTGGATAAAAGACCTGAAAATTAGACCAGAGACCCCGCAGCTACTTGAAGAGGCATAGGTCCAACACTTCAACACATAGGCACAGGTAAAAACTTTCTAGACAAGATCCCAAAGGCATAAGAAATTAAAAAAGAGCCGGGCTTGGTGGCGCACACTTGTAATCCCAGCATTCGGGAGGCTGAGACCGGAGGATCATGGTTCTCGGACAGCCTCAGCTATTCAGTGAGGCCCTCTGCAACTCAGTGAGACCCGATTCCAAAATAAAGAATAAAAAATAGGGCAGCGGGTGTAGCTCAGAGATCGAATGCCCCTGGGTTCCATCCTCAGGCCCACACACACACACAAAAAAAGAAATTAAAAAGAGGATAAAAATGTGGGATTGCATGAAACTGAAGAGCTTATGTGCAGCAAAGGAAACTATCAAGAACCTCAAAAGAGATCCAATGGAATGGAAGATTTTTGCCAAATACTCCTCTGAAAGAGGACAAATATCTAGAATATACAAAGAACTGAAGAAACTCACCACTAAAAAAAAAATAATCCAATAAAAAATGGGCAAGTAAACTAAATAGATACTTCACAATAAAAGAAACTTAAATGGCCAATAAATGTATGAAAAAAGGTTCAATATCATTAGCAATCAGAGAGATGCAAAGCAAATTTATCCTGAGATTTCACCTAATCCCAATTAGAATGGCAATCATTGAAAACACAAACAACAAATGCTGGCAAATGTGTTGAGAGGTGGGAATTCTAATACATTACAGGTGGTATTGGTAATTACTGCAACCACTTTGGAAAACAGTATAGAAGGTTCTCAGAATTGGAATGAACTTATCATATAACCCAGCTAGCAACTTTTGTGTATCAACTCAAAATAATGGAAGACAAACTACCAAACTAATGAATGTGTATCTATGTTCATAGCTACACAATTCATAATTGCCAAGCTATGGAACCACCCAAGATGTCCACCAAAAGATGAATTGGATGAATGGTTTATAAAACTATGGGATATGTCCACAATGGAATTATACTCATCCATAAAAATACCAAATCTGTCATTTGCAGGGAAACGAATAGAACTGGAGAACATTACGCTAAGTGAGACTAGCAAATCACAAAAAGTCAAAAATCAGATATTGTTTCTAATACTCAGAAACTAGGGAGAAAATGGGGCATAAGAGGGTCTTCAGACAAAAAAGGAGAAACCTTAGACGAGTGAAGATGGCGACCTAACTGAAGGAGATGGGAGGGGAGATGAGGGAAGCACCCTAATGCGCATGATGTACAATTACAAAAATATCAAAGTCAGTGACTAAGCTGAACATGAGAGGGCGGGAGAAGGAGGAAATGGGCTGGGAATTGGGGAAGGGCTAAATGAGTGATGTATACATGTATGCCTCTACCGTCCTGTACCTCATGATGATGTATGATTACAATGCACCAAAAAATATTTTTTGCAGTACCAGGGATTGAACACGGGGGCATTCTACATCTGATCTACACCCCGCCCTATTGTTTTTATTCTTTATTTTGAAACAGGGTCTCACTAATATGCAGAGTGCCTCACTAATTTGCTGAAGCTGGCCACAAACTGTGATCCTTCTGACTCAGCCTCCCAAGCACCGGGATTACAAGCATACACAGCCACCCCCAGCTTGATACATTTTTTAAAAAGATAAAATAGCATATTAAAATGTCATACAGGGTAATGATTATCAGGTAAAAGCTTCCACCTTGAAAGAAGTGGAGTTCTATCTTACACTGTACAGGAAATGGTTTGTATCAGGCACTTTATGGCACCATTTATCCCATAGTCAGTATATATAAATATATATAAATTTGGGAGTCAAAGAATGGAAGTTGTAGTGACCCCAGCCCCCAGTTCACAGACTTTAACAATTTTCTTCCTATAAATTTGGAATATTGCTGATGTGGAGGCTTGGATTCCTAGGCAGAAAGTGAGATTGTGGTTTTTGTCATTTTAGCCTTTTGTCTCTGACTCAAGGCTTTAAAAGGGAGTTACTATATTGACTATATTTCAGTTACTGTCATTAAATTTGATTCTGATACATAGGAAGGAAGGAAGGCCTATGTTTCTTTGGGGATCCTCTTAGTACTTACACATCCATTTGAAAAGTCAGAGAAACAAAAGGATTCCGGGTTCAATGACAACTTTAGCAAATAGTGATGCTCTCAGCAACCTAGCAAGATCCTGTTTCGAAAGATAAAAAAAAGGCTTGGGTTTGGGTTGATGTAGAATGCCTCTGAACTCAATTTACATACCAAAAGAAAAGAAAGTAAAAGAGAAAAAGTCAAATGAAAGTTATAAACATACTAAGGATTCTGTTCCTTCAAGAATGAATGTTTCCCTAGGCCAGATTAAAAATAAATAAATAAAAAACAACTTGATTGGCTGAGCTAAAAACAAAAGGTGACAAGGTAACAGGGAAGTTACACGCAAATCTACTGTGGTTATTTGGGTGGAACTGCAGCTATATTTAAGGGATTATGTATACAGCCACCATATGGATACACTGGTTATTAACTTTTGTGACTCCATATTTTGAATGTCTTCCTTTGTGATATAGTTGCACTGTCTTAGGCACAAAGAACAGCTTTTGTTGTATAGAAGTGTCAATATATGTGTGTGCAGACTGTAATTGGATGCTGCATATCTAAAGGAGAGACCGCATCAGTATTAAATTACTGTGCCATGCTTTGTCACATGGATCGATGTTAGATTCTGCCCATAGGAATGTCTCTACAGGGAGATTACAATCTTGGAGAAAGGAGAAACTTATTTCTGCCTGTCTACTTTCTATGGGCTATTTTTGTGTGTTTGGCTTCTGTGAGAGCCACCCCAGCAATATTTCTTTCTTTCTGCATAGGGGTCTCTTTTGAAGAGCAGCAGCTGAACTCAGTATGCAGTATTTCCCAAGTCTTGCAGAGTCAGCTTGATTATGCTGTCCCTCAGATCTTCAGCACCTGACAAACAGGAACTTGCCCTCAGGGATCAGAGTTGTTACCACAGAGTATCTCTTCTTTAAGTTCCTAGGTTTTAATAATTCTTACATCTGCCATTTTCTAGAAGTGGTAGTATTATTTATGGTTGCTATCACCATGAGACCTCAACGTTCTCTTTTTACCCTTTCATTTTCTTAGCTATCAACTTAATCCCATGTGCAATTTGTGCTGCATTCTCTCTTCTCTGGTTTTGCCTCCTGTGTTCCTATTAATACAAAGCCTTAGGAAGTCTACATTCACTTCTATTAGGATAAGTAAGTAGGGAGCCACTGAAGAAGAAAAGGAAAATAGATCAGAGAAACTGAGAAGAAAAGCATATTGGGAGAAGTTAGGAGAGGTGGAAAGAAAAAAGTGCTGGGGCAGGAGGGTTTTCTGTGGTAGAGATTGCTTTGAACAAACACGGAAATGAAAAGTTTTAAATAGTGTTGCTGCATGGCATGGCATATGAAGTCCTTCCCTTTGTTCTTTTATGTAGACTTAAAAGTAAAGATGTTAGTGACTTTATAATTCATTGTAGATATGTATTGCAGGGCACTTGGCATGGCAGAAAATAACCCACAGTAAGTGACAACCTTGAAAGACACAGACGTCTGTGGAGACAGTAAATATAAACAAATTAGAGGGAGAGAAGGGGCAGCATCTAGCTCATTTTTCAGACTCAGACTCAGGCTAAACATAGTTAGGAAAAGAGAGTTTGTCTGGAATTCTGGGTGTCTGAGCATTTGTCAACAAAAAGACTGCTGAGGTCCTCCAAAACACTGAAAATGAGTGATTATTTGTGAATGTGTTAAATTAAGGGGGAAATGTAATACTAGTGTCACAGCATAATAGTTCATTTTGAGTGTCTATTTAATGTATAACTTTGAATGATCTTAGATTAAGTCATAATCATACATTCAAATATGTGATGTATATACAATCAATTTATTTTCTCTTTGAAGTGATATTTTAAGAAAACAACAATGGCCCTAATAACACTAAATCTACAGCATTGTCCAAGGAGCCCAAACAGGGAACCTCCCCATGAGAACATTTTCTTATTATAAGGTCTTTCTTAAAACTAAGTTCTTAAGAAATTAGCCTTTTATGGAGGGACTCCAGCACAGTATTGTTATTTGTTCTTTTTAAAATTTTTTATTGGTGCATTGTAGTTATACATCTCAATGGGATAAAAAAATAAACCCTGTGGAGATATACATGCACGTATTACCTAATCAGCCCCTACCCAATCTCTAACTCCTTCCCACCCCCTCCCACCTACGCATGCTTGGCTTCCTGATTGACTTTGATATGTTTAAATACATCATGTGCTTTAAAGAGTTTCCCTTGTCCTCCCTCTTATCTCCTCAGATATGTCACCTTAACTGTTCTTCTATAGGGTTCCTTCTTCATCTAGAGTTCCTCCTGTTACCCATTTCTCCCTAATATTTTGCACATTAAGAAAAGCATCTGATTTCTTGTTTGTGTGTGTGTGTGTGACATTTCACTGTAAATGCCATAATTTTGTTCTCCCTTATGGCTGGGCAAAATTCTATCATATACATATCCCATAGTTTTGAAATCCACTTACCATTTGAAGGACATCTTGGCTGGTTCCACAGTTTGTTAATGGTGAACTGCGCAGCTCTAAACATGATTAATGCATTAGTTTGGTATCTTAGTTTTTATTCTTTTTGGTAGATACCCAGAGGTGGTATTACTGGATCATATGGTAAGTTCGTTTTCCTTCTTCTAAGGATCTTTTATACTTTTCTCCAAAGTGGCTGTACCAACTTGCAATCTCACCAACAATGTATTAGAGCTTCTATTTCTCCACACTTATGCCCACTTACTGAAAACCTGAAAGCCAGAAGGTGAGTAACTTTGACAAGATGATCCACTCATAACCATTTTTTTTTTTTTTTTTTTTTTTTTTTAGTAGAGATCACTTGGATCTGGAAATCTGCTGAGAGATGAGGTGAGGCAGCGGCAGCTTCTAGTGCTTCCTGGCCACACATCTGAAGAAACCTGGTGGCTCTTTACTGTGGAGCAGGCCCCAGTTCCAGGACTGTCATACAACAGGCTCCGAGCCCGGCCTCGCTGGGTCCAGACCTGGCCTCGCCATGTCGGGGTAGGGGGGTGAGGGGGGTACGGTCCCTATCACTGTGGGCAGGACCTTTACAGAGGTTCACATTATATATAATTTCTTTAAGTAGGAGAAAACACCATGTGTCATTTATAGTAACTGGGAGTCCAATTACCTAGCAGCAATGGATTTTATCTCCTCACTGAAAGCAGAGGCTCGCAGCCTCACCATGGATTGAGGAATCTGCTGCTCCAAGCACACCCTGCCTCCAGCACAGCACAAATGAACACGGCAGCAATGAGCCTGGATATCCTGGGACACCCGGTGTAGCAAGCTGGCCCAGCAATACGGGCAGGGCTCCCTCCAACTTGCCCCACACATTTTTCTTACAGAGTATGTTGCCCAGAATTTCTGCACATGTGCAGCAGAAGCAGTCTACTTTTGGGGAGATTTCTTAAAAAATTCAAGGTGGACTGGATTGGATCTGTCTGACTCTTCTGAATACTGGTCACCGCCGCTGCTGCCAACTTGGTCCCTCTCTGTGAAACTTTTTCTTACGTAGTATGTTGTCCAGAGTTCCTGAGCATGTGGGGCAGAAACAGTCTACTTTGGGGGAGATTTCTTCAAAAATTCAAGGTGGATTTGGTTGGATTTCTCTGTCTCTCTCGAATACTGGCTGCTGCTGCCGCTGCCTTCTTGGTCTCTCCTTGAGTATGTTATTTTTAAGTATTCCTGTGCATGTGTGGCAGGAGAAGTCGGCTTTCTGACCTCTTCTGGGATAGCCCTCCAAAAATCACTTTTTTTGAAGTGGCGGGCAACACGCTGCACTCTTACTTCTAATTCCACCATTTTCCACTCTCCTATATTTCAAATAGGAAGTCATGACTGGAAATATTTCTGTGTGTTGTCTAATCAGCTATTAAATCAAAATCTGTTGTTCAGGGATTCTCAGAAGTATGTATGTCCTATTCAGCCACTGCCAACCTACAACACTTTGACCGACCATGGTCACTGTTGCAGCTGCAGCCACCACCATCATCCTCCCTCTTCAATATTTTTTAATAAAAGAAAACAGTATGTGTCTTTTGCAGAAGTTGGAGGCCTGAGTTCTTAGGAGCAATGTGTTTTATCTCCACAGCTTCACCATGGAGAGCGGGTTCTGCTGCTCCGAGGGACCCAGCCCCAGCGCTGAGCAGAGGAGCGCTCTTGGCTCCCAGGATGTGCAGCACCAGCCAACCTGACTATGCAGGGCTCCATCTGATGCACCCCGAACATTTTTCTTACATAGTATGGTGTACAGAGTTCCTGAGCATGTGGGGCAGGCCCAGTCTACATTTGGGGAGATTTCCTCAAAAGTTCAGGTGGATTAGAATGAATCTGTCTCTCCCTGATACTGGCTGCTGCTGCTGCCGCCGTACCATCTTGACCCTCCTCCTGAGCATTTTCCTTACATAGTATGTTGTCCAGAATTCCTGAGCATGTGGGGCAGGAGCAGTCTTTTTTTGGGGGGAGATTTCTCCCACAGTTGAAAGCAGGTTGGATTGGATTTATCTACCTCTCCCGAATACTGGCTGCTGCTGCTACTGCCATCACTGCCGTCTCCACCACCTAGGTCTGTCTCTTCTCTCTTATATTTTAGGTAGGAAGTCATGGTTATAATTGTCTCTATATGTTGTCCCAATCAGATATTAAACCAAAATCCGATGTCCGGGGTTACTCAGAGGAATACATGTCCTATTTGGCTGCTGCTAGCTATCATCGCTGCAGCCATGGTTGCCACTATGAGCGTGGCCGCAGCCATCTTGGCCCCTCTTGTTATTCATCCTTAATTCTATCTTTAGTAAAGACTTACTAGTATAGAGTTCCTTAACTGAAAATGTTACTTACTTATAAAGAGTAAAGAGTCACAAGAGATTTCCTATCTTCCACATGTATTTCCCTACCCCAAACACAAACTTGTTCTAAAACTGCACTTCACTTAGGGTTACAATAGTTATCATTAAGGGTGGTGGTCCTTAAGTACAAACTCAAAGAACAAAATGGGCAGCTTCCCATTACATTCAAAGAAGTTGGTATGAATAACTCAAGGAATGCCATGAGGCTGCCAATAGTGGTACATAGCAAGCCCAGAGCACTTGGAAGTATCTGATGCTGTATGCCCCCAAAGTCATGCTAAGGTTGGTTCACAATATATAAGTTGCATTTAGTCAAATGTCTGGGTATACATAACAGATTAGTTCCAGCATGATTACTGGGGTGCATTTGCATCTGAAATATTACATATCAGTGTAATAAAAAAATTGAAGACTACCTACAGCATATAAATTTTAGAAAACTGCCTCATAACAAAACCATGAAGGGGACTTGAACAAATACATTGCATCAATGCCTCACCCTACATCTCTTCTTCCACATTGTGATACCTGAAAAGTCTAAGTTGCAGATTAATTTACTATACATACTCAAAAAATGAATGGGGTATAACAGCTGAGAAGTAAAATTCTTATTATTTATGACTAGTTAGATTGCATAAGATCGATTTCAATCTCACTTAGTCCTCAAGCCCCATATTTGGTTTGGACAGTAGTAAGAAAAAAAAGCATGAAGTTTATTGTCCAAGAATGCTTGGGAAAGAATCTTAGTTCTTTCATTTATAAAACGTAACATTCTTGATTATTTAGTGCAGCAAAGAGACACAGTTTCTTTATATAAAAGATGAGAGTAATAAAATCCACCTTTATGGATTCTTGGGATGGTTAAATACCAATATTTATAAAGCCCCTGATGGTGACTAATACATAAGTACCCAATGAAATTCTCTACCTCCCTCTGTACACAGAGAGAAAAGAAAAAATACATCCTAATCCCAGACATTTCCTGAGGATTGACATATTTGTAAAAGTCTCCAATTTGTCATGAAAACTTTTTGTTTGAATTTGAGTCTTAGTAATAATCCTATTTTCCCATTTTATGTTTATTTTACCATGAACTTCTTCAATATTTTAATGTAATTTAAATTTGAATTATAAACTAAAACATTAGGGAAATGACAGTCACAATGTACTTTTCTACAAAGTTGTTACTATACATCAGTGTAATTGCCCAGGATGGTCTCTGCTGTAATCTTAAATTTTAAAATTCAAACATACTTTTACATGATAATTACTGCAGCCGCTGCAGAGATGAAACATTTAGCTATGATATTTATATTTTGAGAAAATTATATTTTAATAATCAGGATCTAACTAGCCATTACATCTCTATTCAATGGATGCTAAAATCCCTCATCTGTTTTGTTCTTGCTCATATTTATTCTCCAACAACCAATTGATCAGCTGGGTCTACTAGGGCCTTCTGTCTTTCCTAATTCTGCACTTCTAATCTGCTAAGACATTACAGTTTGAATTGCCTTGGAGACCGATAAATGGCAACTGTATGGGAAATACGAGAAACAAATATTCCACTTGGCAACAGGCCAGTGAGCTTTCTAAAGATCTTTTGTAGGAAAGTGACAATTAAGTCATGCCAAACATGTTTACAATCTCCACTGAATGAAATAATGTCTCAAAATAGAACAAATTCCACAAAACCTTTTATCCTAAGTATTAATGGGCCTGAGTTCCCAGTACTTTTTCCTCACAGCCTTGAATGGAAGGATTTTAATGGTGTGAAATGAGGTTGAAAATGTGAGCAGCTGAGTTCTTCTCTGGTATCGCCAACACAGAGCACTTGTCTTTCATTGGTGAGATCAGTCAGTGCTCCCACCATCGCTGAATGGCTGTGCTGGTCTGCCCTTGGTCCCTTCCCATTTCTACTTCTACTTTTCATCATGGTACATAGATTTTCGATGGCTTTGGAGGTTACAAAAGATAACACCTTGACCTTAGAGGCATAATAGAACCAAAACTTGTTATCTAAAGGGTATGTTCAGTCTTATCACAGTATTTGCAACAGAGGAAAACTGAAGCTCACTTGCGGTGTCACCACACATCAGAGAGCAGCAGAATAAGGACTGGAGCCAACACGGAGGCACTTTCCATTCTAATATGAATAGTGCTCAAGTTCAACCAACATTTTTTCCCCGTGTCAGCATCCATTATGACACATTTCAGCAAATATAACCACTAGACAAATTTCCTAAACTAAAAGAAGTAGTAATTTTCCATAGGGCCCTTAATTTATTTTAATCTCGGAAACATTGCTTAAGTGTCAATATTCAGGAATAATATACATATTCTTGTTCAGAAAAGGATAACTTTGTTAAATAGGTTCACAAAGATTGTTTCTTGATAACTGAAAGGGCTAGATTTTGGTTTCTGATGTGCAAAGAGCCTAAAATTATTCTAATTTCCATTCTGTGTCCTAAAATTGCATTGATGTGTTACTAAGTTTGAAACTCTCAAAGCATTCAAAATATTTTCTGGGACAGAAGTGTCTTTCAATCCACCAGTACAGAGAAGGATTCATCAGTCAAAAAATGAAAAAGGCATCACCTTGCTGAACCACCATGGGTAAGCCTTGCACATGCATAAAATAAAAAGCTGCAACCAAAATGTAACAAAGAAGAAACTCCCAATTTGTTTCATTCTTTTTAGTTTGAGGAAATAGCTCACTATACTTTTTATATCAACCCAAAGGTCTACCTATTCTGGCTTCAAATATACCTGAATCTACAAATGATTCCATCTCTTTTCTATAATTACTGCCCGGGTATATTTTTATGGTGAAGGTTGGGTTGAGGGTGATGGTGAGATTGCTGGGGGATAAAAAGATGTAAACTTTAATGCTACACAGATTAAACTCTGGCTACTTCGATGGGGATACTGGATAGTGCTGAAGTTGATAAAGGGTTAGGAACAAGACCTGGGAAAATAGGGAAGGATCATCACAGAGTTTAAGGTTGCAGTTGAGAGCAGGGCTCCTTCTTGACCAGGGTCAAGGAAGCATGGTCAGGTTTGAGGGGTCCTTAGGCAGTTTGGAAGAATAGGTCCATGATTTGCTAAAAGATCAGAAATCTTGACTCAGAAAGGAGCTGATGCTTCCAAAGGATGGACATTCTAAGACACTTTTATAGAAAAAGTATTGCAATACTTACTGAGACTAACTTACAGTGTGAACCCTACGAATATAGACAATAGAATTTTCTGGATTACAGCTTAGAATAGTAGAAAATTAGCTTTTTATAATATAATAGGTCTGATTTGGATGTGCAGTTCTCTAATTTACATTTGGAGCATTAGATAGTCACTATTATTTTGATGTTGGTTATTACAATGACAAGAACATACACCTGTTACTCAGAGGCAAGAGTCTACAGACACCCAGGTTCTGGTTTACCAAAGACCCTGGTCTGTAAAATCTGCTACCACTGGGAAACTGGACTTTTTGAGAAAATACTAAATCCAGAAGGCATTTGAGAACAAGATACTCTGGACTGCATCCTTCCAAGTCATTTCTCCTCTTCTCATCCACCTGCTTGCCTCCCACCACAATCCTGCACACACACAAATATATTCTCCATATGTAAAAAACTGAAGCTACTTGCATTATGTATTTAAAAACCTGAAAAATAAAAGAACCCAATTTCAATGAACTATTATTCAATACTCTAAGAAGATACTTAGTATATAAATTATATGTGAATGTCTAAGAAGAGAAAACATGTTCTCATCTGAGTAGACCGGGAGATATTAGTATTTCAGGTAATCAAATCATATATATATCAATAGATCAATATTTTTATAACCGCTTATTTTTCTCTCTGTAGACCCCAATATAAATATATTTTATTCCAAGTGACCAATGGCTATGTATAGGCATATGTACAATCGATCTGGGTTCTCCTCTTTGGATTAGATGTAAGAGGTCAATATTAAGAATACTCATGTTTTAAGGCTTACTCTAGAACATTCTAAAAGGCATGTCTTCAAAATTTAGCCAGGCGTGGTAGCACACACTTGTAATATCCACATTTGGGAGGTGGAGACAGGAGGATCGCACTGGTTCGAAGCCAGCCTCGCTGGCTTAAGAGACACTGTTTCCAAATTTAAGAAATATAAAAAAATAGGTGTCTGGGAGTGTAGCCTGGAAGTAGAAGGGTTTCCAGGAATTCCAGTACCACAAAAAAAAAAAAAAAATTAATACCTAACTGCAGTTATTTTCAGCTTAACAACACTTGCATTCAACACCCTTGGACCAATTTAGACTTCTCCCTACAATTTCAGAAAGATTTAAGAAAGTCTTGTACCCCTGGAATTCAATGAGCAAAGATTAAGTTGTTTCAGGTAAGTATATGTATTATTATGAATTTGCCTATTACTCTTATCTTTACTTTTTTGGTGAATGTGACTTAAGCCAAATCTTTGTTGTTGCTCTTAAGTCATTTTTAATATAATTTCATAATTACTGTATTTGGTAGAGATGTAATGAATACACAGGTATGTAAAGGATGAAGAACAAAAGCATTGAGAAACTGAGAATTTAAATGAGTTCAGAGCAAACACAAAACACAATTTAATTTTAAAATTTTTCTTTAGCTTCTGGCCATTGCATTATGACACTCTATGACATTGACAGGTCAGCCCAAAGCAAAATAAAAAAGGCACTAGTGGGTTGGTAATCTCCTTCCATGATCCAATCATCTCTCCTGTTTTTTTGTTTTCTTATAGGTTAGGATTTCCGTTACCTCAGAGTCATACCCCATTGTGATCCTCACCTTTATCCAGCCCCCATCCCTGAACTGGAATTACTTTCAGTGTTATAAAAGATAGAAACAGAGTGTCTATCTTGTCTTCCTTTTTCTTGGATGTTGTCAATCTTTGTAATGTGCTTATAAAGTATCAATACTGAGGTTGCTATGTATGTTTTTATCTGTTCTATACCATACTTATGAAAAAGATATTATTATAATACTTTCTTATTTTATACATGTTTAATACTATTATACATGTATATATTAAATATGATTATTAAATAATTATTTTTAAAACATACCGTATAAAATTTCACACTCTATACTCCTTTTCCCTAACACATTACTCTAGAATCAGTCATACAAAAATATGTAGTGCTTCGTATTTTTCATATTTAATATTTGAGTTATTTACTTCCATATATTTCTCATATTTGTAATATTTGATTAAAATTTTTAATATTTAAATAGGTTTACTGCATTTCTTCATCTTCGGAGAGCTTTGTTGTTTCTAGTTTTTGATAACAAAAACCTAACAGAGATTCAACTTTGAATCTTTTCTAAAATTTAGATTGGTCTAAACACATTTTGCTAATTGATATTATGTGACCAACGGAAACCCTGTCCAGATAGCAGGACTGGAAGAGAGGCATAGTATGATAATTCTAGCATAGCAACAATGTGTTAGGATTAAAAAAAAAAATGGTTTTCAGTTCAGCATGGTGGTTGCCATTTAAAACCTATGCATACCAAGTCCAGCCACACAGATTCATTTCTATATCTGAGACAAAGGGCTACACATAGAAGCTAATTTAATAAACTGAATCTCCTGGTAAGGTATTGAAGACATGAAGCAAAATTGCCTCGAGATATTCCCCACTAATAATGGTATGGCTCAAGCAATGAAGAGTCACAGATATCAGGGCCGGTGTGTTTTATGAGAGCCTTAATAGCTATGGGCACTGGAAGAGGGCAATGATTAGTGAGTGCAAGAAGGAGAGACCTGAGGGACTTGTTTATGGGCAATTGAGACATCTCTAAAGATTCCTGGAAATAACTGGGTTAAAGACATTTGCCAGAGTATAAGGAAAAGACTCTAAGAACTTCAAATTCTTACTAATCATGTGACCCCATTTGTTATCTAATGATGATTAGTGATTCTGGTTATATACTTAACACTTCTAGAACATCATATATATATATATATATATATTATTATATATATATATATTATATATAATATATATATATAAATATATATATATTTATTGTGGTACTGAGGGTGGAACCCAGGGGCTTTTCTACCTCTGGGCTATACTCCCAGACATATTTTATACTTTATTTGGAAACAGGGTCTAAGTTGCTGAGAGCCTCACTAAGTAGCCAAGGCTGGCTTTGAACCTGTGCGATCTTCCTGTCTCAGCCTCCCAAGTGCTGGAATTACAAGTGTGCGCCACCATGCCCGGTTCGAACATTTTATATTTTAAGGGATTTTTTTCCTTTAAGTTTATTTCTTAGAATAGTATTTCAAAAATGAGAAGATTTTGGAAACACTAGGACAATATTTATTTCTCCTTTGAATATACATGTTACATCTGAGGTTTTTGTGAGACACTTCCTTCAAGAAACCAGCAGGGAAAATGAGGTCAAACAAGATTCCTGAAATCACTAATTTTCTAGGCTTTAACAATATTCACCGTCTTCATCCCCAGAAAGTTGACACTAATTAACATCTCCTCTCACTAACTTTAATTGACCAAAGAAAGAAGTATAGCTTCTGATCTGAACAGATGTAATCGGGTATTCTGTAATTATACTAACTTATTTAAGAGGATTGCACCTAATTTAGTTTAAAAAGTAATGGAAGATTCCCTAGTATAATTAGCTTATGTTCAATATCAACCCTGGGTCATTTTGGAATCTTCCTTACCTCTAGATTAATCCAGTCATGTTTTAATTTTCTTATCTAATAATCTAATCCCTTGGAATCTAAAAGGTAAGCAATTATCTTCTCAAAATAGGGTGGCAGAATTGAGTAAAATAGGTTTACCTGCTGAAGCAAAATTCTTCTTTTTTTCTTTTTGGCAGTACTGGAGTTGGAACCCAGGGGCAGTCTACCTCTGAGCTATGCCCCAGCCCTATTTTTTATTCTTTATTTTGAAACAGGGTCTCATTGAGTTGCAGAGGGCCTCACTAAGTAGTTGAGGCTATTCACAAACCTGGATACTCCTGTCTCAGCCTCCCAAGTACTGGGATTACAAGCGTGTGCCACCATGCCTGGCTAGAAGCAAAATTCTACAAAGAATCACAAGGAAAGTATTCACTTGGATGTACTTTGAAAATATTAAGTGATGAGAATATGTATTACACACATAATTTTCTTTTTTCTTTTTTATATATTAAAAAAAAACAGGAGACTTCATTTCTACTTTTATTTTTATAGTGAGGTATGGTAAAGATCTGTTGCCTGTGGTACAATGATTCTTTTTCATGGAAACTATAATTAATATTCTATGACAGTTTGTAAATAGAATGAAAGTGAGAACCTTCAGCCTTGGGGTGTCCAGGATCTGGCTGCAACCAAGCTTTAAATTTTTATCACTCATTTTTTTCTCCCTTAAGCCATTCCAAATTATTCCCTCTGCCACACATTTACTTTTAGTCATAGACTGTAAGACATGAGTCAGGATGAAATTTAGGACTAAGGCAAGGACAAAATAAGAATAGAAGTGTTCTGGATTTGTCTAAGAATGAGGACACAAGTTATCATCTTAACAACATTCAATCCAATTGATCAGTGAAGATGTATTTTCAATTCTATTATGTCTCTCTCCCAAGCCAACAGAGTCTGTTAAAGTAGGCAACCTCTCTTACTGTAGACCATATGGAGCAAGAGTAAAAGAGGCTGGTAATGCTGAAATCTAGAGCTCTAAGTATTAATATTTGCCAGCAAGCCAGGTGTGGTGGCGCATGCTTGTAATCCCCGTGCTTGGGAGGCGGAGGATCGCAAAGGTTTGAAGCCAGCCTTACTGGCTTAAGAGACCCTGCTTCCAAAATAAAAAGTATAAAAACAGGTCTGGGAGTGTAGCCTGGAGGTAGAAGGGTTTCCAGGAGCCCCAGTACCACCAAAAAAATAATAATAATACATAAATAAATAAAAATAATATTTGCCAGGAAAACCAAGGAATAAGAAGCCATTGAAGCCTTTATTGATACCCTTTTCCATGAAGATTACATGAAACAAAGAGCCAGAGGTAGTTCTGGAGGCACCCCTCAAATCTCCCTTTCTGAAATCTGCTATGATGTGGACCTAACTGATCACTTTTAACTCATGCACCTTTGGATCCACCACCCTGTTTACATCAGGCCATTCCTCTATAGGACTATAGGTGTAGAGAGACTCCCAAAGACAGAGATATCACTTTCAGGGACAGGATGCTATACTGACGGGGGAGTAGTAGCTTCGGATACCATTGGAGGATGTTGAATAAAAATAGAAGGGATGGTGAAAGTGCCTAAGGGATCACTGATTTTCTTTTCTGAATAGAGGGTGGTAAGCCAAATGCTGTCCCAGAGTTTAGGAATCTATGGATAGAGGAACCAGACTCTTCTTGCCCAATGTAGAATTCCTCCAGCAACAGCTTTGGTTAGTGTCCTCCCACTTAAAAAAAAAAAAAAAAAAAAAAAGAAGTCTGTTTACTACTGCTTCTGAATAATTAAGCTTCTAGCAACAGAGACCAGCTCTGAAAACCCAACTTTACACTGTACATCAACATAACCATTTGTCTACTTGATTATAGGTTGACTGTACCAACCTGCTTCCATGCCATCCTGAGCTTCCAGCAGTTTGTCTTATTGAGAATAGATAACTATTCTGTGTACAGGTTTGTCTTTTGCACTCACACAACTTCAACAAGCATTGTTCAGGGACTCATAGAATGCCATATCCACAGGAATGAGATATTATACAATATAACATCTAACCAAAGGGCCACTTCATAGTGAAGGAAGGTTAGGAGTGGGCCCATGCTGACTTGGTATTAATAGCTAAAAGTATAAATGTATATAGAGCATTTTTGTTGTATTTTGTCAGCTGCATCCCAGTACTTAAATAATTAAAGCCCTGTGTGCTATGTTTCCTTTATCAAAAAACCCACAAGCAATCTCTGCAAAAGTAAATGCTACTTTTGAGTAGATAGATAATACTCAGCCTGAAAAATAGCTGAGGCTTTTAGACAGAGAGAGATTACACAAACAGTCCTGCCAGTATTTTCTCTTCTTTTTCCCCCCCAAAGCTCCCAATCATGGTACATTAACCATATGCTGTTACCAGGTGGATAACTGGTCCAGTTAAAGATAACACTGAGCTTGGGGCAACTGGTACTTCAAAAATAAGAGAAGCAAGTTATTGCCCCATTGTTTTAGCAACACCAAAGAAAGATGACTAAATAAACCAGCACCTGCACTATTGAGAAAATATGCCATTAACCTGTGATGTAGTAGAAAAAGCAACAGAAACCCTATTTAAGATCCAGGTTCTTTCTTGGGGGGAGTGTTCTGCTTCAGAAAATACTGACATGCACATCCCTCTGCAGAGTGTTGATTTCTCCCACTCTCTTTCCTCTTTTCTCTCTGTAGTAAAGCTTTAAGAATCTCTGGAAGACTTCCAGCTTTTTTTCCCCCCTAAACTAGCTGAGGAGAAGAATCCACTTGGCACAAAACCATAACAAATACCTGTGCGATCCACTTCAATAACATGCTGCAGCTTTTTGAAACAGCTGGTTTCATAAGTGTTAAAACAACGATTAAAATATAGCTTGGAGGCACTAATTTTCAAGAGCAAGGTATTATCCTCCAGGATGTGATATATTCATTAAATCAAAACATATATATGCTACGGTGTTCCTAGGAGGATGGATACATGAGTCTGGGAACCAAGAGATGAGAGATGTGGTTCTACATTCTGACATTCCAAATGGCTCTTTGGAAAATATTCTGCTTCCTGTATTTTAGCTCAGCATGGTTTTACATCCCAATTCCCATAGGGGGGCATGCTTTTGCAAGTTACACTACCAGGGTCCTATCGAACTCTAAGCTTTAGTTGGTAATAGGGCACTTTGAACTCCTTGAGTTCATAGTTCAGCAGGTAAGAACAGGAGGCACCATTTTGGAAAGTTTAACTGACTCTTTTATACAAGTTACTCTTTTATACAATGCAGGCATAGAAAAAAAATGTGTGTGGAACGCAGGTGATTGATATGTGTGGCTCTTAGAATTCTCCCAATTGTGACAGTGAATAGAAGCATTAACTAAGATGACGGTAGGTACAACTGTCCAGGTCTCAGTGCATTCAAGAATAAAGGTTTGGGTTACATTTTCAGACAAGGTGTCAGGATCTGCTAAAGTCAAGGGGAATTTAATATGAGTAGATTTACTAGGCAATGGGTTGTAAATTATTTTACTATTCTGCTTCTTCTAAATTTTTACTTTGGAAGAAAGATCCACAAAAATCATGAAGAGCTACTCTACAAATGTATATGGAAAACATGGATTATGGTGGCCCTGCAATGGCCTGCTTAGATATTTCTTTAATAGAAACTGCTGAGGGGAACATAGTTGATTGATAGTCTTTCTACCTTCTACAGCTTGGGTTTCATTCATGCCAGGCCCTGCTTCTAACAGGATTTTATAAGCTAATATCAGAAATGTAGTTGGATGTCTAGAACAGCCATCTTTTTATTTTGTGCTCCTATAATGGCAAACTTGGGCCAAGAATTCCTTATAAAGCTGGCAAGAACTTTTTTTAATATTTTTATTGGTGCATTGTAGTTGTACATTTTAATGAAGTACAAGATGGTAAAGACATACATGTACACATCAACCAATTATTCCTTACCCAATTCCCAACCTATTTTCTCCCCTCTCCCTCATTCTCATGTTTGGATTACTGATTGACTTTGATATGTTTGTGAATGTACATCATGTACATTAGAGAATTTCTCTCTTCCCCTTTCCATCCCCCTCAGGTAGGTCACCTTATTTGTTCATCCATAGTTTCTCCTTCTTTGTCTAGAGTTCCTCCTATGACCCATTTTTTCCCTAGCTGCCACATATTTGGAAGAGCATCTGATTTCTTATTTTTTTGTGACTAAGCCCACTTAGCATAATATTGTCCAGTTTTATCCATTTTCCTGTAGATGATGTAATTTTGTTCTTTATGGCTGAGTAAAATTCCATTATGTACATATCTCATAATTTTGTAATCCACTCATCTGTTGATGGACCTCTTGACTGGTTCCATAGTTTGGCAATGGTGATTTGTGTAGCTATGAATATAGATACGCATGCATTCGTTTGGTAGTTTGGTCTTCATTCTTTTGGGTAAATACCCAGAAGTGGTATTTCTAGATCATATGGTAAGTTTGTGCTCATTTTTCTGAGGATCCTCCTTAATGTTTTCCAAAGTAGTTGAACTAATTTGCAATCCCACCAACAATGTATTAGAGTTCCCACTTCTCCATATCCTCATTAGCATTTGTTGTGTGTTTTTTAAATTTTTTTCAATTTATTTATTTTTATGTGGACCATATTGAAAATGGCATACATTCAGCCTGTGCTTGGTGCCCTCTCCCCCACTGCTTCTCCTTCCCCTCCCAACAATGAGTGTCCAGGTTAACCATGCTATATTCATACTTTTACACATATTCGGATGTAACTGCTCCATGAATCAACCTCGGCCTTCTTCTTCTCCTATCCCTCCATTCTAGCTTTGCTGATGTTTCCTCTCATTTATCAAGAGTCCCTCTAGTATTCCTAATACTTTCTAATTTGGGCATATTAGAGAAAACATATGTCCCTTTTCTTTCTTTCTTTTTTTTTTTTTTTTTTTTGGCAGCACTGTTCCTTCTCTTTCTGTGCTTGGCTGATCTCATTTAACATAATGTTCTCCAGGTCTTTCCATCTTCTTGAGAATGGCATGATTTTGTTCTTCTTTATAGCTGAGTAGAATTCCGTTGTGTTTATTTCCCATAATTTTGCAATCCATTCATCTGTTGATGGAGACCTAGGATGGTTCCATCTTTTGGCTATTACAATTAGTGCTGCTATGAACATGGGTATGCATATGGTTTTGTTTTGAATGATGGCCATTATTGTTGAAGTTAGGTGAAATCTCAGGGTAGTTTTGATAGGCATCTCTGACTGCTAATGATGTTGGGTATTTTTTTCATACATCAGCAGTAAGAACTTTCTTAAAATGCCACTGGGATCTGAGGTTCTTCTGATACTATCTGCCTTCCTTTTTACCTTTACACAGGTAACAAATTCATACTGCAGTAGAAAGACTATCCCTGGAAGCTCTTTTTTCTCACATCATAAATTTTGTTATGGCATTAATTATATTCCCTGGATATATGTAGAAATTCTAAACCTGTAGTAACTTGCAAATGTGACCTTTTTGGGAAATGGGTTGTTGCAGATATAATTAAGATGTGGCCATTAAGGTGGGTTCTTAAACTAGCATGATTTCTTTGTTCATAAAAAAAATGACATTTAGAAAGCACAGAGAGAAGTCTATGCTAAGATAGAGGCAAAAATTAGAGCTATGATGCCATAACTCAAGGAATCCCTGGGGCTACCGGAAGTAGAAGAAATGAGGAAAATTTCTTCCCCAAGGGCCCTAGAGGGAGCATGGCCCCTCCAACCCCTTGATTTCAGATTTCTGTACCCAAGAAATGTGAGATACAAATTAATGTGGGGTTTTTGTTGTTGTTGTTGTTGTTTTGTTTGTTTTGGTGGTACTGGGGATGGAACCCTTCTACCTCTGGGCTATACTCCCAGACCTATTTCATATTTTATTTGGAAACAGGGTCTCTTAAACCAGTGAGGCTGGCTTCGAACCTGAGCGATCCTCCTGTTTCCACCTCCCAAGCGCAGGGATTACAGGCATGTGCCACCACACCCGGCCAAATTAATGTGGTTTTAAGCCACTCATTTTTAATACTTTTTTATGAAAGCCCTAGAAAATTAATACAAGTGCCTTCTCAAATAAATTTCTTGCATATCATACCCTGATTTCATATCTAAGTCTTGGTGAATCCAAAGAGTGACATTCTCTACCTAGGAGATAAGCACAACCTGATGTGATGATCAATGGATGTGTGGTGAAGGGGAAGTAAGATAATTCCAAAAAATGTTCGCCTCCTTTCTACTTTCAAAGCCCCATCACTCTTGCTAATTACATGTCAATTATCCATCCTTCCACAAGTCTTGTATGAACCTTGAGATGAATGAGCTTCTTCCTGAAAATCTAGTAATGCCTTCATAACTCTGATGGCATATATGATATGTATCTTATTCTTTTTATATATATTTATGAAATTCCACTTAAAAACTGGAATTTTTTCTTCCAAAACTGATACAATCTAATTTTATTTTGTTTCCAAATGAATAAAAATGTAGGATATTTGGATAGTAAGTTCTGAGAACATGGAAAATCATCTGTTTGTTGACATGGTATATTAGAACACAGACTAATGAATATGGCATGATATGGTATATTAGGATATTCCATGCCACATGCTATATTAGAACATATCATATTATATCGTAAATTAGAATATACCATATCATACCAAATCTTTGGTTGATAATAGGACACTTTGTTATGATAGGATATAGTAGAATATAGGCTAATGAATTTTTACACTGTTTAAGGGGGCTGAGGAAGTCGATCTATGACAGAGCACATGCTTATTGCTTATTAGAATATTTGAAGGCTTGAATTCAATCCTAAGTAACACACACACACACACACACACAAATAAATAATATATAAAAGTAATGCTTCTGTTTTATCCAAGGAAATTTTGATTTGTTTGACCTATATCATTTCAAGTAGACATGTGTGCAATGAAGAACCAGAAACTCTAGCCAGGAACATGAGTGCCCATGAAATACAGGGAAACTCTTTAGCAAACAGGAGTATTTACATGGTCATCAGTATGTTTTGTTCAAGGAGGCAAACTCACACAAATGAAAATTAAGTCAATAACTCTTGATCTGCTCTCAGCTGAGTCACATATTCACCTAAAAGCAAAATAGGAGTGAGATAGAATATTTAGATTTATAATAGAATTGTCATAGTTTATGCTAAGATGCAGAGCAATCTCTCCCAACTCTGACAGAGCTAACAACACACCACATGATTTTTCACATTAGATAAAAGGGAATTATAGAACTTTATAAATATTACTTATGTGTAAATATTTTTTAAGATTTAAATAAGTTTATTAGAAAGATAGAAATACAGAAAACAGAAATACAGCCCCATGCCAGAGTGGCATGGAGGGGTGACTCGAATGAATACACCCTGTGTAAATATATTTTTGATGTCAAAGTATATATATGCACACATATATGTGCACATATATGTACAAAGTATATATGTACAAATACACATGTACATATGTACATATATGTATATATGTTGCAGTATGGCAATGTTCAGCAAAATGGGGTGCATTTCATTTATGAAGAACTAATCTAGCTAGTTTCTTGTTTTTATATTGGCGATTGAACTCAAGGGTGTTCTACCTCTGAGCTACACCATAGCCCCCTTTTTATTTTACTTATCTTAAACAGAGTCTCAAAGTTGCCAAGGCTGTCTTGGAACCTGTAATCCTCCTTTCTCAGCCTTCCAAGTACTGAATACACAGACATACACCACCACACCCAGCTTAGTGTTTTCTTTCTTTTTCTTTTTCTCTTTCTCTCTCTCTCTCTCTCTCCTCTCCTCTCCTCTCCTCTCTCTCTCTCCTCTCTCTCCTCTCTCTCTTCTCTTCTCTTCTCTTCTCTCTCTCTCTCTCTCTCTCTCTCTGCAGTACTAGGGTTTGATACCAGGGGCATTCTACACCCTATTTTTTATTCTTTATTTGGAAACAGGGTCTCACTAAGTTGGGGAGGCCCTTACTAAGTAGCTGAGGCTGGCTGCAAACCTGTGATCCTCCTGCCTCAGCATCTCAAGTACTGAGATTGTAAGCATGTGCCACCATGCTGGCTTCCTATTCTTTTACAAGTTTTATATTTTTAAAGTGTGCAGAATGGGTTATAAATTGTCTGAGAAGTAGTAATTTTATTAGTTCAAATTATCAAAAGCTTGAACTTCCATCTGAAGCCAAATTTGCTTTTCTTAAATGCAGAATGAGGTTTCTCTGGCTTCATAGAGAGAATTATGAACAGATCTGTGTATAGTTGTCTAGCTGATCTCCCCTCACTTTGAGTATTACTTTGTCCTAGCGATTCACTTTTTCTTTTTATTGGTGCATTTTATTTATTCAGTCATTCATTTTTTATTGGCACATTGTAGTCATACATCTTAATGGGGTACAAGATGGTAGAGGCATACATGCATACAACACCCAATTAACCCTTACCCAATTCCCACTCCATTCCCTCCCTCATCCCTCCTTCTCATGTTTGACTTAGTGATTGACTTTGATATCTGTGATTATACATCATGTACGTTAGGGAATTTTCCTCTTCTCCCTTTCAACACCCTTAGTTAAGTCACCTTATTTGCTAATCTGGTTTCTCCTTCTTTGTTTAGATTTCTTCCTATGAACCTTTTCTCTCTAGCTTCCACATATTAGGGAAAACATCCTATTTTTTACTTTTTGTGACTGACTAATCTCACTTAGCATAATGCTCTCCAGTTCCATTAATTTCCCTGTAGGTGAAGTAATTTTGTTCTTCTTTATGGCTGAGTAAAATCCCATTGTGTACATATCCCAGAGTTTTATAATCTATTAATAATGCTTGAAGGCAGTATTAAGAGGAAAATTCATAGCACTGATTACCCACAAAGGAACAGAAAATCACCAAATAAATAACCAAGGACACGCCTCAAAGCCCTTGGAAAACAGAAAAAGTCTAGCCCCAAAGCCAGCAGAAGACAGTAAATTATTGGTTCATTTTAATTATACGTCATGATGAGGTTCAGAGAGATAGAAGCATACATTCACATGAACTCAGTGAGCCCTCCCCCAGTTCCCACCCACTCCCTCCTCCTCCCCACCTCCCACATAGGACGTTGTGACAGACACTGATAAATGTGTGTATGTATTTTTAACGGGTAGAACTTAAGTGAAAGTGAGGGTGTGATGCTAAAGAAACTAAAGCATGGCAAGCCCTGTGACTTCCTGTTTGCTCTTTTTCTCAGATCACTCATTTGGTGGGACGCCAGCTCCCTTGTCATGGGGTCACTCTGGCAGTGTGGAGAGGTGCATGCAGTGAAGCATTTTGACTTCCTGCCAAAAGCCATGTGGGGAGCCATCTCTGAAGTGGTCCCAGAACCCAGCTGAGCCTTCATCTTCCGCAGCCCTGCACCACAGTTGCCTGTAACCTCAAGAAACCCTAACCCAGACCATCCCGCTATGTTATTCCTGGATGCACAGTCCTTAGAATCATTGTGAAATAACAAATGTCTGTTTGACTTGCTTTATTTTGAGGTGATCTAACTAATAAAGATTTTTTATCATAGGGCCTCTCAAGTTTTACCTTCTGAGTTAGTTATGGATCTTTAATGTGTAAGATACACCATACAGTACATTCCAATATTTAAAAAAAATCAAATTTGTTTTCCTGCCAAAGAATCTTAAAGACTAGTATTTCACTAAATATTTCTTGGGGAAAGGTAGTCATGGAACTTTGATATTTCACAGTTGCTTCAATGAGAAAGTAGATTTGCCTAGTTCAGTAACAATTTCAAAGCAGTTGATTTAGAGAAATTTGGAAAAGCCCAGATGTCTGGCTCAGTAGGGTACAGGAGTTAAAAACTTTGTCAATCTTTGATCTTTGGCACATTTCTTTCAGTGCAGAGGTCATAAATAATTGGTAGAAAATTATCAGGGTCTGCTTAAGTAGATATTTTCTACCAAAAGCCATTGCCAAAATTCCCTGGAATTAAATTCAGAGGCATTCTACCTCTGAGCTATCCCCCCACCCTCATTTTACTTTTATTTTTGAAACAGGGTTCCCCTAAGTTGCAGAGGCTAGCCACCAATATGTGAAAACAAGAAAAGGCTTTAGAGATGTGCACTAATAAGAAATGAGTGAGAGGAATAGTAGAAGGCAAAGGAAAGCTCTAGACAAATGTGTGCTTTCCACTGGAGTCTCGTAGCCTACGCCTAAGGCTGCAGAATGGAGTATAAATGATAGCACAAAGAAAGGACAACTTTAAGAGCAAAGCTTGCCTTTTGTTATCCATGTATCAGTTATTACCCTTGGGTCACCCACATTGGGATGGGAAAGGCGCTGCATAACCTTCCAGTGATGTGGCTTCTGATCTGCAGGGGATGCAGGCAGATATGAGCTGTGACATCCATCACTCAGAGCAGCTAGTGATGGGTACACTTGCCCAGAAAAGGTAACTTGACTCAGACTGAAAGAGTCTACCTACCTCCACATATCTGTTTCTGTTCATATTTTTATATTTTAATGCACAAGTTAATTCATTTTAAGAAGAAATGATGTCCCAGGAACATATGTAAAATTAAAAGCAACAAATTAAATAGTGTAGACAAAGGCTACAGGGAAAAAATCCATACATACATATGCTTTGATGAAAACTGTTTACCATAAAAAATATGTTACACAGTCACTACTATACTACCAGCCCACAAGTAATAAGTCACTAATGTTTCGGCAAGAAAATGTTCTAAAACTTTACTTATTTGAAAGATTTTTTGACCTGCAATGAAATACACCTGAAATATAGATATCATTTAAGACCTGATTAATATATAGAATGGGGTTTAAAAGACAGTATCATAAAATGACTTTAGTTCCTCATTATTCATATAACTTCTAATATCAGTTACTTTTTTTTTTCTTTTGCAGGTCTGGGGATGGAACCAAGGGGCATTCGACCTCTGAGCTACACCCCCTACTCTATTTTTTATTCTTTTATTTTGAAACAGGGTCTCACTGAGTTGCAGAGGGCCTCATTAAGTACTGAGGCTGTCTGTGAACCGCGATCCTCCAGTCTCAGCTCCTGAATGCTGGGATTACAAGTGTGTGCCATTACTTCTAATATCCCACATTTGCTTCACCTGGGATCCCTGACTCAGGCTCATATTGGTATTCTACCTATTCATGGAGGGTTTTCACAGGCACTGTAAATTCTAAATATCAATTCTACCTCAAGGCTTCTCCTACATTTTTCCAGCCTCATATTCCCAGTTGACAGATTTGAGGTTCAGACTCAAATCCCTCTCAGGGAAAATGTGACAGACTCCTCTGACTTCCTGCTGCACATCTCATCTGCGCCCAGAACACTGATTCCATACCCTTGCCAGGGTGACTGTTCAGAAAGTATAGGTCTACTCACTCACTCTTCAAGTTAAAAATGACTTTCCAACGGCAAATTCAGACTCCTCAGAAAGGCATCACAGAAAGGCATCACAGTTCCTCCGAGCAGTCTGGCTCTAGGCCCAAATCCTGCGCATGACCTTTTAGACCAACTGTGAGTAGCCCTAAGGCTTCACCTAGCAATACTCATGGGGAAACTACCCTCCCTGCACCAGACCCAGTGGTGCACTGAGATTTTCTGGAGGAGATGCAATCAAGAACTCAGGCCTGGGGCCTCCACAGGAGACCTCCTACAGTGGCCTCACTGAGGCACTCTTCTCCACTCTGGCTTAGTCACTTTCTGCTTCTTATTCTCCCTTCCATCCTCCCTGCTCCCAGCCTCCAGGGTCCATGAAGAGCCCTGAGCCTTGAGTACAGGACCTGTGTTAGTCAGCTTCATGGTGAAAAACAAAAAAATCACATGAGATAAACACCTTAAAAGGAGCAAAGTATACAGTCTCACGGTTTCAGACGTTTCAGTCCGCGGTCGCTTGATCCATCCCATTGCTTTAGGTCTATGGTGAGATAGAGTGTAGTGACAGGGAGTGCAGATACGAGCTGCTCACCTCCTCCAGGTAGAAGCATAAAAAAGGCCAGGATCCTAAAGCCGCTTTCAAGAACACGGCCCCATGACGTCACTTCCTCCCTCTAAGCCCCACCTCCGGAAGGTTCCACCACCTCCCAATTGTGCCTGGGCTGTTGACCAGGCTTCCAACACATGGCATTTGGGGAATGTTTAAGATGCAGATCCTACGGAGCTTGTCAGCGCTCAGAGTGCTCCTCTTGTCTGTGATACAGGGCATCTTGCCTTCCTTCAGCCCAGTGCCATTCTTTGAGGGAAATGGGGCACTGAGGGCTTGGGCCCATCTCACGGTTCTCCTAAGTACAGGCTTGATTGCTGCCTTAAAGAGTTTGGCCCTTTGCCTAAATGATCTTTTGTCTCAATGTCTGGCAGCTGGATGGCACCAATCAATACTTCTTGTTTCCTTTTCTCTTATTTATACAGCCTGTATCACTATGAGTGGTAATACTTGTGTCATAATTGTCTTATATTTAGAATGTCTGAGAAATGCACTTACTGTTTTACATATATTTGTTCATTTAAATCTCAGAATAATCCTAAGAATTGAAAGCCTAGCCCGGCGTGGTGGCGCACGCTTGTAATCCCAGCATTCGGGAGGCTGAGACTGGAGGATCGCGGTTCACGGACAGCTTCAGCTACTTAGTGAGGCCCTCTGCAACTCAGTGAGACCCTGTTTCAAAATAAAGAATAAAAAATTGGGCAGGGGGTGTAGCTCGGAGTTCAAATGCCTCTGGCCTCCATCCCCAGACCCGCAAAAAAAAAAAAAAGAAAAGAAAAGAAAAAGAAATGAAAGTCTTGTTATTTAATCTTACAAATAAAGAAAATGAGGCACATAGATGTTTAAAAACAAAACAGAATTGCCCAGGATGTGGCAGGGCAGAATACTGAACTCAGGCCAGCCAACTCCACATCTTGTATGTTCAACCACTTCATAACAACGCCACAGATCCATGAGAATCAACGCACTGGTGCCTGATCTCGTCAACCTTCTGTTTGTCTGCATTTCTAAAATTTAGTGATCACTCAAGTATCACTGAAGATCCAACTCAGATGTGAGTTCCTCAATAGAACATTTTTCAACTCAGGTTTATGGCTTTTCCTCCCTTGGTACTTGTAGCATTCCTCGTGTTTCCTTCCATAGTTCTTCGTGGTAGTTAGCCCTTTGTATTATTGTTATTTACTTCATTTTTTTTTTTTTAATGAAAGGCTTGCCATCTCCTAGGGAGTGGATGTAAATTTGGCTTAATATTTCTAGTGATTAATACATTAAAAGCTCTTAATAAATGTTGACTTGTTAAACCAGAAGCAAGTTTAATGTTTAGTGTTTAATACAATCATTAAAGAGCTTCATACATTTGAGTAGCCTGCTTGTATATATTTAGACTTTGGCAACCTTAGAATAAGCTTTCAGGATGCATTTGTAAACAAAATCACTGTGCACACTGAGAAATAAGATGAGTTGGTTGGATATCTTGTCAGTATCTTGATACTGTTTATTTTTCCAACTCTGAAACACTTATTCAGTGATAAAATTTAAATCTGAATCAATGTCCCTTAGTGATGCTCGCTTAAAACGTTTTTAATAAAACTCCAGAAACATAGAGTTTAATGTGAATAGTATTTCAAAGGCTCTAAACTGTGTTTTAAAGAAAGTAGACAATATAATAAAAATCACCTACATATTGCCCTCAATTCCTTGTATAGTTAAAAAGAGATACAACCTCTAACTCGGGCATCAATGAAATGAAAGTCAATATTTACTCTAAGAGTTAAATTACACTAAATTTAACTACTAATATCCCCTATTGAATACAGTTCAAGTGTGCCAAATAATGTATTCCTTCCAAGACTGCTTTTAAAGTTAAGCATGAAAAAGCTGAATTTAATTTGGCAAAGATGATGAATGCTCATTTAGCATTCTACTAATAAAATGCACCCATTTATTAGTATTTGCAAATATGTTTTGAAGTTAATTTCTACATGATTTTTCCAGATTGAATTATAATTTTAAAAATTTGATGTATCTACTGTGAACCAATATCTAAAACTAAAAATAATAAAACTCTTGTTGATAAGGAATAAATGTATACTGCTCAATGAACTGCAAGTCCATGTAGTTGAGTTTTTGTTTTTAAATAGATGCATGTTTATTAACTAGCACCAACTTGTCAGTTAATAGGAGAATAAATGATATTTGAATCACATTTGCTAGTAAGTCACTAGGAGAGGGTAAATTAATGTTGATGAAGCTGAAAAAATTTGGGATACTATACTATGCACAAGAATACTTCGATCTATTACAATACTTAAATCTATTTTAATCTTCATTCATTTACCATGTGTTTTTTAAGTACCTACTATATGTACTTTGCTAGTCCCTGGGAATAAAATTGTGGGCTACAACAAATGAATTACAGTCTAGTGACACAAATAATAATCAAATAAAATAGTGATGAATATCTAACCACAAACCTAGTAAAAGAAACATAATTTTATAGAGAATATTACAAAGGTACCTGAATTGGTGTCAGGGAAGGCTTATCAGAAAAAGTTGTGCCTGAGCTGGTATTTGAAGAATCAATAGAAATTTGTTAAATAAAAATGGTTTAGGGGGCTAAAAAATAGAGAATTCTAGGCAAAGAGAACAACATTTGTATAATCATGTGATAGAAGAGAGTAATCCAGTGGACAGATAGAGAATGATACAAGGTGAGTCTAGAGAAAAAAGCATAAAGTAGCCAAAATTAAGATCTTGCGTACCATTTGAAGAATTATAGTCTTAATATTAATATCAGAAAGAATAGTAAATTTAAACAGAAAATAATATGGTCATGTTTCATAGAGCACTGTAATGACAAGAACAGAGAATGATACAAAAGGAATCAGTAGAAAAAGAAAGAAAGAGGTGGTGTAGAATACAGTAATGGCTGTGTAAAAATTCAAGGCTTATTCAAGATATGTCAATAGAGCTTAGTGATGAGTGAACACAGAGTTGATGAAGAAAAAAGGGCACTGAGGATGATTTGTTCAGCCACATACATGGTGATGCCATTGTCTGAAATAGGTGCCCACAGAAGAGGGCCACCTCTGGAGAAAGACATTATTCTTGGGTATAATCTAGTACCTTTTAGGAGTGGAGATATACAATAAGAGTTATCTAGATAGGCCTGGAACCCACAGTGAAAGTCAAGTCGAAGAGTGCAAAATAAACAGATTGAAGATTAGGAAGTGAGTTATGGGTGGCTGTGTAGAAATAACTTGGAGAGCTGGGCCAAGAGAAAAAATAATTGTGGGTGGATACATGCCTGATACAGTGAAAATATTTTATAAAGCTAACACTAGGGAAATAGTGAATGGCTTATGAATGTTAGAAATAGCAAAAGCTTGACAGATATGGTGCCACATACTTATAATCCCAACATTTGGGAGGCTGAGACAGGAGGATCGTGGTTAGTGGGCAGCCTCAGCCTTTTGTAACTCAGTGAGACCCTGTTTCAAAATAAAGAATAAAAAATAAGGCTGGAAGTATAGCTTGGAGTTAGAATGCCCTGGGTTCCATCCCCAGTACCACAAAAATAAAAAAAGAAAAGAAATAGCAAAAGCGTGACTTAGTGAACAGCATTGACTCAAAACAAAAGATAAGAGTCAAAACTCCTGGTCCTTGGAACCAGTCTGTGTCTTAGGAAGGAGTAGTTGAGGTATAAGTGGAGAAGAATCATGGAAGAAACGAGATGAAAATGCCTGTGGTGGCGGGGGGGTGTATGATGGAAACAGAAAGAGCTCATGACACTTTCCCCTTACTAAAGTAACAGTATGTTGCTGTCTTAAGTTCTGATCAAAAGTTTCCAGGTTATTCCATGCTACTTTTGAACTGATGAATCAGAACTTTCAAGGTAAGTAAGTTTCACTATGAAAGAACATTTCAGTAAACTCATGCTAAAGCAAAAATCATATATTAATTTTAATAGAGTTATGAGATTCAAATAGAGACATTTTTATACAAAAACAAATTTATACTCACATATCAATAATAATGCAAACAACAAATAAGTTATGATATTATGAGAACAGCAAAAATTTAAAGAAATATGAAAGGCAAAAACAAAAGTTGATTTAGACCTTTAGTTCTTAAGCATAAATAGCTATCTCAGGCCTACTGAATGTCTAATTTTGATTTTTGGTATTTCATCTTCCTTAATCTTTTTGAACTTAAGACTTAAGAATCAAAGAATTCTGACTTTCGGCACAAAATTAGGTGGGATTTGGTCTTTCTTATATGCCATTTATTTCTTGGAATTTAAAAAAGAAAGCCTTATAACTTCTGTCTCCTTTTTCTTTTCTTCATCTTTTGTGAAGATCAAGATATATATATTATTCCCTTTTGGCTCTAGAAATTTTATTTTTTGCTGCATTGCAAGAGTGACATATTGGAGGAAAAAGGTGTTTATCATAAACTATGGAGCAAAGTATATAGATCTCTGAAAAAATTGAAAAATTCCAAAATAATCATATTTACATTTAGTAGTTAAAGCATGGACAAAAAGCATTATCTATAACCCATGTCCAAAAATAAGTTCAGGGAGTTTCCAATCCTCTTTGATTCTAGTACTTTTTTTTTCCCCCAAATATCCTTCAAGGCAGAATTACTTACTCTTACGCTGGTCCAATAGAAAAACAAATTCAGTAGAAAATTCCAGACTATGTTAAAATCCTCAATGTTCTTCCCAGAGAGTAAATAAAATCCAGTCTGAGAAATTAAAAATGGTGTCAATGGATTTAACACACAAACTTTGTTAAGTTTTCTGGAATCCTAAGGAAAATGTTGGGGCCATTTTTCAAATATTTAGTAAGGATTAAATTGTTTAAAAATGACTTGTAAATTTATGTAGGATAGCAATAAGCTAAGACGACCAAATATTTGGGGAAAATGGTCTTAGAAGGTTGATTGGCAACTTCTTTCTTTAAAGCTCCAACATTACCAGGATGTTTGATTGTCTTTTTCTTACCAAAAAACATCAGCTGCTTTTGTTCAGCCTTCAGACTACTTCAGTGTCAAAGCAAGGTCTAGCAATGATAAAATATGATACAGATATATCATAAGGTAACAGTAACAATCTCAAATTTATATATTTCAAATATATTTAAAAATAATTCTCAGTATATTTACTTTTGATCAACAGCCTCCAAAAGAGAATGTTTTTAACAAGAACAGTATTACTGCTTCAAAAATATTTCTTGAACCTTGTGAATGAGACACACACAAAAAAACTGGGCATGAAAAGTGACCTCCTGTAGTTATACTTAGCCAGAACCAGATCTACATTCTCAGCAGGAAACAGGAGGCTCAGAAAATGCTGACTTTAATTACAAACTTTATTTTTAATACAATTCACAGTTTATACATGGTGCATTCCACCATATGAACTTTCAGAACAGTTACTGAGGAAACTGATGTAGCTTTCTTTCTAAAAGAGCCTAACTTTCTTAAAATTTTGGTTAGAATTTTTAGGTGTATAAAAGTACCTTCAACAAGTTAATTGAATATTTACAGTTTTAATTTAATTGTAAATTTGGGAAAATAAGCATCTATTAGTTTAGTTTTTCAAAAATCTTGGATTTATTTTTAATACCCTAATCTGAATGCCAGATTGTTCAGATATGCCCACCCCTCTCAAAAAAAGTAAAAGAAATCATCTTTGCAATTTTATTTAGGAAAATCATTTTCCTTCTGCATTTTAAAAATTGCATATACAATATACAGCAGACCTAAGTATGAAAATAAAGGAAAGGGTAGAAATTTAATGAGTGCAATAATTTTTTCTGAAATTTTTATCTGAATCTTGGAAACATCCAAAGAATTACATGATATAAGATTAACCTAAAAAGAATCATCAACCTGTTCTATCTTAAAAAAAAATAACTCTCGAGGTTTAAATTGTGCTATAACAGCATTTTCACTAATGCCAGAGATGAATTATGCCTGAAATCTACATTTTCCAATGTGCAAAATCACAGTGATCCCAGTTTCAACTTCTGCTCTCACGCAGTCCAACTCCACGGGACCCCACAGAAGGCTGGGACTGTGCCCTCCTCTCACTGGGCATCACTTCTCCTCATATAGCAATCGCTTTCAAGGAAAAAAAAAAAAGGTATCAGCCTTCCATACATCAAAAAACAAATAGAAGCTGGCAGTATAATGTTTATTAGCAAATACTCGTAACACATTGTTTGGCTTCTTTCTTTTCATCAGAATGAACTCACACCAACTGTTTCAAAATCACCCCTAGAAATAATCCATTTTAAACAGTTTTCTTCTGTCAGGTCATTTATGTATATTTCTATATAAACTTTCTTCTGTCTTTAAAAAATGTATAGTCATTAATAAATGATAAATTCCAAATACTGCCAGGAAAATAAAGGACTGTTTGGGGGCAACCAATGTTACCGACCTGGTAATAATTACACTATATATATGTACCGTCGGTACCTGAGTCAAATAAATACTCAGAGGGGCCATCTCCGCACCTCCTTTCTCTGCAGTGCCTTTAACACTAGGGTTTCTGAGTGTTGCTTCAATGTCCTTCTAGTTTGGCATCGATTCTTTCTTTGAGCATTATCACTTCAGCCATTTTACACACTGTTTCCAGCAAGGTATGGTATTCTAATAGGAGTACTGGGGTAAAAGACTGTGGAGGTGAGCCTAGGGGTCGGGGCAGGAAAGGTGAAACCATACATTAGCTAGAGAGGTTCTGTTTCTTCATAAGATAAGGCACTGACAGAAAATTTCTTAGGTAAAAGGCTGCATAAGAATTTCTTGCCATTTACAAAAAGAAATGTTGTCATCCATAAATGGTCCATATCTAGGCTCAGTTAGGTAGACCCTGAAAAGTTAAGGACTGATCCCTCAAAGCTACATTATTACCCAAAAGCAATTATAATTCGTTCTGAGGCCTTATGGCACATTAGGAAAAGGGAGGAAAACAGTCTGGACACGAAAAGGCATCAGACAGTGCTCGTCCTTCCACTCAAAGAAAGTGGACCATATCACAAGCATCATCAGAAAGAGTGCTGGCTCAGGATTCCAGATCCTCTTGATGGCCGATGACCATGATGGGTATATCTATTTGCTTCCCCTTTTTGAGCTCATGCACAATTTTTAAAATGCTACCAGCAACAGTCATAAAGAGCATAGAGAAGTCCTCATCTATGGCTACACCTAAGGCTCTTCCAAGAGAGGGCTATTTAATGTTCTCAATCACAGCAATCTCTTCGCCAGCACAATGTGGCGTCAAACCATTCAAATAGATACTCTCCGTTTTCAGTAAGGGAGGCAAGACGTCCCTCTCACTGGTCAGGTGGTTCACGGACAGGGTCCTCCTGCAAGGAGTCAACTCCTGGCTGTGGTTACCGGCCAGTTCTGCAGACAGCTTCCTCTTAATGGAGGTGGCACGCTGAAACTTGTCATAAATCTCCACGCTGAGCCGCCTCCTGGTTTCTTTGAATTCAGCTGTGACGTTTGCTGTCCACTCTGCAGCGTGTGCTCGGAACTCTCCCACCTGAAATAGGGAAGCCGGGAAAAGATGTGGTGAGATCAACATGATGGTCGAAGTATCTATTGTGTTTTATCTCCAGTTCATTTTATTCAGAGGCTTTAGAAAGAAGATAAGAGCAGCCTTGTGTAATACTGATGGTTTGATAGTGTAATTAGGGAAATTGTACAAAGCATGATTTTATTTTATATAGATAGGGCTCTAAGTATTAAGAACATAAACTCTATAAAATTATATTTCAGAGGTATTAGATAAATTAGTTTTTTGTATATTTATACTGTCATAGAAACTTCTAATGCTGTAAACAGGCAATCACTAATTCTCTTTAAAAACATTCAGAGTTTTTTTTTAATTTTTTCATGTGCATGTAACTTTAAGAAGTATTTGGGTGAAGAAAAAGAAGCAAAACAAGTGTTGGGCGTGCTGGCGCATGCTTGTAATTCTTGCGCTTGGGAGGCAGAGACAGGAGGATTATGCAGGTTCGAAGCCAGCCTCTCTGGCTTCTGTTTCAAAAAATATATATATTTATATATAATAGGTTTGGGAGTGTATCCAGGAGGTAGAAGGGTTTCCAGGAACCCCAGTACCACCAAAAAAAAAAAAAAAAGAAGAAGAAGAAGAAGCAGCAAAACATAATAGAAGTAGCAAAGCAGAAAAAAAGGCTGGAATGACCCAGGAGGCCTGGGTGAGTTCTTACAGCAGTGATGCTGTTTGCTGAGGATGTAAATTCAGGTTTTAGAATTGTTATGTTATCTGCAAGAACTTTGTAAACCATCTCTTAATGGTCATTTAAGAATAACCTAATTTTCAAATTTGCAGTAATATATTTTGTTTCTAGCTGAGCATAGTGGCTTGTAATCCCAGTGCTTGGGAGAATAGGCAAGAGGACCCCAGGTTCTAGGCCAGACTCAGCAACTTAGTGAGACCCTGTCTCAAAATAAGAAATGTAATAGATCTGGGGGTATACCTTAGCATCTGAATAATAGATCTGGGGGTATACCTTAGCATCTGAATGCTCTTGGATTCAGCCTCCAGTACCCCCTAGTATTTTATACATCAAAAAATATAGCTTTTGCCTTCAGTAAAAGCAAAAAAAATAAAATAAAATAAAACAACAACAAAAAAAGAGAACTGGCAGGTTTGTTTTGAGGTTGGCTTAGGGAAAAGACCAAGTTTCTGAAAGAATGCTTATGGAATTATGAAGTAGTTTAATCTGTCTGAGCTAACCTTTTCTCAGCTGTATTATAGGCATCTCCACAGTACAAAACAAACAGGACTGCTGCTCTAATGTATTCCACAACTGCAAGATCCTATGTGTTTACTATTGTGTAGTTATCTTTTGGGGGATTAGAGAAATTTGCCAAACTCCAAGTATGAGAATGCTGAAGTATCTACTATCTGACCGTTAATCACTTAAGAGACTTAAAAATCATGTCCCAATGGGAAAAGAACCAATCTTCCAGAAAAGTTTACAATTACCTTTCTAACTAACCAAAATTTCATCATTTTTAATATCTCCTAGATTAGTCTCCTAATATGGGGAGTTCCTACATTACCCCTCGCCCTCCTGCTTTCAGTTCCATGATACCCCTGAACTCAGTCGCTTTCTCATCTGGTAAGTAGATAACTGAAGCTCTGTTTATTTATTTTTTAGTTTTGTTGTTTTTTTTAATTAATCTTTGATATGGGAAATAAAAATGATGGTCTCTAAATGTTAATGCTTATCTGAATGATAAAAAGGAACAGATGTATACTTGTAATTGGAGAGCCATGGGTATCAGTGTGTGTGTGTGTGTGTGTGTGTGTGTGTGTGTGTGTGTGTACATAAAAACAACCAAAATAAACATTTTAAATATCTTGGAGGATAGCACATGATGGCATATCAATTCTTTTTCACCCATCTATAAACACACATTAATACATCTATTTTTTATTTGAAAAGGTCTTTTCTTTCCTACCTGTGATGCCCTAATAAGATCTGCTTGTTATCTGGGTCTGGCTTTGAAAAAAAGCAAAGCTGGAAAAATGAGACTTTTGCAGCTCACATAATTGGCAAGATCAAGCATTTCCTAACCACTGTGGCAACTGCAGGGAATAAGGTGCTAAATTAACAAGGTAGCCTGGAGATATTTTCTCCTTCTATAAAACACCCTGTCCAACCTTACTTAGATACAGAAGAGATAATTAAGTCTTTAACCTGGCTTTTGGAGAGACTCAGGTTAGGGAAGGATAGTCAATGGTAAGAAACTCCAAATCAGATTTGGCTCCCTACAAATTCCATATAGACTTAACCAATAACCTTTCCACAGTTTATATTATTTTTTCTGTTTTTAACATAGCTGTCTTTCTGTCTCAATGAATAGTTCTTAAGATCAGAGTTCATACTACATTAATTGGTATATCTAAAGCATGTGGTACAAGCAAGGCACTCAGGAGAAACATGTTGAGTAGCAATTAATACATGAACACTGTCTATAAAACTTTGAAATGACCCTTTTCATATGAAAAGTTAAGAGATTCACTTATTTCTAGACCAATTTCAGCAAAATATTAAAGATTTAAAATTGTATCATGCTTAAAGATTATACTCAAATTAAAAAAAAAACTCACTACTTGATAGTCTTGAATAACCTAGTTATTTTCCAACATGTTACTTTATTTTCTTAGTTTGCATTATAAGCCAGTAGACCTGAGCAGTACAAATTCTGGGTTTTTTTTATAAACAATAATTATTAGTGAAAAACTAAAAATATTCTGACATTTGGTTCTATTGTAACAATAATTATTTTAAAAGAATCTGTTTTATTCATAATTTTCTAAATGTGTAAATATAACAAGTATTAGTATAATATTTTTATGATGAGCTTTTTCTAGTACATATAATAAAGGGACAAAATAATTTACATTATTGCTTAAATAAATATCTGTGTAAAATACTAGAATTAGCTATAGTATAAAATTTCTCTCCATATAAAAGTGGTTAACCAAAAATAAGTACTCACCTAGGGTACATTGACCTCAGTAAATTGCTAAGCTATGCTTCAATCTTGGGGTACAATTTGAACCAATGGCTCAGAAATTACATTTATCCCAATGACTTAACATTGGCTTTCCAACTCTTACTTTACAACCAATCCTCCATGAAGAGAGAGGCTGCTGACCCTCCTAGAACTCGCCTTCCCTTTCTTTGGTAATGTCTCCTTTTTAATCTTTTTAAAAAATTTTTCTATTGGTGCATTGTAGTCATACATCTTAAGAGGGTACAAGATGGTAGAGGCATAACATGTACACATCACTTATTTACTTTTTCCCAAATTCCGACCCCATTCCCTCCCCCCTCCTTCTCATGTTTGCCTAGTGATTGACTCTGATGTTTATGAATGTACATCATGTACATTAAGGAAAATATTTTTGTCATAAAAGTCACATGCCACTTAGCAATATATAAAGACCTTAAAAACTCAAAACTAAAAACCAAAGAATTAAATTAAAAATAGTCAATAGATCTGAACAAACACTTCTCAAAAGAAGAAATACAAATGGTCAATAAATATATGAAAAAATGTTCAACATCATTAACAATAAGAGAAATACAAATAAAAATTGCCCTGAGATTCCATTTAACCCCAGTTGGAATGACAATAATCAAGAATGCAGAAACAATAAGTGCTTGTGAGGACATGGTGAAAAGGGTACTCTTCTATACTGTTGGTGGAACTGCAAATTAGTACATATCAGTATGGAGGTCCCTTAAAAGACTAAAAAGGAAGCCGGGCATGGTGGCTCATGCTTCTAATCCCAGCTGAGACAGTAGGATCTTAGTTTGTGGCCAGCCTCAGCTACTTAGTGAGGCCCTTTGTAACTCAGTGAGACCCTGTTTCAAAATAAAGAATAATAATAAAAAGGGGGGGACTGGGGGTACAGTTTGAAGGTAGAATACCCCTGGGTTCTATCCCCAGTACTGAAAAAAAAAAAAAAAAAGACTGAAAAGGGAGCCATCTTATGACTCAGCCATTCCACTTTTGTGGGTCTTATCAAAGGCTGTAATCAGATTACTATAGACATTTCAGGGCATTTCCATGTTTATAGCAACTCACTTCATAGTAACCAAACTATAAAGCCAGCCTAGGTGTCTGTCAACAGACAAATGAGTTATAAAGTTATGGTATATACACACAATGGAATTCGATATAGCCATAAAAATAACATGATAATGTCATTTGCAAAAAATAATGGATGAGATTTAAGAATATTGTGCTTAGTGAGATTAACCAGTCACAGAAAGTGACAGGTCATATGTTTTCACTCATATGTAGAAGCTAGAAACAAACTGGGAAATAAAGAATACCTCAGACAAATGAAAGGAGACACTAGGGGAATGCGGTAGGGGGCTCAGGAGAGAGTGGGGGAGAAGAGAGGAGAAAGGGGAGATCTGATTATGATAACTATTCAAATAATCCTTTGTTTATACGTGAAGACATTTGTATCTATGTAAATACTATTTATGGGGAGAAGGAGAGAGGGGTGGGGACATAGGAAAACACAGAATGCATTCTGCATGACTGTATGTATTTATCACTCTGAACCTCATAATGATGTATAGTTCCAATGCACCAATAATAACAGTACAAAGAAATACTAGGCACACATACAAAGTTTAAATGTTAATCTTATTTACTTGCTAATATTCTAAGTCTTCTCTAACCACAATATAAGTTCTATGTATAGCTTCAGCACCTAGGACCTGGTATATAGTAGACTTCCAATGAATACCTGTCAAATGAATAAACTTAGCATTGAAAATGCATGTGTTCTGTAATGTCAGAGTTTAATCATAATAATTAGCAATTACATAACACACATGATGCCTGCTCTGCTTTTCTGCTCTCAATATATACTAATCTTTCTCTTGTATCTTTATTATCATAAATATATCTGCAAAAGAAATGCTTTTAAACACATTGATTTGCAAGTGTTTTTTTTTCTCAGTCAATGTTAGTGGCTTTTCCATGTTAATGCTCATTATTCAGTTTATTTTAGCTGCCTAGCATTCTCCAGCATGATGCATATGCATACTTTAATAAATCCCCTACATTGATGAGGCTGGCTGGGAACATGTGATCCTCCTGTTTCAGCCTCCCAAGTACTGAGGAGGGAATTTCCAAACCTGGCTAAGTCTATGTTGTTAGTTTTTTATCCCCTCTAGACTTGGTATTTTCTGTGATGTGGAGGAAACAAGAGACTGTTCCTTATAGAGTTGTTATGACAATCAAGGAAGTTAATATTTATAAAAGAACAATGCAGCGCACATAATAGGAAATATATCTGTATTATTTCACACAAATACGTATTATTAATACTGGTCTGTGTCTTGAAACAATTTCAAGATACAAACCAGTATTAATAATAAGACTCTTTTTTTCAATGATTAGTGCTTATTGAATATCATTTTCAAGTTCATAATTCTTGGCAGTTTCACTCTTTTCATTCTACATACTCAGGTATATACTCTATATTTTCATGTAAAAATAAAAACATTTGAAAAGGACATTTGATATTTTAATTATCTATTAATTGCAATTTGAAACTGAAGCGGCCATGATAAATTGAACAGAGAATAAAAGTCTTCCTTAGTTCTCATGTGAGTTTTTTCAAGAATCAAATTTCACAGTCACTCTTATCTCACAGGTGGCACTAATCACGCAGAAAGGAGAGAGGATAGAGGATGGAGTGGAGAGGAGAGAAAGGAGAGAGAGACAGAAAGACAGACGAGAGAGAGAGAGAGAGAGAGAGAGAGAGAGAGAGAGAGAGAGAAGGGAAGGGAAGAGAATGGGGAAGGGGAAGGGGAAGGGAGGGGAGGGGAAGGGAGGGGAGGGAAGAGGGAAGAGGGAGAGAAGAGAGAAGAGAGGAGAAGAGAGAAGAGAGGAGAGAGCGCTCGGGCTTTCTGTGGAGCCCAGAGCTTCTACAACCTATCTATTCCTGCCAGTTAGGAAAAGCCTAAACCTGAGAAGGGCTCAGAATTGTTGGAGTCCATATATATCTTTAATGTCTTTCTTTTAATTGCACTTAATCTCTGGAAGGGACAGGTGATTTTGTCCCCTTTGGGGAATATGTGTGTGTGGAGGGGGTCCTAATTTTTAAATAATTCCCAAGGGAGGAAAAGTAAGACTTAAAGATCATAACAGCTGCAGTGAAAACACCAAGAAAAGGGGCAGGCAGGGCAACTGGGGAATGTTCCAGCTCCATAACTACACTCTGTGTGCCCACAGTTTAACCTATTTTGAGTTTCAGATTTATTTATATAAAATCCTCGGTATCTTTCCAGAGGAATTAAAATTAGAGTACTGTAGTGATACTTGTATACCCATGTTTAATTGCAGCACAGTTCACAATAGCCAAATTACACAACCAACCTAGGTGTCAAGAGATGAATAGATAAAGAAAATGTGATATACAAATACAATGGACTTTTACTAAGCCATAAAGAAAAAGATTATGTCACTGTAAAAAAATTAATGGAACTTAAGAACATCACGCTAAGTGAAATCAGCCAGTTGCAGAAAGTCAAGGATCCTATCCCATGTAGTATGGCATTTGTGGAAAAGTTGAAAGAAAATAGAAAACAAAAAGGACTTAGGTAAATGAATAGAGAGACAAGTAGAATAGTGGAAGGTGATGGAGGTGAGAGGAGGAGGAAGAAAAGGAAGCTTGAAGAAGGAACAGATCAAATAATGCTATGTTCATATATGAATATATCATTACTACTGCCATTAGCAAGTATGGGGGTGGAAAGAAAGGGGAACAGGATAGGACCTGGAGTGAAACACACCAAGTGATGTGTGCACAAATAAATGTATCACTTTGAATCTCACAATACTGTATAATTATGATTAACCACTGAATCTTATTAAAATAAAGATAAGAAACTACTTTCCAACAGAAACAAGCAAGATATGTGTGTTCTTAAAATATAAAAGATTCCACAGTTACTAATTGTAATAAAGCTAGTGTTGATAATATGGTTTCTAAAGAGAACTTTCAATTATTTATTAATTCCAAGAAGTAGATATGTATTTGGAGGAGTACAGAGCAAATTCATACTGTATGGAGGTTCACATTAGAGTGAAGATACACTGCTTTAATTCCTAAAGATACTGAAAACAATAAATTGACTGATGAACACATGATCTTGGGCTACTCATCTAAACCAATAATGTATATGTCTCTTCTTTATTGTGCTTTGTTTTTTCTTTATTATTCAAGATACTGAACTTTAGGAATATAACTGCTAAAAGTTTGAGAAAAATGGTACATCAAAAAAGAAAAAGAAAAAGCCAGGCGTGCTGGCGCATGCTTGTAATCCCCGCGCTTGGGAGACAGAGACAGGAGGATTGCGCAGGTTGGAAGCCAGCCGCACTGGCTTAGGAGACCCTGTTTCCAAATAAAAATAATATAAAAATTGGTCTGGGAGTGTATCCCGGAGGTAGAAGGGCTTCCAGGAACCTCAGTGCCACCAAAATAATAATAATAATAATAATAATAATTATTATTATTATTATAATGAAAAAGAAAAAACTATTTCCATTCCTTTAAAAATAACCACATACAGTTTTCTATGATTATTCATTATTAATCAAACAACATACAGTGTCCTAAGGTGTAGACTCATGACTCATCTTTATGTGGTGCATGATATAGAATCCAGGGGCATTCTACCTCAAAGCTTTACTCTCAACCCTATTGTATTTTTTTTAACGTAGAAACAGGGTTTTGCTAAGTTGCTGAGACTGACCTTAAATCTATGATCCTCCTGTCTCAGCCTCCCAAGTACTGGGATTATGGGCCTATAACACCATGCCAGGCTTCAGATTTAGCTTTTAATGCTGACAAAATTGTAGCACTGAATTCAAGTAATAAAGGTCCTTTTTTTTCCCTTTAAATTGAAAACTAAGTTCCTGAGAATGTCACATTTACACAAGCAATATTTTTTTTCTTGATCGACATGTTAATGCTGTGGATAATGAAAATTAATTCCTTTGGATATTCCTGATGTTAATTTCTATTTTTAGTCTATACCTGGAAAGATGCAAAGGATTATATAAATTTTTTAACATTTTCTATTACTTGCTTTGTGGCCTTTGTGGTCTAGTTTGAAAAAGGTTCCATGAGCAGCTGAGAAGAATGTGAATTTAGCTGTTTCTTTATGAAATATTCTGAAAAATGTCTGTTAAGTCTGTTTGCTTTATAGTATTCTTTAGGTCTGAAGAATCTTTACTGATCTTTTGACTAGATGACCTATATAATAACAAGAAAAGTATATTGAAGTCTCTTAGTATTATTGTATTGGGCTCTATTTGAGTTTCAATGTCAAGTAGTATTTGTTTTATGTAATAAGTGCACTGATTTTTGAGACATAAATGTTTACTATCATTATATCTTCTTGGATTGTTCCTTTTTACAGTAAGAAGTGGTCTTCTTTGTTCCTTCTGATAATATTTGGTTTGAAGTCTTCCTTTTTGGAAATGCAAGTAGCTACTCCTGCTTGCTTTTGATCTCTATTTTTATAAAACATCATTTTATCTCCCTGTATCTTTCATTCCCTGTATCTTCACCTATAAGGTTAAGTTTCTTGTAAGCAGCATATAGTTGGATTTCAATCTTTAATCCACTTAGCCAGTTTCTGTGTTTTAGTTGGAGAGTTGAGCCATTTACATTCAATATTATTATAGAGATGTGATTTTTATTTTCTGTCATTTTGAAATTAATTTTATGTACTAAAATTTATTGGATTTTTATAAAAATCTTTGGTAACTTAATCAGCTGGTCTTTTATCTCTTTATGCCTAAGCAATCTACATCATTATTAACAAAGCTAAGGACCAAAACGTGAACAAAAACAGCTCCTAATGAATGACAATGAATGTTTCTATAGATCATTCACTTGACTAAAGAAAGAGTTCTTCTAGATTCAACGTATTTTTAACTTTCAGCTAAATCTCACAGGTGACCTGATTACAAAAGAAAAGCAAGGCAATGGAAGTCTATATATAGGCATTTCTTCTCTAGACTACTGAGAATGCTGTCACCCTATAGCTAAGTTTAGTGGGCCACTCCCTGTTCTTAATTTGCAACTTCACAATCATAAACAGCATTACTGACTGCTCTGTCCCTTCCAATCATTCTTTGTTCATAGTTTCCAAATTAGTATATGCTCATGGTTATTGTCTTATATCTTACATTTAAGGTCAATTCTCAATTGACTTGATAGACTCATTTTCTTCTACCTTCCCCTCCATTAACTTCATTCCTCATGGTTTGATTCTTAGTATTTTCCCTAGATGATCACATCCTTCTGACTTGGGTCTTACCTACTATATGCTGATGACTCTCAAGTCCACATTTCCCAGTCAACTCTCTACTGAATTCTGAATCTAACTGATGGCAACTGAACACCTCACTTCAGATGACACCCAGGCATGTTCTTAAATGAAATCATTGATTTTCTCAGACCTATTCTATTAAACTTCGTATCATAACCTAGCACCATGAAACACTAAGCTTCCCAGTTTGAACTTAAATATAACCCCTTGTTCTTCCTCTTAACCTTATATCAAATCAACTCTAAGCCTTGAAGAATTACCTCTTTTTCTCTCAATTTCTTCACTTCTCTCCATTTCTATTCTTGAAACGCATCAACCCACCATTCTGCTTCATTTGTATTACTTCATAGTTCCTAACTATGATAGAAAATAAATATCACATCTATATAATAATAATGAATGTAAATGGCTCAACTCTCCAACTAAAACACAGAAACTGGCTAAGTGGATTAAAAATTGAAATCCAACTATATGCTGCTTACAGGAAACTTAACCTTATAGGTGAAGATACCCACAGGGAGTTAAAGGATATTTCATACAAATGGAGAACAAAAGCAAGCAGGAGTAGCTACTTTCATTTACAACAAAGATTTCAAACCAAATATTATCAGATCAAGTACTTTCCCCTGCACAAAGTTCCATTAGCTCCTGTGATCTATGGTGTACCAATGTTTAGTCTCAGTTATAACCATCCCTTCTGAACTCCACTCTTAGAAACCATCTTGAACATTTCTTTTATCTTCCTAAGATGACACCCCTTCTTTTAATCTTATTCATTCATGTTTTTTTCTGATCAGAATAATGTTCCCAGACCTTCTCTGGATTATTTCCTACTTGTGCAAAATTGGACATCTTTATGGAGCCGTTTCTTGAGCCCCTACAATATGTTAGGATCATTTGCTATTTGTTCCTATACCTGTCTGTATGCTTTTTACTTACCTAGCATTACTCACATAACAACTTATAACAATTATGAATTTAATTGCACATCTGGTTTCATAACACTAGGAAGGCCATACCTAACATATTCTATTCAGTATTCCCAGATCCTAAAAGAGTATAGTAGGAATTCAGTCAGTACTTGTTAGAAAAATAAATAACTGAAGTGCAAACACAATCAATCATTTGATATATGATCAGGTAAAAAAGATTCTGTTACCTCATTTAGTTAGATGAGACAGTCTTATTCCACTCAGTGAGAAGATGCAGCCTGTAAAAAGTACTGATCCACATCCACATCTGGTTACATTAAAAGTCCCAAATATGTTCATAAAAACTAACATTTTGTCACTGTTGAGTCTCCTGACCGTCTCAGAAGCCTGTGATGATACTGTATCTCAACAGCACAGTGAAAAAACTCATACCTGTCTCACAGATCCTTTAAATAAAATCCCCACACTTCTCCTTACTAATCTTCTAGCCATTTTCATCTCTCTCACCACTTTGCATGACATCTGCTGTTATTCCAGAACCTGGGCTTTACCATTGTGTGAAATGAATCGTCTAAAGTTAAAGAAAGGTTCTCAATTTCAATTTAGTGGCATAACCATGGACATTTATTACATATCTGATATTTTTTCTAGGAAGTAAAGTGTCACAATGACAGAGGTCCAGTATTTGCCCACTCAGTAGTGGTCCAACCATTATAGAATTTAACACCAAGAAGGCCCTTGTGATAACAGTGACATAATTTTTGTTTGTTTGTGATACAATTTAAAAACAAGCACTTGCCATATACCAACATGGCTAGGGCAGTTATACTAAATTGCATAAAATTGATTGCATGGATCAAGAAAAATAAGAGTTCACACTTCTAGATGTTTGTAATTGAAGATTACAATAAGGTTATCTGTAACCATCAGGAGCGTCTGCAGCTCCATTGACTCCAATCAGCTACGTGGCACATTCCTCAAGGATCAAGCTCCTAGTCTTATTTCTCATCAAACTCAACCTTCCTCACCATGCACTTCACATAAAAGCATGCTCGGCAGTGCTTGGAGAAGAGCAACTTCATGAATACAAGTGTTCTCAACTGGATGACAAATGTCATGACAAAGACTATGTGTTCTATTTATTTCTTCTTCTCATGACAGTATCCAACACAGTAATTTGAACAAACTAGACTTCTCCATATTCAGATGAGTGAGAAAACTGTAACTGTTGTCTAATAACAATCCTCTTCCTGTTCCAACACACTCAGGAGCTCATACCTGAAGCTGAGATTTGCCTAAGTTCTGTATAATCTGCATGTTTGTACAGTCTGAGGAGAAAGCAACTCATCAACAAATTTTAATAGTACTAAAATTTCATATCTTTTGACACAAATCAATAATTTATTCCATACAATAATTTCTAGCAAACAAAAAAGTAATTAAGAAGATGTTCTCTGAAGCATATTTTAATAAGATAATACTGAAATTAATAAATGTCATATAAGAAGTCAATATTTTAGCTGGATGTGGTGACGTATGCTAGTAATCCTAGTACTTGGAAGGCTGAGAAAGGAGGATCACAGATTTGTGGCCAGCCTCAGCCACTTAATAAGGCCTTCTACAACTTAGTGAAACCTTGTTTTCAAATAAAAAATAAAATAGGGCTTAGAGTTCAGCTCAAAGATAGTATACCCCTAGATTCAATCCCCAGCATAAAATAAAAGTCAATGTTTATGAGAAGTCTCGCAGTTACAGGAACTATTTTCTACTATGATTGTGTTAAATAATAAAGAAAATAAAATTATATTTTATATAACTAGTTATAGCCATGTATAGTAATGAATGCATATGAGCGATAATATTAAAAGCAAATAAAAATAGAAATTGTGGATTAAACAATTGAGTATCTATTTTGTGCCAAGCCCTGGGCTTAGTTCTGGATTTCTTGAGATGCAGAAATTTCTGGGTATTTTTACTTTTGATCCCCTATTCCTGGTGTTATATCATTTGTGCAAGTGTAGCATATAGCGTACTCAGACTTGAATAAGCCTTGTGAAAGCAGAGCTCTCTATGGGACACTATTTATTTGCTCAACACAACTTAATAATTAGGATTGGGCTACAATTGCCCCTGGGAGTCTTTCTACTCAGATATCAAAGTTAAAATATAGCTTGAAGAAATGACTGAGACTATTTGAGTCTAGATTTCTGAGTCATAACTACATTGTTTACAAATGTATATTAATTACACTTGACTATAAGTGTAATAGATGTAATTCCTTATCCTGATTTTCATGTTTGTTTAATATTTTTATTTCTGAAAGTCTCCTATTCTGAAAGTATTCTTGTTTTTATCCCAGGTCAATCTTCATTGGGATCATTTCTTTGTAACAGAAATTCTAACATGATTTAAAGAGATTTTTCTTTCTTTCTGTTTTTTTTTTTATTTCAAGTTTTAAAGTGCTTGCTGTTTATAACCTTCATTTCTACAGAAATCCTTTTCCTCCAAACAACTCTGCAAAATGTCTACTATGTACTTTTTTTTAAAAAAAATTTTTATTGGTGCATTGTATTCATACATCATAATGGGATTGAAAAAAACCCGTGTAGACATACATGCACACATCACCCAGTCAGCCCCCGCCCAATCCCCACCCCATTCTCTCCCAACCCTCCTTCCCATGCTTGGTTTAGTGGCTGATATCTATGTTTGTTTAAGTACATCATGTGCTTTAGAGAGTTTTCTCCCCCCCCCATCCCCTCAGCTAGGTTGCCTTATTTGCTCCTCTATAGGAATTTTACTCAGCCATAAAAAATACAATTACATCATTTTCAGGGAAATGGATGGAACTGGAGGACATTATGCTAAACAAGATTAGTCAGTCGCAAAAAGTAAGAAATCGGATGCTTTCCCTAATATGTGAAAGCTAAGATGAAATGGGTCATAGAAGGAACTCCAGGTGTACTTTTCTAAGAAACTAATTTTTGAGGTGCAGTATCTTTGTCTATTTCCTATTTCCCTTTGATCTGTATTTTAGCCAGACTTCTGTGAAGACTCATCATAGAAAGACTTATCATTCACCTTGATCTCCCCCCCCCCCACCTTGTGGTGCTAGGGATCAAACCTGAAGCCCTGCACATGTTAGGCAGGTACTCTTCCAATGAGCTACTTATCACTACCCCTAGAATCTTTTAATAAAAGACTAGTTTCCAAAGTAATTTTATCAAAAATTCCTTTGCATGGCAGAAGTCACTATCTCCTACCGACTAGAGTTACCTGAAATTTCACTCTTGAGTATTAGTTAATATGCAGAAGGTTCCCCAGTTTTAAACAATGCTGTCATCTGAGTTTTGTTTTGCATAAGATCCAGCAATCACCAAGAAGTTGAGTTTCAGTTTAAATCTGCCGCCTAATTTAACTACATAAACTTGGGAAACTCTTCAAATTTAGAGTAATTTTAAATAAAATTGTTTACCTTTATTAGGTAGCAAATAATGTTGGTAATGTATAGCCTACTTTGCGTTGCATTTTCAGAAGCTGCCTAGACTATTTCAACTTGAGCATCAGAGCCCACCAAAGCTCTACCTTTCTGAACAAGTATCTGGCTCTTCTATACATTTCCATTAAAATGGAAAATCTAGTGTTCTCTATTCCAGTTTTTCCCCAGTCTGCTAGATTTAAGAAAATTATATAGTCTTCTATAGAGTTTAGTTTCCAATCGTAAAAAGAAGAATTAAAGGCCCAAACGTACTAATATTCTAAATGATTCAGCTCCCAAAACCGAGTACCTCAACAACATTATTGTCCTTATTTACAGTCAACCACTTCAGTGGAGATCTAGAGTGATTTAAGAATGTGTCAGCAACAACTCTGAAGGGCTCAGATGGTAATTCATACTTCCTCTCAAAGCCCCTTGCACTTATAATTTTCTTTGAAATACTTCTTTTCCACCTGTACTTTATGTACAAGGCCCCCCACCCCATCTCACAATCCTGTCCTAATCATTTTCTTCCTACAGAGCTTACTCTGCCTTACCTATATTTTCCATCCTAATTGCTTTTCTCAAGTACTCCTTAACAATGACTAACAATCACTTGGGAAAGGTAAACCAGTTTCTGTTATGCATCATCTGTAGAAGAAGAATTTCTTACTGAAACTCCATAAGGTTTTTCCAATTACCAACAGCCCGCTTAGGTATTGGTTAATACTTATTAGCTTCTACTGGGTTGTGTTTTGGTTTTTGTACTGGTAGTTGAGCCCAGGCATGTTCTATCTCCAATTTAGAGCCCCCAGCCCTACATTACTTTTTATTTTGAAACAGGGTCTTGCTAAGTTGCTGAGGGCCTCAGTAAGTTGCTTAGGGCCTTACTAAATTGGTGAAGCTGTTCTTAAATCTGTGATTCTCCTGTCTGAGCCTCCCAAGTAGTGATATTAGAGGCATGTGCCACCAAGCATGGTTACTTTCTACTTTTCTTAAATGAAAATAGATGCTCTTTTATACAGATATAATCCCTGTTTTTTATGTGGGTTGAATAACACAGATGTTGTCAAAAGAATCTTCAGTATAGCACAATAAACATATATGTTCTGATAATGACCAACTGGTAATTTTATTTACCAGCAATAAAACTGGCAATTTTATTTACCAGCAATAAAACTAAAGGAGTCATTCTCATCTTTGACCAATACTTTTTTCTTGCCCTTTTGACAGTGAGATTTTAATTTACTTTTATCAGTGCCCAGATATTTGTGCACCTTAGTGCTTTAAAAAAGGTTAAATATTAAAAGCAGCTGGCTGAGTTAAAAACATTCCCCTGGTTAAACTTATAAAAATAATTTGAAGCCTATTTTTCATTCTATTTTCAGAGGCTGCCTAGACAATAATCATTCCTAATAATTAGCAGTTATTCATTTTTTGAAGTATTGACATGTCATTGTATTGTTGAACTGTACTGAAAGAGCAATTTAAATTATTCTCTTTATCAACCAGGTTAAGAAAAAAGGCCTAAAAGTGTCACACCATGATCCCAATAGAATAGTGTGATATTTTCTCAGATTTTCAGGAAAGTATATGTAATATTCATAAAATCTCCTTAGACTAAAAACTACTTTATATTAGCAATTCCTCAACTTTTCAATACCACACACATTAATATAACTACATAAGAATTAATTATAATAGCAATTAATCTTTTTAATACTTTTATTGGTGCCTTGTAAGTATATATCATAGTGATGTATATTATTGTATTATTGTTTTATTTCTCTAAGAATCTCACCTGGCTCCTCTTTTATCCCTGCCCATAATTAGGGAGATAACTACATGTATAGACATAGCCTTATTTGAACTGTTCTGATAATGAAACTTCATTTTTCCCTCTCTACCTCCCTCCCCCAGTCTTTTTCCACCATTCTACTGGTTTTTCTCCTCATTTAACTGATGTCACCTTTGTTTTCTATTTTATTCTAGCGCATATATATATATATATATATATATATATATATATATGAAAGAAAAATATGACCCTTGACTTTCCTAGACTGGTTATTCTTATTTAGCATTATTTTCTCTATTTCCATCCATCTTCTTGCAAAAAACACAATTTTATTCTTTATGACTAAGGAAAAATCCATTGTATGTATGTACCACATTTTTGTTATCCGTTGATATGTTGAGAGACATCTAGGCTTGTTCCATAATTAGACTATTGAGAATTGTGGTACTATAAACATGGGTATGCATGTATCCCTATAGTATTCTAACTTTAACTCTCTTGAAAAGATAATGAAGAGTAGTATAGTTGAGTAATCTGGTGGCTCCATTTCTAGTCTTTTGAGGAACCTCCATACTGATCTCCACCATTGTTGTATTAATCTACAATTCAACCAATTGTATATTAGAGTCCCTATTTCCCCACATCCTCTCTAGCATTTATTATTATTTGTATTTTTAATGATTGCCATTCTAATTGGTTGGATGAAGACTGAGGATAGTTTTGACTTGCATTTATCTGGTTGCTAATAATGTTGAATATTTTTTATATATTTTTGGTCATTTATATTTCTTCTTTTGAGAAGTGTCTATTCAGTTCAGTAGCCCATCTGAAGACTTCCAGAGTTTATACACAAATTCATAAATGTATCTGGGTACAAAATCAACTTATAAAAATCAAGATGTTTTCTATACAGCAACTAGAAATCCACTGACAAAGAAATTTGGAAAATTATTTCATTCACCACTGCCTAATAAAAAACTATTTAGGAATAAATCTAACAGAGGAGAAAAAGACCTCCACAGGATGAAAAGACCTCTTGAATTTTTGGATGGGCAGATAAAAAATACTGCCAAAAAGCTCACACTACCAAAAATAAAATACAGATTCAGCGTAAGTCATATTAAAATATCAATAGCATTCTTCACAGATATAGAAAAAATGGTCTTAAAATTCATATAGAATAACAAAAGATCCAGGAAAACCAAGTTAATACTGAGCAATAAGAACCATGCAAGAGGCATCACAATACTTGACTTCAATTTATACGATAAAGCCATAGTAACAAAAACAGCATGATAGTGTCACAAAATCAGATAACAGACTACTGGAATAGAGTAGACAATGCAGAGACAAATCCTGAAACTGATAGCCTTTTGATTTTTGACAAAATGTCAAAACATACACTCGAGAAAAAGTAGCTTTGTCAATAAATAGTATTAGAAAAACTAGATATCCATTTGTAGAAGTCAACTCAAGATGGATCAAAGACGTAGAAATTAAACCTTTTTAATTAAATCTTTTCAATCACTAGAAGAAAATATAGAACCAACTCTCCAACATATATGTACTTGTAGAGGCTTCCTCAATAAGACCTGTAAAGCTCAGGAAATAAAATTAAGAATCAATAAACAGAATATCATCAAATTAAAAGGCATCTAGCCTACAAGAATAAGAGAAAATCTTTGCTAGCTATTCCTCTGATAGAAGACCAACATCTAGAATATATACAAAACTTAAGGAACTTAATGTTTTAATAAAAACAATACCAAGAAAACTAATAATACAAAAGTTGATATTAATTTAAATTATATATTTAATCTAAAATGTTAAAATATGAGATCTATTAAATGTTATGCCAAGGTTGGGCATAAACCCCCAAACATTTTCTTGTTGTGGAGTAAATACAACTTATTTTTGGTGTCTTGTCACAGAACACCCTTGAAATTCTCCCCATCACTCTAGAATTGGGATTTTCTTAACATTTTGTTTTATGAAACCCATTCAACTTAAGCAAGTTATCATTTTATATAAAGATGAGGATATTGAAAATCACAAAACACAAATAATTTGCATACTTTTCATAAAATTTCACACATTTCATATGATTGAGTTACAGGAACCAGATACTCATTTAACTGTTAGAGCAATGCTAAAACTCTACAAGTCTGATGATGGGGATAGTGGTAATGGGGGTGGGAGGTAACCATCTGTTTATTGTTTGAGTCCTGAAAGGTGTGTGAAACCACCAAGTCAAAAGTAATGATTTTGGGGAAATACACACAATGGAATTCTATCCAGCTATAAAGAAGAATAAAATCATGGCATTCACAAGAAGATGGAAAGATCTGGAGAATATTATATTAAGTGAGACCAGCCAAGCACAGAAAGAGAAGGGACATATGTTTTCTCCAATATGCCCAAACTAGGGAGCATTGGGGATAACAGATGGACTCCAGATAATGGAGGGGAAATCTCAGCAAAGCTAGAATGGAAGGATAGGAGATGAAGAAGGCTAAGGTTGTAAATGGAGGAGCTACATCCGAATATGTGTAAAAGTATGAATATAGCATGGTTAACTTGGACACTCATTGTTGGGAGGGGGGAAGGAGAACTGGGGTGGGGGGGGGAGGGCACCAAGCACAGTCTAAATGTATACCATTTTCAATATGTTCCACTTATAAATACCAAAAGTAATAACTGAATGTGAGTGTGGGCTAGAAATTTTCAGGCATTCATCACAAAATCTATTTGTCATGTATGTAACGAAGTGATTTAAACATTTAATAAAATTTCAAAACTCACTCCAAAAAACTAGATTTAATTATTGCTTATCTATATAAATAAGAGTGTTTTATATTCACTAAAACAAATCCACTAAAAGATGTTTTACATTCTTTTCTCTTCTTTTCATATACAATCCAACTCCAACCTTGTTAGGGAGAGTAGAGGTAGGTAGTTATAAGTACACTAGATTGGGGGGGTAGTTCTAAAGCAGAATATCAGTGCCAAGCTATCAGTCTGAACATGCACACAGGGCTGGCAGCTCAGCATGGATGTCAGAGTCAGAGAGAGGCGACAAGAGAAACCCATAGAAGGGAGCCCAGGAAATAGCACTGGAGGCCAAGCATTCCTGTAGGGCAGCAGCAGCAGCAATTCAAGATTATCTACATACAGTGAGACTGATTAAACAATAACTTGAAAATATCAGGAGTCAGATATTGTCCTGTAGATGAGAAAGGAATTACAAACATAAAAGTAGAAAACTAGAAGGAGCTCTTTTATATTATATCAGAGATACCAATATGAACACACCATTTTCAAGACAGGATAGACTAAGAAGGTAGGGGAAGAAAAGAAAGAAGGAAGGAAGAAAAATGAAGAAAGGAAGGATTGATGGAAAAGTACAGGAAAATACATATATGCATAAAAATAATATAAATTTAACTCTGCATGAGAGTACCTGAGAGAAGTGATACTCCCATTAACAATCAACATACAAATCTTTGTTTCTGAAATACTATTTTCCCCTATCCACTAAAAGAAACTATGGTTGATTGGAGAAAAATATTGTTTCATGGTGAGGACAGAGAAATTATACATTGAGTTCAGAACATTTAATTCTGCCAGAGTATAAAGAATTGTTCAGAGGATGGTGGGGATATGCCAAGAAGACAACAAGCCTCAGACAATTTGAGCATCATAATAAATGATGATTGTAACAGTACAAGGAGCATAAATGTGAGTCTATGCTCACATAAAAATAAGTAATAACTTTTTAATTAAATAACAAAAGAAGTGCCAGGCATGGTGGCGCAGGCTTGTAATCCCCATTCTTGGGAGGCAGAGACAGGAGGATCGCACAGGTTAGAAGCCAGCCTTGATGGCTTAAGAGACCCTGTTTCCAAATAAAAATATATAAAATAGGTGTCTGAGAGTGTAGCCCGGAGCTAGAAGGGTTTCTAGAAACCCCAGTACCACCAATAAATAAATAAATAAATAAATAAATAAATAAATAAATAAATAAATAAATAACAAAAGAAATATTAAATACACAGGGGGAATAGGAAATTCACAGTGGAGAATTCTGGCAGTCAGCACTTTCTCTATTCTCGTTAGTATCTCAATTCAGATCACACAGTGAAATCACATGCCCTGGATAGGAGACAGTGAAAATAATATTTCCTAGACTATTTAGATTTATGTTGAATATCAATTTATTATAATATTTATATTTTATTACCACATTTTAGAATATATTAAATAGTCATAGATGTCAGTGTTTACATTTCACTTAAAGCTGGGCATTGTGGCACATGCTTTTAATCCCAGCATTTGGGAGTCTGAGACTGGAGGATCATGGTTCATGGACAGCCTCAACTACTTGGTTAGGCCCTCTGCAACTTAGTGAGACCCTGTTTCAAAATAAAGAATAAAAATAGGGCAGGGGGTATAGCTTGGGGGTAGAATGTCCCTGGGTTCCATTCTCAGACCCACAAAAATAAATAAATAAATAAATAAATAAATAAATAAATATAAATTTCACTTAAAAATTCCATATTATTTGACTTAAAATTATATGCACAGGCCTATATTTTCAAAGTAATTTCATGAAGTTCTCAAGAAAACAATGTGAAGAACACTTGTCTGGACCACAAATGGCCACTTACAGTACTGGAATGAAGTGAGAAAATGTTTCTCTATCAATCTCTTCTCTTTATTTGGGGTTAGAAATTGGGACTCACTTCTTTATCCTCCATTTCAACTTTTCTTCTCACCCTATCCCAATTTTTTTAGAAGAAAATGTAAATATTTTGGCACCCTATAACCTGATTGATTTAGAAAGTACAACCCAACTGTGAGCTTCAGAAACATAGGTGTATCTTAAAACTGGGCACATGCTATTAGAATTTGTAGGTTTTTTTTTTTTAACTGGAAGGAGACCATTTCTTAACAAATTATCAAAGAGTATGTGACATGGTACAGGTTATAAACTCCTGCCCCATTAATTAAATTCAACATTGACTGATGTAAGTGGAGTCTTTATTTTTTAAGACGGTAAAACATTTAAAGAAATATATTCTGCAAGGGGCATTCATTTGTATGCTTTATTTCAACTGTCTAGCACATTATGGGTACATTATAGCTCTTCAATAAAGTTTTATTAGGTAAATGTCCAAGAACCAAATGAATTTGGGGGTGTTAAAAGCAGGTTGGCTGATATCAGAGTGGAAGAGGATACAGAGTATCAGAGAGAACACCATGAGTCTTAAACAAGGAGTGTCATGATTCACAATTACAGTAGAATGTGCTGGGAGAAGGGTACTGCCCTTATGGTGCCTACCGGCTAAACAGACAAATAACTGCATGAACAGATATGAATTATGGCTAAGTAAAATTAAGACAAAATCAAGAATGTGATGGGGGCTGTGAGGAAGAAAAACAATTTCAACGGGAGGGGTCACATGGGATGTCTGGAGAGATGTGACATTTGACCTGAGATCTGAATAATCTACGCAGACAGCAAGGTGACAGGTGTAAAGAGAGGACTGATGGTCAGGGCACAGCACTAGGAAGGGACAAGACTGACATCAGAAAGAGCCTGGTGCTTTCAGAGAACTGAAAGAGGCTTAGGTGAGTCCAAAAGATGAATCCACAGGAGGAGGCTGAGCGATGAAGAAAAACCAAATGATGCTGAAGTCAAGTCCAAGATTTTGGATTCTGCATTCAGAGCAATGTGAAGCAGCTAGAGAGTTTAAAATGCAGGATAACCTGCTTCGACTTGGGCTTTTGTTTCTGTAGATGCATTGCGTGCATAGACCAAAGGTCCCCGAGGTAAAGAAAAAAGAATAGAATACCTACTTTAATTTATTCTTATCAGGTTCCTCTAATGTTTCTTATGTGCAATGACACTGGTGTCCTTTCTTGGCCCTGTGACCAAGGAGAAGAATGTTGAAGAGAGAACAGAGCTTCCAGGATGGGCAGGTTGATGGGGCACCATCATCTTGGCAGAATTACCATTTCCATGTCGTTGACTGATTGAACATGACAGCCTCCCTCAGTTCTGCTTCCAGCATCCTTGGTACTTCATCCTTTGCTGGAGATCAACACTGACTTACATGTCTACATTCCAGACCTGATCTCTGATTGTAACTCTATTTTCTCTGTTTTACTCTCTAAACACTTGTTATCTTGTGTGGTGATTTCAGTGATCTTGCAGAAATGTGTCCTATTGGTGCTAGAGTCAAGGGGTCCCTTTTGACTCCTTTCTTCACAATTTTAATTGTTCCCCATGACACACCATCTTTATGGTCTCCTAGTACCCTATGCATTTTCTCTTTACTTAAACATTACTGGTAAATGCCCTTCTACTCTGGCATCATGTGGTGGCTACTCATTTATATCTATCATGTTTCCTGTTAGTTAGACCCTGGACACTGTGTCTCATTTACCTTTTAATCTCCAGCACCTATCTCAGAGAGTAAAATATAGTGGCTTCCCAAGAGAGCTATAAAAACTAAATTATGTAGATAAAATTAACTGTTTTTCCTTTAAACTATTGACTCTAAGTCTATAATGATACATAAATCAAACACATCAATATTCAAAGTCCAGTTCAATAAATACAGGGAATGATTTTTAAATTTAAAGCCACTAATAGAGCTTGTCATTAACTATGTCCATATTAAATATTCAATTCCAAGCAATGCCAAATTGTGTTCTTTTTTCTATGAAAGTCATGGGAAAAATTATTTCTGTTTCTCTGGCTAAACTAGTCTCTGATCAAGTGCTTACCAGAAGAGTGTCAGTATAAATTATAGATGAGCAGCTGGAGAGTTTGAAAGTGTGAAAAGGAAGATAAGAAGTGAATAATAAAGAAGTGGGAAAAGAACAAGTCTTCATTTTGCTGTTCTTTTTTGCTACTGTTTTGGAGGTTAATGTGTGTATCTCTGAATATATTCTGTATTGGTTTAAAATATCTTTACCATATTTAAACTCTGCATAGCAAAATGCTGAAGAAAATATTCATATGGTCTAAGTAGATCCAGAAAAGAACTTTTTTCCAACTTCTTTTTCATAGGAAAAATTGCTTCCAGAAATTTCTCCTAAAAGCAAACTCCTATGTACAATTGCATGGGTGTGGATGGTTGGTATTCACAAAATCTTCTGAAATAATTGGTGATCTATGAACAGCTGCTTGCTTTGACATACTCAATGAAATAAAGAAGCAGCAACAGAAATCTGAAGCCCAGAGATATTCTGCAAAAATTGCTTCAGATGGAGGAAAAGTAAGTGATGTGAACTTACATATCATTTCAGTGTCTTAGTGGTTTGCCTTTTCCTCTAACTCCTTGAAATGATGTCAGTTAAAGACAATAAAATCTGTTTGAGGAAAAGCACAGTCTATATCATCAGCACAGAAGGAACAGCTGTCCTAAGGCAAGTTACAGCCAGAGATTCTGACCTCGGTCTATAGTGGACCTCTCGCCTCAACAGTCACTGCCACTGTAGCTATGAGACACCTGGAATGTGGTCACTTGTGGGAGGTATATGTATATATGTATGTATACACATATACATTATTATATAATACATATAATATTTTGTGTTTATTTTATGATACCTTTCATCACCATCTTTAAATTGGACTATAAATCATGCTTTTGTCTTTTTATGGGTGTGTAAAAAACTTTCAGGTATGCAAATAAAAAGCAAAAGTGGTCATGTATTTTTGAAAGATAATGCAAAATAAGAAATGCCCCATCGCTATTTCAACAAAGAAAAGAAGCATCAAGAGTCTAATAATGTGCAGTGTTCGTGCACATTGAATGAGCACTCACAGCTGCCTTTCCCAAACCAAATATAGCAGTGCCAAATTAGTCCTACAGAAATTCTGCTCACTGAGCGGGACATGCTCTGTCTAACAAGCATGCCGCAGTATTTTAATTAACTTGGCTAAACTGTAATGAGTCTGCTTAAGAAGAAAAGACAGAAAATAAAATAAAAGGCGATGGAAATAGTGTAGATGTGATGGGAAGGCAGGACTAGCTTCTCACCCCAGAAGAGTGGCACTTGTGTACACTCTGAGCCTGCTGTATACATGGCCTGTCTCCACAGCTGTGCTTCCTTATAAGTTTAGAAATTAGGGGAAATGATGTATTTGAATTTAAGTATAATATATGAAAAGTTCCCACTATGAACATGAAGAGAGCTATGCAGTATTCTTTTTTCTTTGCAACCATTTTTTCTAAATGGTGTCTGGAGGGTAGTGTGGTGGGTGCATGGATGCCACCCCTTGCCTGTGGCAAATGAAGCTATCCAAAGCATTTACTCACATTACATGAAAATAAAAAGACTCTGCCAAAACATAAAATGAGATAGAACCCCTTCTCCTTGGGCAGGTCAACTTTCACATATAGCACTTATGATATCATGTTATGCTTTAGAGAACACGACTTGACCTATTTTTATTTCTACCCATGCATCAGAGAGCTGTGTTATAATGGGTTTCTGTTATACTTTCCTCTAGTTATTTTATAAAATCTCCTAGTTATTTTATGAAGTCTGTTACATCAAGTACTAAAGGATCAGGGAACATTCAGGAAGGCGAGAAAGGACAGGGAGAAACACAGATCTACATGCCTTCCAAGACCTTGCCAGTATAACCTATTATCTGATATTGATGAAAAGAAATGCAGCTGTATAAACTCTTACATTAAACCAATGTTTAGAGTGGATGGAATGAGACAGATCTTTTGCTTGTGTTTGATTTTTCTATCTTCAGGGCTTATAATAAAGGGTTTAATTATTTTAAACCCTTTGAGGGTTTAATTATTCCCAAGTTCTGTATGCACTAGCTTCTTCCTATCTTCTGTTCCTTTAGAGGAGAAAGTTGGTTGCTCTTGCATTTTGCATGATGGAAGGCAAAAACTTCCAGAGGAAGAGAAAAGAAGTGGAAAATAATAATTCACTTTTCTGTGGTTCAAAAATATCTTCACAATTCCAGTTTCCCCAGCAAGGCACGGTCTAAATGTACATGATTGCTTTGGGAGACAAACTACCCATGGGCTTTAGTAAAAATGAGACGTAAGATGCCATCTTTGGTTGCCCATTGTGGACAAATGGAACACATTTATAATAGTAAATGGATCAAAGAGGCAGCAATGTAGAAATATAAATCTAAAGTTGCTTCTGGCTCAATTAACAGTGTCTAATTACAGATGAATGCAAAAAGTCACAATGGACAACAGAAGAAATGGGTTAAAAGAGGCATATTTATCCAATAAAATATTCTAGAACTTTGACATTGCCCTAGAAGTTTTGAAACAACACTTTTGGTTAATGCACTTTAGAGAATCTATGCTTCTCATCATGAATCTTAGGGTTTATTGGCAAAGTAAAGGATCTAGCAGCAATTTCAAGTTGATATTTCTACTACTTATACTGCTTGTTATAAGGTCCAGCTTTAGTAACAATCATCATTTATAATTATTTCTCAATTTAAATCACTTATAAAGTTTTTTGTAATGCTTAATCTACTTATTTAAAATAAGAAAAGTGCTCTAACCTGACAATATTTTACCAGGCCTCCTTAAAAACCATTAATGATAGCTTTGCTTTCCCAACACAAAAAGAGCTCTGTAAAGCATGTGAGCTTTATCACTGGTAAAATATCTATCTTGAATGTAAAATTATAAAACATTTCCATTATTATTATTATTGTTATTATTTTTCTTTAGTGGTGCTGGGGATTGAACCTAGGGGCATTTTACCTGTGAGCTATACCCCATCCCTTTTTATTTTTATTTTTTTTTTATTTTAAAACAGGGTCTAAGTTGAGAGGGGCCAAGTAGCGGACGCTGGCTGTGACCTACAATATTTTTGTCCCAATCTCCCAAGTACTGGGATTATAGTCATGTGTCACCCTGGCTTCATTTTTAATACTTTTGTTGATGCATTGTCATTATGCATCATAGAAAGGTTCAAAGGTTCATACAAACATACATGCACACAATGCTTAGTGTGACATTTCCACTTTGGGTAGCCTTTAAGCTGCATCATATCTCAAAGCCAGGAATACACTTGTTCCAGGTAAGAATAGCATCAACACACATTCCCTCTCAAACCATATAAACCATATAGACTTCATTTGATAGGTCATCACTAGTCTCTAGATTATCATTTAAGTGTCAAAAATGGTATCAGTACTCCAAGAACCTTTTAATAGGTCAGACTGTCCATGGAGGAAGGGACAGACCATCTCTTCAAGATGCCTATTCAGGATTACAAAGTATTTCAACGACCATCTCAGATGCACCATCTCCAATACAGAATATCCCTAAGTTCCACTGGGAGAAGACCTGTGCTATTTGAAATTAACAATAATTCCAGAGCCAGCTTTTGAGAAAAAACTCTAATTAAAAATAAATCACATCAGGCATAGTGGCACATGCCTGTAATCCAAGTACATGTGAGCTGAGACAGGAGAATCAGAGGTTTGAGGCCAGCCTCAGCAATTTAGCAAGAGCCTGCCTCAAAATAAAAAAAAGAACAAAATTAAAAAGGCTGGAATAGGATTTCCCTGTGTTAAGTTCCCTAGTACCAAAAGAATAAAATAAATATAAAGCATAAAAATAAATAAAACAGCCGGGCATGGTGGCACACACTTGTAATCCCCACGCTTGGGAGGTGGAGACAGGAGGATCACACAGGCTCGTAGCCAGCCCCGCTGGCTCTGGAGACCCTGTTTCCAAATAAAAATATTAAAAAATAGGTCTGGGAGTGTATCCCAGAGGTAGAAGGGGTTCCAGGAATCCCAGTACCACCAATAAATAAATAAATAAATAATCAGGTAATTTAGCATTATGCATTTGAGATAATATTTTCTAATTAGAAATCTTGGAAAACATATACAGTTCTCTTTGGGAAACTATATTGGATTAATTTATTGTCAAGAACCTGATTTCTCTCAATAATTCATTCCATTTAATGAATGATATATTCACTAAGCAATAACTACAATGGTAGTATTGACTGTGACTATGTGTAACAGTCTCTAGAACATGCCAATTTTATGCCAGGAGCTCTTCCTGCATACATTTTATTCACTCTTGGATAAATTTCAGTTTTCAAGTCAAATGCATGCCCTTCAAATCAATAAATCTGTCATCTTATATAGGTCAGAAAGTTTGAAAATATTAAAACTTCTGGAAAATGTTCCTAATGCTTAAAATAGAATCAATTATTATAAGTGGTATTTTACATAGGGGATGGGGAATACTCTCCAATGTACCAGCAGGGAATAATGAAAACTCATGATTTAAAAACAAAACAACCATAACAACAGTATTATAAATGCCAAGAATCTTCCTTTCATAAGACCATCATGTCAGGAATAAATATAAAATTGTGTTGCAGATGAAGACTAGCTTTTGAACTGGCCTCTAGTTTGATGTAACACTGCATTACAGTAGCTTCTCAAGATTTTTCATACTAAAAAATATGAAATGTTTGAATGTTGAAATTTTTAAGTAGCTTATATGCTGAGCTACTTAATTATAAAATTGATCACTTATTAAATATTATCATTCATTTGTACTAGTAAGCAACAGAAGAATGAATAAACCCACCTAAATAAGTATTCTTTGGTATACTTATAAAGTCACATTTATAAATGTGAAAATAGACTCATATATTTTCCCAAAAGGAGAAATAAATGAATGAAATTAAAGCTTTATTTCTGATTTAAAAGAGAGGAAAAACTAGCCCTTCTATTTTTTATCACTGAGGTCAACTAACCTTGAAAATAAGCATGAAAAGAAACTTCCTTCATCATTTTAGGTCCCTTGAAAGCTTTATAAATTCTGAATTCTACCCTTTTCTCTGAATCAACTCACTTCATCTCTGAGTTTGCTCATTCATTCATGGCAACAAGCTTTTGAGTGGCCATTATATACCAAGCACTATTTCACTTGATTTTGATAAAGTGGAATAGCAAAATTTCCTTTCCTTATGAATGGCACGGAAGAGAGACAGTAAACAGTGACACATTAGGAATGAACAAGTCATATGAGAAGCTGAATTTGGAGACTGTGATCAAAATGTAGTGTAAGGCAAGGAGAATCGAGGGTATTGGGGAAAGAGGACCAAGTTTAAGCATTATGGCAAAAGTAGATGTTGCTAACCTGATGGTAAAGGCTGAGAAGCCTGGACCATAGCAGGAAATGTCCTTTTGCCAGAGGGAGTGATCAGTACACAGGCCTTGGGACGTGTGATGAAGAAACAGCAAGAGAGGGAGGAAAGCTAATGCAGAGTGGGCAAGGGAAAACAAAGGGCGAAAGAAGAGGCCAGAATAATGGGTCCAGCATATGGAATACTTCATGCTACCTTATAGACATTAACTGGGACTCTGAGGACAACAGAGAGGCATCAAAAGCTTCCGAGCAAGAAAGTAGCATGGGAGAATTCATGTTTCCAGGGAGTATAGAGACATCAACATCAACATCGAGAAAAGACTTTAAAGCAAATGTGATAGTAGGGAAACCTGGAGGAGGTCTTGGAACAACCAAGTATGAGTGGAAAGAACTAGGAGAGGTAAAAGGGCATTGACTCTGGATACCTTTTCAGATCATTGCAATAGGATTGCTTGATACATTGAATGTAAAAGAGGAAAAAAGACTGAAACAAAGTGTTATGTTCTTCATGCACCCTCCCATTTCATTTAATTACATTTAGTAATTGCCATTTCGGTGTGCTATTGTAAAAAAAAGCTTCTTCTTCTATATCTATTATAGTGTCTGCCCTAAGTAATTATTAGTAGATGCATACACATTCCCACTCACCTAAAAATTTCTCCTTGAGGGCAAATAATCTGGTATGACTTCAAAGATACTTCACTAGGTATCCCCAGAAACTAGTCAAGTATCTGACACCATGGGCATCAAAAAATGGTTGATAAACAAATCAGTGACTACCTCTGGAATAAAGTCACATGTGCTATGCACCCTGTGTGGGTGGCATAACAATCCCTGACTTGCATATTGGAAACACTATTCAGTAAAATCCTTATTTCCCATATACTCAAATTTAAACTATCTTGCCTTCTGATTAGAAGACCTTTAGAGAAAACCTTCATGTTATATATAGTTCATGTGATTTCAAAATGAGAAAATAATTCTTCTCCCTACTTGGGTTATATATGATCTTGCTGCCTTGCCTAATAATTCAGAAACAGGTTTTGGACACAAAACAATATTCATTAAACTGAGTTTACAGCTAGGCTAAATCTTTCCAAATAGGTTCTCAAAGTATGCTAGAAATGGCAGGAATAAAGATGACTGTGTGGGAAGGTATGTGTATATATATATATATGTATATATGTATGTATGTATGTGTGTGTGTATTTGTAACTAGATGGCACCATAATTCTCACATTTAAAGTTCTAGCTTCTGATTTATTGGTGATAAATTCCACAAAACTATGATATTCAGACCCAAAGTCTTCAATTTTGCTTTTTTATAGAAATATTTCCCAATGTCATTGATGTTCTACCTACCTTTAGGGCAATGCTTCATACAAAACATTTGGACCAGAAGATACACAAGTACTCATAGTTGTTCTAAGCTTGTCAGAGATTTTAAAATTAATATAAAACTCACTAAATATGAATATGTCACATAAAGTGTGAATATGCAAAATCATGATTAGTGTTTTAATTTTTTCTTGAATTAAATCATTAATGAGTACAAACCTTTAGAAAATTTAAATTTCCCAAATTAATATCATTTGACTGCTTGAACAGTATTATTATTATTAACATAATATTATTTTTACTTTTTCCTTAATTAATTAATTATTGTAGTGCTTTACTAAATTATTTGGAATAGGGAGATTTTAACATAGAACAAGCAGTCTCTTAATGGTTTTATGCAACAAAGGTTCATTTTCACTGTTGCTAAGCCCATAACCTGGAACCATCTCTGAGGTGACTGAGCCAAAGGCAAGTAAGACCTTAGGAGGCCATAGGGGCAATTAAATATTCTTTCCATGTGCCCATATCAATCCTACCCACAATTCACTGGCCATATTTATGCATATGATTCATCAGCCACAGGGGAAAAAGAGGAGGTGCAGCCCTAATGTTTATCTGGAAGAGGAGATAGGATGAAAACATTTCAGAAACAATATTCACGCCTGACACTTTTACTGGAAGAACAGGCATTCTGCATTGTTCTGAAATAAGAGCTTTTGTGGTATACATGTGCAGGTACTCAAGCATGTGTTAAGGTGTACATGTGGTGTGCACTGGTCATTAGGAGCTGTTTTTGGTTCAAATCAAGTTAGAATCAGGAAGAACAAGGTTTCTTTACTATGATTAAGATGCCATCCATAGAATGCTAAACAAATCATCACAATTTGGTGCAAAAGATGGGCAAGTAATTTCAATGAGACATTGTGATGCCTCCTGCATAGTTCTTGTTGCTGAAAATGCTATTGTGGATTTCCTGCTGTTCCAAATGAATTTAAAAACTTATTTTTCTATTTTTCTACCTTGTTAATTTAGTGGGTATTACATTGAATCTGTGGATCATTTTTAGAAGAATGGCCATTTTGATGATATTTATTCTGCCTATCAAAGAACATGGAAATATTTCCATCTACTAAAGTCTTGTTTAATTTCTTTTTGCAATGTTTTATATTTTTTGTAGAGGTCTTTTACCTCCTAGGTTAAGTTTATTCCTAAGTATATATTTTTTAGAATACCCTGGGTGGAAGTGTTTCCTGAGTTTTTCAGTGGATTTATAGTTGGCATATAGGAAAGCTTCCTATTTTTTGAGATTGATTTTGTATCCTGACACTTTGCTGATCTTGTTGATAAGTTCTCTAAGCATCTGGTCGAGTTTATTGGGTCTTCTAAGTATAGTATCATGTCATCTAGAAATAGGAAAACTTTTAGCTCTTCAATTTGTATTCCTTTGATTTCCTTCTCTTGTCTTTTTTGCTCTAGCTAGAGTCTCAGGTACTATTTTGAAAAGAAGTGGTGAAAATAGAAATTTTTCTCTTTTTCCTGTTTGTGGGAGGAATTCTTGCAGGTTTTATCCATGTAATATATTGGATGTGTGCCTATTGTATATTGCCTTTATGATGCTGAAGTATGTTACTTCTATTCCAATTCTCTGTTTTAAGATAAAAGGGCGCTGGATTTTGTCAAATGCTTTTTAGCATCTATTAAAATGATCGTGTAATTTTTTTCTTTGGTTAGGTTTGTGTGATGAATTACAAGGATTGTTTTTCATATGTTGAACCAGCCTTGCATCCCTGGAATGAACCTTATTTGTTCATGGCATATGATTTTCTTGATATAGTTTTGAATGTGTGTTACAAAGCCATAGTAGTAAAAACTGTATGGTATTGGCACAAAACAGACATAAGCCAATGGAGCAGAATAGAAGACTCAGAAACAAAAACAAATCACTTACAACCAGTTGTAAGTGATCACTTACAACCAGTTGATCTTTGACAAAGGGGCCAAAAACATATGCTGGAAAAAAGATAGCCTCTCAAAACAAATGATGTTGGAAAAACTGGTTAATGTAGAAAAATTGAAATAAACCCCATTATCTCACCCTGCACAAGAGTCAATTCAAGATGGATCAAAAACTTGGAAATCATACCAGAGACCTTACAGCTTCTTGAAGAGGACATAGGTCCAACACTTCAACAGATAGGCACAGGTAAAAGCTTTCTCAACAAGTCCCCAAAGGCACAAAAAATTAAAAGGAGGATTAATATGTGGGACTGCATTAAACTGAAGACCTTCTGTAAAGCAAAGAAAACTATCAAGAACCTCAACAGAAAGCCGGCATAATGGGAGAAAATTTTTGCCAAGTATTCCTCTAATAGAGGACTAATATCTAGAGTATACAGAGAACTCAAGACTAAGAAAACAAATAACCCAATAAAAATGGGAAAGTGAACTAAATAGACACTTCACAAAAGAAGAAATTCAATGTCCAATAAATGTATGAAAAAATTGCTCAACATCATTAGTAATCAGAGATGCAAATAAAAAATATCCTGTTCTGAGCCATGTGTAGTGGTGCACGCTTGTAATCCCAATGCTTGGGAGGCTGAGACAGAAAGATCTGGGTTCGTGGCCAGCCTCAGCTATTTAGTGAGGTTCTCTGCAAATTAGTGTGACCCTGTTTCAAAGATGCCCATCAATAGATGAATTACACAACTATGCATTATGTACACAGTGAAATTTTACTCAGCCATAAAAAATAATAAAATCACATCATTTACAGAAAAATAGATAGAGCTGGAGAATATTATGCTTAGTGAGATTAGTCAGTCACAAATGTAAGAAATCAGATGCTCTTCCTAATATGTGAAAGGTAGGGAGAAAATGGGTCATAGGAGAAACTCTAAATGAATGAGGAGAAAACCACAGATGGGCAAATAAGAAAGCCTAACTGGGGGTGAAGGAGGAGGGAAGAGGAAAATTCCCTAATGTAGATAATGTACATTCACAAACAGATCAAAGTCAATCACTAAGCCAAACATGAGAAGGAAGGAGGGAGAGGGAATGTGGTGGGAATTGGGGAAAGGCTAAATGAATGATGTGTGATGTATGCCTCTACCATTTTGTACTTTATTAAGATGTACTACTACAATGCACCAATAAAAAGTACAAAAAGTAATTCCAATTAAATTTCAAACAGTCCTTCCTACTCTCAGCCTCAACCAGCTACAAACTAATATTTAATTAGAAAGAGTTATATAGAAAGAGGAACTAAAACCATATTTGTTTGCTGATCCATCGTTGAAAACACATGTGTTTAAGTTCTCAGCAAGCATACTTTGTTTTCTTTTTTTTTTATAAAATATGATTGATTTTTAACCCAGATTATAGGCAAGCACAATATTTTGTTTTGATGAAAAAAGCACAAAAACAATTACAAAAAAATTTATGGTGGCAGATTTTCTTAACACAAAATTTTAGAACAGATGACAATTTCAAAATGGCCAAGAGAAATAGATGACATTAGATCTTAATGCACTAAATCTCTATAATGTGATCTCTAACTACAGAAAATAAAATTACTCATAAAATGCTTTGAGGCAAAAGCTGTTAACTTATTTTCCTATTATGTATAAATGAATAGAAAAATCTACTCTGAATTTATATTACCATATGACATTCTGCAAAACACTTGAAGTAAAAAGAATGCACCACTTATAGTGAGATTCTACCTAAAATCTTTTTAAAAAGTAATCTTTCTGCATGTTTTTATATTTTCAAGATAAAAATTGATTGACTGCTATTTGGTTTAATAAAAAGGATGACCTATATGGATCATATCATCCTGAAACTAGTTTCCACAACCACAGAACATCTAGCATATTTTAATTTCTATATTTACTTTTTCCCTAAGATATTCTGGACTCTGGTTTTGTGATTAAACCTTAACATGTGCTCTCTCTCTTTGTATATTTATATATACAAATATATACATATACATACACACATATATATATGTACATATTAATATATAGAGAGATTCTGTTTTATCTTTTTGTATTCACACATTATTTCAACCAGATAAAATGTTGAAACATATATTTCCAATATCTTATGCTCTGTATAGAAAATTTTGTGATTATAAATGATAGTTTTAGAACTTTCCATAATTTTGTATTTAACATAATAATTTAATACTAATTTCTTTAGAAAACCAAGAAAAAAAAGAATTTAGCCAATAAGCTGCATCATACACACTACTCACATCATCTTCATATACTTATAAAAGAGATATTACCACTCTAATGGACACTTAAGAGAAAGTAGGTATTGAGGAGATGTTTGTAGAACTAGTAAATAGTTGATTTAGAATTACAACTTGGTTCTATGGGCCCCAAAGCCCAGATACTTTTCAGAAATCATAAAAATAATTTCCTTTCACTTAAAAGAATGTCAAAATTCAAGTTTCAAGATTTCATTAATCTATATTTAACAGAATTAGTGACCAAATAAAATTTGCAGTGCCTTTCTCTAGGGTTGCACAGTAATTAATAGTTCATATTTGAACTCATGGGTCTAATGTGTCAATATTATCTACATAAAGAAGTAGGAAAGGGGGGAGGAGAAGGAGAAGGAGCAGGCACTTAATAACAACATATAACCAACATTTTCAGCACTTGGGAGGCAGTATAACCAGAGTGAAGATGTGGAGCCATGGAGGAGTCAAGCCATCTGGGTTGATGACTGATTTTTACCACAAACTAGATGTACAACCATAAGCAAATCATCACATTTCCCTGTGCTTCTGTTTCCTTGTTAGTCCTTACCTTTTGACAGCTCTCACTCAGAATTTAAAGGGAAATAATTAAAAGTATATTCTCTGTAGAAGTCTTTCCAAATTCTCTTTTATTTTTAGCATTTATTTTGATTGTAAAGAGCTTTCTGATCCTAGAACTACAAGGATTCATGATATACAACATAAATACTAAACTACATATGGACACATAATTTGGGGTCTTGGTTCTGCAGAAATAACTGCCCATAAACTTCTAGAAGTTAGACATGTACTGGTTCTTGGCAGTTGCTGTGGCCTTAAAGGATAACTTAAGTCTTACATTGTTATTTTTGTTGTTGTTGTTATTTCTAACTCCCTATTTACAAAATAAATAATAACCTGCAAGATGAGGCTAGGAATGGAAACATAAATATATTTCTTCTTGACCCAACTAGGCAACAGTTGTGACCAAATGTTGACCAGGAGATGAATCTCAAAGGTGGGCTGCTCTGATCTTTTCCTCATAGCCGAATGAAGGACACCCTCATTCTCATAAAATAGAAAAAAAAAGGATCCTTTATAGATGCCTTAGCTTCAATATCCCCTATTTTATTCTTTTTTACCTTTTGGTCAGAAAGTATTATATGCATTAAAATATAAATTTTAAAAATGTCATGATATCTATATTCTATGTCTATAGTCCAAATTCAGTCATTTTTACTACTTTACGATTTCAGGAGAAAATGATAACAGCAAAAGAACAACATAAAGAAAAAAATTGTACTAGCCAATATTATATTTTCTTTTACATATGTTAGAAATCAAAGCAGCTCTTAGTAAGTCAGATATACTGTCTTAAGGTAAAAGGAAGAAGAAAAGGAAGGGGAGAAAGGACTGAAGGAAATTTTTAAAAAGGAGGAATAGTTTGAGAGAAGAAGAAAAAATAAAATAAAAGAGGTGAAACAAGGTATTTTAAAAGTGACCTCTAATCAAAGACTAAGTATGTTCTTATTTGAAACTCCATTTTCCATTCCTAGAAGAAAAAAGTCAAAACATTGTGGAGTAGAAAGAAAACACACCACCTATGGAGTCCTCCCACAAAAGAGACAGACCACCTAAAGTTCTTCCCAGCACGTAACACAGAAGTCATAATCTGAGCATTTAATAATTCTGAATTAATCAATAAGCTATTTAGAAATATACTAGACATTAAGTAATTCTAATTCCTACTACTGCCCATGCTCCAGCTCCTCCCTTGGCTTACAGTGCTCCCCATGGCTCATCCCCCACTCCATCACCATGTAAATTTTTCATGTACACATTGTGCCCAAGAACACTTGGGACCAGAGGTGACCATCACTCCATTCCAGAGGGAACAGGTTTCTATAAAGATGTACTATATAGTCCATTGTAGTCTCCATATCTAGCTGCTTAAATTGAAAGTGTTATTGCAGGGTCCATTTTTACCTCTACCATTGATTTATTTTATTAATCTTTATAAAGTGAATTCATCTCTATTCACAACTTCTATTATCACTTATATAGTGATGACCTCAAACTATCTTCCTAGCTACCATTTTTCATACATTCCAGGCATACAAATATAATTTTCTAGACTTGAATTAATCTTTTGGATGCCCAACAGATCCTTCAATCACAGCAAGTCATCTTATTCCTCCCATTGCCTCAAAATTTCACTTCCCTGTATTCTTTCTGTGTAGGTTAATCTTACCCAAAGTTAGAATCATAGATGTCATTCTCATTTTCTTCTTCTGCCCACAAATTGCTAAATTAAAATCTTTTTATCCCCAAGTGCTTTGCAGTCCATACTTTCATCTCTCACTGCCATCATAGACTATTTGATGTTACCTGGATTTCTGTAATAATTTTTTCCAACTGATCATGCTGCATCCAACTCTGCTTGTTTCTAATCCATCTTCCATCTTCCTCACTGTTGTGAAAGCATTCATCCCACTCACTTAAAATTCTTCATTAGTCCCTTGAATTTTTCAGAATGCAGTCTAAGCTATCTTAAAATGGCATAAAAAACCTTTCATATTCAAAGCACTTCTCCTATAAGAAATGGTGATAACATGTTCTATTGCAAAATTTCCAAGGCCCGACCTGCAACTGTTTTTAATTGCCTACTCCTCTAGACAAGATAAAAAGCCTCCAAGTTCAGCTATTTCACTGAAAGGATCATTGCGACCCTGAGTAAAGTTCAGAGGGATCCACGCTATCAGGGTGCCAGCAGAAGAAAGCTACGTCCCTCCACATCCTTGGGTCCGTCCCTTCACAATACCAGGGTCAGTTCAAGTATAGCCTTTCAAAGTTTCTTAGCATCAAATCCCTGCAAACAAATGATGTTTTCTTCATCTGGTAGAAGGCCAACTCATTAAACTGACTGTCTCTAATTGCATAAACATCTCCAAATTAAGACATGACACTGGTTAAGAAACGCTGCTTGGCTATGCATCCCCGTGGCCGGCTGTCCTATTGCAAGCCTGACAGCACTGGCTTGTATTGGTCAAGAGTGTGCTGGTGTTTGTCTCACATGGACCAGAAACATTCCAAACACTGTGGTGCATGGAAATTGACACAAGTAGTACATCAAAATCACAGCTTTCAAGCACAAGAAATGTAAACAGTAAGTGACTGAGCAGTTCCTAAACATAAGGACATAGTCTTCCTTGCTGCTTCCTAAGCAAGCCCAAATTGTTTATTCTCAGAGTTGTGGTCACCTATTGTTATCATTAAAAGTGCCTCAGATAGCAGCAATTTATATTATGCAGAATACCTAAATAGTTTTTATTTTCTAAATGCAGGCATCATCTCCTTAGAAGAGGGCACCTAGGTTCACAGAAAGCACAATTAGTCCCATGAGCCTTTTCTGTTAAGCACATGCCTTGTTTCCATTTGAACTTAACAATAATAAAGCATATGATAGACATGCATATTTTTTCCGGGGGGAAATACTGAGTTCATTCGTGTTTCCTTGAGAAATGTAGACCAACTATAATCATATGAAGTGCTTCTGAAACAATATTGTATTGTTTTTTCTACTCATTTATTCTTCAAATATTTCAGATGGCCTAGCTAAAGCAGCATGCTTTTTTTTCATCATGTTGATGAAAAACAGTATGTTCCCCTCTTTCCAAACTCTATAATTATGCTAACATTATTCTTCACTAAAACAGCATGTGTTTTAACATTAATAAATGAAATATAGCCACATATGATTAGCTCTATATGGTCATATTTTAGCAGTATGGTTTAAACAGTTTTGTTCTTGAAATAAAACAGCATAAAACTGTGACTTATTATTAGACAAAATCTTTTCATTCAAGGAATGCATGTGTCTTAGTATTATCACTTGAGAACCTGAGTCTCTATTTTATTCTGTAGTTTTTATACTCTAAACTAGTTATATTTTTATGTGGAGGATTCTCAGCTTTTTAAAAATATGGAATATTTTCATTCATGAGAACTTAAAACCAAAAATAACCTTGTTGGGACAGGTATAGCTCAGTCATACAGTATGTACTTTGTATACACAATGTCCTGGGTTTAATCCTTGGGACCAATAAAACCTACCCCCTTCACCCTCCAAAAAAAAAAAAAAAAAAGGAAGGAAAGAAAAATTCCTTGCTGCTTCTGAGCCATTTTGGAAATTTTTAAAAGCTGGAGCATCTGGAATGGTAGAGACAGGGAAAGTAAAGAGTACATACAGAATGTTCATCTGGCAATGGTTCATCTACTTAAAATGACAGCTAAAATATACTTAGCTGGTTTTAATTTAATTATACTCTTTAGTAAGATATTTCAAAGTTAAAATTATCTAATATTTTTCCATTGCAATAGAAATTTGAGTAGCACCTCATCTATAAAATCTTTGTTCCAGATAGTCTTAAGAAAAAAATTTAAATGGCTTTTCCCTTTTTTCTTTCACATTCTCTGTTGAATTTGTGACCCTATTCTGCATTTCCCTAAATGGTGTCGTAAATCAGAAAATGCACATCTGCTCAAATTGAAAATTTTATTTCAACTAGCTCAGCCACCCGGAGCAGCTGTAGCTGCATCGGGCTCACATAAACTTTTTCCCTTTTAACTCACGTGAATTTTCTACAGATGCAATTACCAGAAAGTACATGTACTTAAAGCACTACATAGATGCCAGAGGATTTATGGCAAGAAAAAAGTTTCCTTCTCCATGTTTAATTACCATGAAAACATACCCATACTTTTCTTTGAGAGTCATGCAGATTCTTCATAAGTAGACATGCCACTTTGTTCTTAATATATATAAATTTATTTGAAAGGGTAGCATCATGGCATAAATTGTTTCTTCCCCAAATGTGTATGTTGAAGCCATAACCCCTGCGTGACTGTATTTGGAGAAAAGGCTTTTAAAAAGGTAGTTAAATTAGGTCATTAAGAGTGGGACTCTAATCCAATACAACTAGTGTTCTTCTAAAAAGAGGAGAAAAAACTGGAGCTGGCTCACTGTCCACACATGGGCACTAAAGAAAGGGCATGAGTGGGTACAGTGAGAAGGTGCCATCACCAAACCAAGGAGAGGCCTCACCAGAAACCAAACCTGAGGGCACCTTCCTGGACTCAAATTTTCTGTCACTTACTTAATCCCTCAGTCTACGGTGGTTTGTTGAGACAGCCAGAGAGATGATTATGGATGGTTATCTCATAACTTTGAAAAAGTGTGTTAATGCTTTGTACCAGTTTGTCCTGTCATGAAAAAGCACTGATTTTTAAACTTTAAAAATTCTATACCAATTTCATCAAGACACAGAATTTCACTATGCGTTACATATGCCTAAGTGGTTTTAAAACTTTATGACTGTGAGCTACAAAAATATTTGTGTATGCAAATATGTATGCAAGATATAGTATAATTATCAAACTATATGGAATATATTCAAGTCTATTATATTTAAGAAATGAGTTTATGCTTGTGATTGTATTGAAATCCATTTGAGAATCAGATTTACTGAGTACATTGTAACTCCTATATTTCCCCATTGCCTCATACACAAATCATGTCAAATGAAAATATTAAAAATTTTAAAGAATCCTTAAAATGTAAATATTAAAAACTTTAACGAAACCTTTACTGGATCAGCCAAATGCAAGAGTTTTGGTACACTTCTTCCTGCTCACCTCTTCCTTTGTCTTTTTAGATATCACCCGGAGCCAATCTCCAATCATACTCAGAACAGCAGCAAAGTAAGCCAGCCCCACGAGAATCCAAAACCACACAACAGGCTTGTAGAAGTCTAGATATTCAATATCGGATCCACCTGTGAGAAAAAAAAGTAGAACAAAATCATTTCATATTTCTAAAAGTTATTAGTGTAAATGTTAGCTAACATTATCAACTAAATTTTTGCTTACACGACACAGATTCTAATATTCTTATCAATTGATCCATGTTTTTTCTTCACTTGAATTTCTCACTTTTGCTTCTGTAAGTTAAAGAACTACTTTTTTATCATGATTTTATTGGTACACTGTAATTATACATCATAGTGAGGTTCAAAGTGATACAAAAATACAAGCACACAGTATTTGGTGTGTTTCCCTCTGGATCCCAACTCACTCCCTGCCCCCTCATACATGTTAGTGATATTGACAGTGAGAGCTTCATATATAAAGAGAAATAGCATTGTGTGGATTGTTCCCTTCCTTAATCCTCCTTTTTTTCCCCCTCCTCATCCTTCCCTGCAATCCGCTTCCATTATTCTACTTGTCTCTCCCCTTATTTATCTAAAGTCCCTTTTGTTTCCTACTTTCTCTCTACCTTCCATATATTAAAGAAAATATACAACCCTTGACTTTCTGAGACTGTCTGATCTCAGCATAATATTCTCTAGTTCCATCCATTTTTCTGAAAATAATATAATTTTGTTCTTCTTTATGGCTGAATAAAACTCCATTGTGTATATATACCACATTTTCTTTATCCCTTCATCTGTTGAAGGATACATAGGTTGCTTTCATACTTTAGCTATTGGGAATTGTGCTCTATACATGGATATGCATGAATCACTATAGTATTTTGATTTTAATTCTTCTGGAAAGGTACTGGGCCATATGATGTTTCCATTGCTAGTCTCTTGAAGAACTTCCATACTGATCTCCATAGTGGCTGTACTAATATTTCGACTCCTACCCACAGGGTGTAGGTGTTTTTATTTCCCTACATCCTTGCCTGCATTTACTATTGATGACCGCCATGTATTCCAACTGGAATAATCTGGGCTCTCACCATGAGGCCTTTCATTGCTTCTCCAGGTCGTTAGAATTTTTCCTTGCTCTACCTTCCTCTTTCATTTATAATCTGTCTCATCTAAGCACTTAATTCCATGTGTACTGATTCTTTCCATTTTTATTTTAATAAGTAGAAGTCAATTTATATTTCTTTTTTTCATTTAGCTTTATATATCAACCTTATGCCTATAAATACATGCTACCCAATCTAGTTAATGTCAAACTGAAAACAGAGTGGGCAACTCTGGTGATAGTTCTTATCTGAAAGTTATCAGTACAAGGGATTGATTCCAAATGCCAGAGACAATGCCTTGACAGAGGTATTGAGAACAAATGGTGACCTGTGGGTAATGTTGCCATCAATTATTCTCTGACCTTTCAGAAAAGTTCTCGTGTTTGTCATAAACCTAACTCCCTAGCTCTCAAGAAAAACCTGAAAAAGAAGATGATTTTCTTTAATCTTCTCTTTGAGGCACTTCTCTATTGATTTGGTATAATAACTGCACCTATAAAATTCATATATATATATATATATACATATTATATATTTCAACATATCCTTATCTAGTATATAATAATGAGGTACTTATTATATCCCTAATATTGAAACTATTACTTGCTTTCACAAAGAAGGAATGAAATATTGTCCTTTTGGGGGAGGTTACTGGGATTGAACCCAGGGGCATCCTACCTCCAAGCTATAATTCCAGCCTTATTTTTATTTTTTTTTTCCGGGTCTGGAGGTGGAACCCAGGGGCATTCGACCTCCAAGCTACACCTCCTGCCCTATTTTTTATTCTTTATTTTGAAACCGGGTCTCACTGAGTTGCAGAGGGCCTCACTAAGTAGCTGAGGCTGTCCGCGAACCGCGATCCTCAGGTATCAGCCTCCCGAATGCTGGAATTACAAGCGTGCGCCACCACGCCCGGCCTTATTTTTAATTTTGAAACAGGGTCTCCCTAAGATGCTGAGGGCCTCGCTAAGGATTACAGGTTCAAGGGCCTTGAACCAGTAATCCTACTGTCTTGGCTTCTCATGTACTAGGATTGTAGGCATGTAATGCCATGCCTGGATAAAATTTCTGTCATAATAAATTTATAATTTAGCCTAAGAAAACCTCACATAGGCAATCAGCCACAATGAAATATATCGAGAACTTAAAAAAAGTGCTATGAGAGAACATAGAAGAAATTGTTTTACTTCTGGAATAGAAAAGGTAGGAAGGGAGAAGTTGAGTCTTAAGTGATGAAGATCACAACGGGTAATAGTTTAAGTGTGAAAATATATGGTATATTCAAAGGGTCTTTGTCGTGGATGAACCTCCCTATGAATGGATAAAACTCCACAGAAATGTTTTTCTAGGCAGGTAGAAGAGAGGAATATATAGAAATAGGTTGCCTTAGATTATAAAGATTTGATCCTAACTCAGCAGGAAGCAGGTAAACATTTACAGAGAGACAAGTCCTATATTCACATTTGACTGTATGAGCAGAAATGTTAGTGGCAGAGAAGGATGATTGACAGGAAAATCTTAGTTGAAACTTTTAAACTAGCTGGTAAAATACTGTGTCTGAGTTAGGGCAGGCATGGAAGAGAAAGGCTTTCTAGAACCAGAAACAGGGACTGTTGACCAATTAGTTGGTGTGATAAGTCAAATGCAGAGTTCTCATGACCAAAGACCCTTACTGGAGAGCTGATTTAGTAAATTAATAGAAGATGGACAGTGAGTAATATACAAAAAAGCAATTCAGTCTGGGACTTCATAGATTAGAAGTACTTGGGGTATAGACAGGCAAAGATACCAAGCACTTAATAGGGAAGAGCAGCAGATATGCATTTTAGAATCAAAAGGATAGAGGCTTACAGATGCTTTAAAAAAGATCATGGATTTGCTCAGTTCACAAAAATTTAACTTACATTTTCAGAAGAACAGCTAACAAATAGAAAGTACAAGTACACATTAAACTCAAATATAAAATTCTGAGCGTAATATTACTTTAGATAAATTAGATTTTGAGTTGTTCACAATGAAATTTTCAAATATCAGGTAAATAATGTGAATAGACACAGGTTCAACTTTTTTCTGGGATAAATGTAACTTTAAGAATGCAACTTAAAAAGAAAATAGTATTAGCTTCTAAATCTTGTTTAAAATCTTTACCATGTGCAGGATTTTATATTAAAAAATCACTTATGGAAAGGATTGTGAAGAGTAAATTAATGTCATGATTTTTAAGAAAGGGCCTATGGTGGACACTGCTCTATAGAGTCACAGAACTGACTTTAAAAGATGCCTGTAAGCAACCTGTTATATGATAGGCTCACCAGCAAATTCCATTTTTCAAATACTTCCATTTCAATGAAACCCAAATGACATTTTTTCCAAGCACTTTCCCTTTTAAAACCAAAAATATTTTCATACAAATAGTTGTGACTCACTTAACACATGAGTTCACCAAGATGTTGATTTTAGGAGAGCTAGTTCATGATCAAGATGACTTTTTATAAGTCTTCTTTCTTATAAACAGGATGTTACAGTTTGAAAAAAGTAAATTAGCTTAATCACTGAAATGCCTCTATTTGGGTAAAATGTTCAACCCACAAGTTTTAGTGGATGCTTAGTGGATGCTAAGACTTGGCGGAAAATATGTTTTTCCTTTCTTAATTGCCACTCCTAAAGTGAAATACGGACAGATGATTTAGGAAAAATATTTACATATAAAATTAATATATATGGAATATTATCAAACCACTCACAAATCCTACTCAGTTTCTGATATCTAAGACTCTATTAATTTCCACATTTATCAATTTATTTGATCTAAGATTCTTATCTGAACTGGCATATCTATAATGTTAGGATAATTTGTTTTAAAAAGTTGTTGGTTTTATTTTAAAGTAAAAAAAATTTAAGAAATTCTTGACTGCTATAAGCATTCATTTTCTAGCTACATTCAGGAAACCTATATATTAAACCCTTGCTTATTAAGAATGTCCTTTATTTAATTCCTGTAGTCTCCCCTCCTCTCTACCATCTCAATCACTCCACTTTTTTCCCCTCCTTTTGATTATTTTCTGAGATGCAGACTGCAGGATGCTATGACCAACTCTCCTCTCCTGAGTCCCCACCAACCTGGCAGCAATTGGTACTCTGCTGCTTTTTCTCTTTGTTGCTATAGAAAATATTCACACATGTTTTTTCCAATTTAGGAGCTTTCTGGCTCCTCATTATAAGAGAACATACAGACGGTAATAAAAATAGCAAAGAAGGGTGGAGGTAGAAAGTTTTCAGGAATCTTACAAACTTTTCCAAGTAGTCAAATAAGTCGAATCATTCTGAGTCTCCTACATGCTATGTGACAGCATCTTTTAAAGAGTACCACCCTGCTCTGGGCCTCTTCTCCCTTATTTTTGCAAAATGAACTTGGCCAGACCAATCTAGCAGATCAAACTGCTAAAAATATTGCTCAGGAAAGGTTCCTGATAGCAATATTGCTAGGAACCAACTCTCCCCATAAAGTGGGATTCCTAAGCATTTACTGGAAACAATCCTTATACATAGCATTAAGAAAACCCTTTCTAGGTGGGTGTGGTGGTGCATGTTTGTAATCCTGGTGCTTGGGAGGCTGGAACAGGAGGATCACCCGTTCGTTGCCAGCCTCAGGTACTTAGTGAGGCTCTCTGAACCTTAGTGAGACCCTGTTTAAAAAATAAAGAATAAAAATCAGGGATGGAAATGTAGCTCAAAGGTAGAATGCCCCTGGAGTCAATCCCCAGGACTGCAAAAAAAGAAAACCTTTCTCATGTGTTTGCTGATTGGAGGCAGAATAGCCCAAGAGGCCATGGTAGGCACCTCCCATGAAGATGTTTTGTTTTATTTCCATCTGGCCCTGATAGATTTCTCTGTATAACTCAGCCCTTCTCACCTTGGTTGATTTGCAGAATATTTAAAAATTTTATTGGAAGAGAGGAATGGAAATATACAGAGCCTTATTAACTACCTATATAAGATCTAAAGACCTGTAGGTAGGTGTAGAGGGGAACCGTATTTCCACTGCTCACATTTCCACTGACTTAGAGCAGGAACACTAACAAGCCACATTCCCAGTGGATTTATCAATATTAAACCTGATGATTCCATCAGACTCTTAGTCTGTCCAGATCCAGTAGCAATACACAGGCCTGCACTGGTTCCTCCAATATCCTACCAGATGCCTGCACTTTCATATTGAACTTTAGATTACCCAAAATTCAATTTCTAGCTCTTCTGCTATCTTTCTTGTGTGGCCTGCCATTGTTATTATCCCTGCTGAGACCATGACATCTCTTTTTCAAAGTAGGGATGTCAGAGGGTGGAAGGGTAAGAGAGAGAAAAAGAGTGAGTCATATACTCTCTTTTATGACAGTGTTTATCTCAACCATGAGGGTAGAGCACTCACGGCCTAATAACCCCTTAGGGCCTCATCTGTTACTACCAGTCCAATGATGACTAAATGTCATTTTGAGTTTTGAAGCAGACAAATATTCAAGATATAGTGAGGCCCTCAGCAACTCAGTGATATACAATTTCAAAATAAAAGTTAAAATAGTGCTAGGGGTGTATCCCGAAGGTAGAATGTCCCTGGGTTCAATACCCAGGAAAATAAACACACACACACACACACACACACACACACACACACACACACACACCAAACCTTAAAAAGAAAAGGCATTTTAAAATATATTCCCATATTGTTAATAGTGGCTCTTAGATTTTAATAAAGAAAAGCTGATTTAGATCTGTCTAGAAGGCAAACATGACTTAACAGCAAATCAGCCAGATTTTTAGTCAAAAGAAAAACAAAATGACAAAAATTAAAAAACAGAATATAGAAATCAACATAAATTCTCAAATATAATTTTGCTATTAATTCAGCTGGCCTTATAAATCTGACTATAAATCAGAGGCACTTTTAAAATTAAATGACACTTCGTTAAACATCTCTCTTCTAACATTTTAGGAAGAGTTACTATGCACTCACTACTCTTCGCAATGGGAATGTGCTTATTCATTTGCCAAATAAAACCCTGTGGCCCCCTAAGTCTTGTTAAGCCCTCAAACAGTAAGCATTGGCAAGAGGATTAATACAAATAGCATGGCAATCAGTATGGACAATAGAGTTTTACTTGACATAAAGAAGAACAAGATTATGTCATTTACAGGAAAATGGATGAAACCAAAGAATATTATGTTAAGTGAGATCAGCCAGTCACAGAAAGTAAGAGATCCTATGTTTTCTTTTATATGTGAAAGGTAAGGAGAAAATAGAAAACAAAAGGGATTTCAGATAAATGAGAGAGAACAGAACAATGGAAGAGGATTGGGGAAGAGAGGAGAGGAGATTTGATGAAGAAAACAGTTTAAATGATGCTATAACCACATATAAAGGTATCACTACCAATCTCACTAATATGTATGAGTAGCAGGGGAGTGGAGGGGGGTCTAAGGGAAAACTCACCAAGTGCTGTGTGCATGTATATTTGTATTACTTTGAATCTCACTACGATGTATAATTACAGTGTACCAATAAAGGTATATATAAAAGAATTAGATACCAATAACTAAGATAATTAACTAGCCACTACAACACGTCTCCTGCATAAATAAAAACAGAAATATAAAGTTAAAATTTGATGAGAATTGTTTTATGCAGAAAATGTAGAAGACATCTGAATGCAACCAATTTTTACCCATGGTCTTTAAATGCTTTTGATTAAACTTCAGCAATACATAAAAAGCAATGCATATAAAAATCTAAGCATATATTTATGAATTAAAATGTATTTTTCCTTAATATATTTTATCATGAATGTGATGACATATAAAAACAAGGAATTAAATTTAAAAATAAAAGAAAATATGAGAGGTGCTATTTTTTCTTCCCAGGGTAGAAAGTTTACCAGCAAGTTTTGTTTGTTTGTTTGTTTGTTTGTTTGTTGCGGATCTGGGGATGAAACCCAGAGGCATTTGACCTCTGAGCTACACCCCCTGCCCTATTTTTTATTCTTTATTTTGAAACCAGGTCTCACTGAGTTGCAGAGGGCCTCACTAAGTAGCTGAGGCTGTCCAGGAACCACGATCCTCCGGTCTCAGCCTCCCGAATGCAAGCTTTTTTTTTTTTTTTTTTTTTTTAAAAAAAAACCCACTAATTTATACTCAGGAAAATAGCAAATACTCAGGGAAATAGTATAAACTAAGTACACTCAGGAAAATAGTATAAACGCTAGTTTATACTATAGTATACTCAGGGAAATAGTATAAACACTACTTTATAATCAGAGAAATATAAACACTAGTTCAGAGTTCTGGTCTACACCACCATATTTTCACTTGCTGTTCTTGAGATGATGCTCATAATGATTATATATGGACATATTGCAACTTGTCTCCTAAATGTTTATAAAGCATGTTCAAAAATCTACTTCTTTTCCTTTAATAACTTCACAGACTGAAAAATATGATATTTAAGCTGTCTTCAAAGAAATTGAATATAGCAATGTAATTGAGCCCTAATCCTATTAGGAGCAAGTTTTGCAGGATTTGAGAAATAAAGAATGTGCACAACAGGAGATAGAACTTTGTTTCCTTTGGAAATTGATAACCTAATAGAAGTATGAGAAGGTTTAGGTTAGAGTAATGTCTCCTATTCCCTGGCAAGGATATCAAAATTAAGTGAGAATAATATCTATGATGACCTCCAATAGTAAGAGAAAAGGTTCTCAAAAGTAAATATCTGGTATTTCCCAGATGGAGAATTTGCCTTAGTCCAATAGTTAATTTTATACTCATAAAGGTGTCCAGAAGTAAATACTGATTTTGTATATTCTATTGAACCATGAGGCAATTATTTTCTGAGATCCTTTATTGAAAAACCTTAAAATTTCTGTTTTTCAAAAAATTCCAAAGGGTACACATGTCCTACCCAGCCTCTGCCACGTCAGCCTCTCGTCCACATTCTCATTTTAAAAATGCTCCCTAAGGCAAAAGGACCTGGCATGAAATGTCTACAGTACCTGGAACCAAAATATACAGTTTCATAAAGACCAACATATCCACAAAATACATATTAAAGAGCCAGAGATGAGTTATCAAACTTAGCATCAATCTCCATTCTATCTAATTTATCCTACCCAGTATTTGTTATTATAATCAAATAAAATTCCTGTTTAATAATTAGTAGTCTATATTTCTACCATTTTTGTTATTTCCTCTGTAAAATAAAAATAAAATGAAAGCAATGTATTTAATAAAGAGCACAATATCATAAAATCTTAGAAATAATAAAATTGCTTACTAGATTATGCTTAATGGCACACAGGTATCATTTTGCTATCCTATTTTTCTTTGACACTGTGACTCTAAATTCAGTGTTCCCCAGAAGGATAGGAGAGGAAGAAAGCTGAGGTTGTTCAATGGAGGAGCTACATACGAATATATATAATAGCATAAATACAACATGATTAACCTGGACACTCTCTATTGCGGGTGGGAGGGAAAAGGAGGGGAAAGGGCATGAAGCACAATGTAAATGTACACCACTCTCAATATGTTCCACTTATAAAAAAATAAAAATTAAATTAAAAAAATAAATAAAATAAATAAATAAATAAATTCAGTGTTCCCATGAAAACTATAAGATATTTCATTGAATTCCTTCCTTGAGCAGTTGAGAGTGGCCACTAATATAGTGACATGATCTAGTCAATTCCAAAATGTTGATTTCTTAAGGTGATTTTAAAAAATTGTTGTCATCTTCTACAAAACCATAAAATAAAAATATTTGATTTTTTCCAACAAAGCCAATTTGTACAGTGGCCAGAAATATATTATTTTAGGATTCCACCCACATTTTTTATTTATAATTTTTGTTTTTATAGAGAATCTCAGACCACAAGGGCCACATACTGGATAGACACAGTTTGTTTAAAATAACACATGCCATATGAGGCCGTTGCTTTGAAAATATGAGGCTTACCACACAATAGGTAGGAAAAAAATTGGTATCTTAGAACAGAAGTTTGTCTTCTATGGAATTTAAAATGCCTGATATTCTGCTCTCCATGTTGAGGGTTAGAAAATCAAAAGTTCTCTTTCCCGTAGCCCCTCTGTTTTGTATGGAGATGAACCACAAACAATAAATAAAATGGGTAGAATTTCTGACACAAAGCAATGTTTTGTTCATGAAAATGCCCCCACCCCTGTCTTCAAGGTCATGACATTTTCCACAAAGAAGGACATTGCCAGGTTAAACCCTAATTAACTGATCAACAGAAAAAGATGAATAATCAGCCTTTCCTGAGATTTTATAGAATTATGGAATATATTTTCTTTTCTGGAAACATTTAGGTCAAAGAAGAACAGCTAATAGCCAAGAAAATTAAAACTCCTTTAAAATTAAATTGGGCTGGGTGTAGCCAAGCATGGTGGTGCACACTTGTAATCCCAACGCTTGGGAGGCCAAGACAGGAGGATCACACAGGTTCGAAGCGAGGGCTTAAGAGACCCTGTTTCCAAATAAAACAAGTATAAAATAGGTCTGGGAGTGTAGCCCGAAGGTATAAGGGTTTCCAGGAACCCCAGTATCACTAAAAAAAAAAAAAAAAAAAAAAAAAAAAAAATTGAGCTAGGTGTGGTGGTGCATACTTGTAATGGAGGATCACAGTTCGTGGGCAGCCTCAGCTACTACTTAGTGAGGCCCTTTGCAAGTCAATGAGACCCTGTTTCAAAATAAAGAATAAAAATAGGGCTAGAGGTGGAGCACGGAGGTGGAATACCCCTGGGTTCCATCCCCAGTACCACAAAAAATAAATAAATAAATTTGGCTAATAAGTTTATTCTGTGACATTTATCAACATCTTTCCAGTATATTTTACCATGATATTCTAATGCTTCAAATTGGAAATTTAAAAAAAAAATGGTTTAGATTTTGAGGAAGCTTGTCAAAATTATTCATAATGGACAATTAACACTCTTTCACCACCAATTTGGACCTTCTGGGAAGATGGTGACCAAGGGAAGCAGCACATCTTATAGCTTATTTAACACTGGAACTGCAACAATACTATTGGATGATATAATTAGGAAAGTTGTACCAGTATTGGGAACGGCCTAGGGAGATTTGGGAAAGCTCTGATTATTAATATATTTCAAAAGAAAATAATTGGTATATTTCAAAATAGTTGTGTCAAAATGGTGGCAGACATGGGTAAAGAAAGGACTTGAGTTCTGCCTAAAACAGGCAGCTATTCCAATGTAAATTAACCTAGCTCAAAGTAATTAATCAGTCAATAGGAAAGGAGAACTAGGCCTGTCTCTAAAGACAGATCTTAAGAGAGGAGAACTAGGCCTTTCTCTAAAGACAGATCTACATGATTGGATAAGCTAGCTAAGATGGTAGGAGGGGTCAACCTTCATGAAAGGAGATACCTCACCACACCTTGCTAGGGGAGGTACCTTACAGGGACGTTCACTACGTCAGAATTACATAAACAAGATGGAGGTCATGGGTATAAAAAGTCCAGTCCATGTGTAAGCCCTTTGGTGTATTCATTTTGAGTCACCCCCCCCCATGCCATTTTGGCATGGGGCTGTATTTCTATTTTCTGTATTTCCATCTTTTAATAAACTTCTTTAAATCTTCAGCAATAGTCCAAGCTATGCATATTTATTCTTAGCTTAGGACAAGAATCCAGGGTATTTCTTCTGTTTGGGGTCATTTTGGGTTTTTGTTATGGGTTGGGGGAAAGTGTGTCCGGGACCCTAGCAGGGGTTCCCGGGGAACAGTTTCTTCGAACCATATTCTCTCAATCCATAACAAAAGTGAGAGCTGAAGTGCTATGGAAGTGATGTAAAAAGCAGAACAACAAAGCAAATGGTAGTTGAGATAACACATATTAAAAAGGACAAATAAAGAACCATAAATAGAAAACTGTAGACACGATATGACCTACTTTAGATAAGGTCAAACTAAGAACTAAAATTTAAATGAGTAAATGAGTAAACTGTACCATACTGGGAATGGCTTAGGAAGATTTGAGAAAGCTCTGATTATTAATAGATATATTTCAGAAATAATTGTGTCAAAATGGCAGACCTGGAGAGAGAAAGGCTTGGCTTGGTCAGGAAGCAAACAACTATTAAAACTTAGATTGACTTAGCTAAAAGTAATTAGCAAGTCAATAGGAGAGGGGGACTAGGCCTTTCCCTTTCTAAAGACAGATCTACATAACATAAGCTAGCTAGAATAGGAGGAGGGGTCGACCTTCATGAAAGTAGATACCTTGCCACACCTTGCTGGGGGAGGTACCTTACAGGGTAAGGGGAGGTACCTTACAGGGACGTTTACTATATCAGAATTACACAAACAAGATGGAGGTCATGGGCATAAAAAGTCTGGTCCACGTGCTATATCTTCGGGGTGGTGAATTGGCCCGGACCACCCCGACTCCATGTCATTCTGGCATGGGGCTGTAACTATCTTCTGTATTTCTATCTTTTTAATAAACTTCTTTAAATCTTCAGCAAGTATCGGAGCTATGTATACTTATCCTTAGCTCAGGTCAAGAACCTGCAGTTTTTCTGTTTTTCTGTTTTTTTCTGTGTTTTGAGTTTTTTGTACTTTGAGGGAAATTGTGTCCAGAACCCAAACAGGGATCCTTGGGGACAGTTTTCCCAAAACTATAACATTCCCACTGTAACAAATACCATAGAAGAAAGGAGGTTTTCATTAGACAAGAGTATCGTCTTAAATGTGTAGCTGGGGTTTTTATTATTAAGGCAAGAAAGAGTACAAAGAGTAAAGATAACTTGAACTTCAATTCTGGCAATATTGGAAAAAAGTTAAAGGCAGATATGTGGTTTCTGAAATTATGTTTCAAATACATAAAAATTATAAACACCAGCAACTTACATTTCTTTCAGCAAAATAAAAAATAAATGTTCAACCCCATCCTTGTGTTTACCATTGTCATGCAATCACTCTTTGCTACTATTACACATTGAACTGTGTCCTCCAAAAGATACGTGAAGTCCTAACCCCCAGTACCTAAAAAGGTGAACTTATGTGGAAATAAGGTTCTTACAGATGTAATAAGTTAAAATGAGCTTATAGGGAAGTAGGGTGGGCTCTTATCCCAATTTCACTGGCACTCTTATAGAAGAGGGGAGTTTGAACACAGAGCAGAGACATACAACACTAGCCATGAGATGAGGGCACAGAGGTGGTAATGAGGAATTTGCAAGCCAAGGATTATTAAAGATTGACAATTGACAAAAACTAGGAAAGGGCACCAGCAAATTCCACCCATATTCTCGAAAGGATCATGACTTAGCTTCTATTAAGAAGAATTTTCTCTTTTTACAGCCACCAGGTTCTGGTATGACAGCCTGAGGGGACTCACACAGCCACTATGCTTCATTACAAACCCAAGTGAAAATCTAACTAAAGGATGACATTGCTCAGGGAATGACAGCAGTTCCAGGATAGCCTCACCTGCTACATAGTCACCAAATCCAATGGTTGTTAGGGTGATAACCACAAAATAAATTGCATCCAGGGCACTCCAGCCTTCTATGTGCTTGAATATGATCGCAGGCAGAGCCACAAAGAGAACACAGCCAAACAGTATAAATATGATGGTAGAGATGATGCGAATCTTGGTCTGACTTACATTCCACTTCTAGAGAGAGATACAAGAAATGATCGATTGATTATTAGCATGTGCACAAAGCTAATCTAGACACTGTTATCAGCAATTGAGCATAGCACTTCATTACCTGCTCTACTTGGTTTTCCCTTGTCTTTGCTTATGAAAATTAGGTACAGCATACATATATCAAAACAACCAATGGTAATAACAGTGCTACCTTATCTTTACATAGCCTTGCAACACATCAAATATTTCAAAAGTATATTAAATTTGTTCTGAAAATATGATGATTTGCATCACTTGCTTGCCTGAACTACTATTGAAGTATTTCTACCCTATAGACACACAACTTATTTTGGGCCCAATATAATCTAGAAATATGTAATAGAGAAAGGTGAAACAAGGATCTCATATTTGCCATTGAGAATTGGTAAACCTTAGTTATGAAATTAGTTCAAGTGATGGGGTCATAATACTAATAATACAGGTTAATTTTATTTCCACATGAGATAGGGGTAGAAGAAGCTCTTCAGTTGTATGGCCTTTAACTATACAACAAGAAAGCCATACTAAAAAATAGAACTTCTATTTTGAAATAACTGTCTTATTCCATTCTAATACCAAGAATGTTTTAGCTAATTTTTATCTTAAGCATGATTAATGCTAGTTGGAAGCATTGATAGGAACTAAAATGTAAGCAGTAATTTAAATTGAGAAAAATACACAATAATTTTATTTCATCAACAGAGATAAATGTACTCTTGTTGAATAGTAAATTTATTTGTAATATTGGGTTGGTAGTAACAAGTGACTTGTAATTCCACCCTCTAACAACCCTTTTTTTTATAATTTTCTTCCAGAAAAACTTGTGATTACAAGTATGTTATTAATTTTTGAAATCCTAATTTTGAAATCCTAATTTTTGAAATCCTAATTTTGAAATCCTAATAACTAAAATTCTAGCCACGCATGAGGTAGTCAAAAGATAATAATATTTTAAAATCAAACTATATATGTGTACATATATATGCACGTATATGTGTGTGTGTATGTGTCTGTGTGTGCAGTTAAAAGTCTGGTACTGAACTGGGTGTGGTGGAGCACACTTGTAATCCCAGTACTTGGGAGGCTGAAACAGGAGGATCACACAGATTCAAAGCCAGTCTCAGCTGCTTAGTGAGGCTCTCAGCAATGGAGTTTTCAAATAAAATATAAAATAAGTCTAGGAGGTAGCCTGGAGGGAGAAAGCACCTGGGTTCCATCTCCAGTACCACACACATATAAAAAAAATCTATGGTACTCACAATAAATGTATCTTCCACTTTGGCAATTCCTTTTCCAAATATGGTCCCTAGCTGATCTCCAACTCCAGCCAACAGAAAACCAAAGAGGGGAATTCCCAGTAAGGCATAGATGATACAGAATATTTTTCCGCCTTCTGTGCGTGGTGAAATGTTTCCAAATCCTTAGAAAAGAAAAAAAAATTCAGTCATTTATAAATAGGTTATAATTTAAAACATATGACTTCAAGATTGTTATAAGAATTCCCAAGATATCAATTATTGATTTCAACTAAGAATTTTTGTATTATATAAGCTATTACTATATTTAATATAAAATACCCTATTATAAACAAATATTTTAATAATATACAAGCACAGTTAATATTCAAAATAAACTTTGACAAGATGAGGAAAACTGAGGTGCTAACACATGCAATAAAGTCAATATTTTCAGCATATTTATTTCTATCTCTGAAGCACTGACAATTTTGCTAACTATAGTTTTCATAATCATTTAGAATACATTGAGAAGAATGTACTGCTTTAAGAGTCTTCAAATATGCTCAAATTTTTTAAAGACCAAAGCCCAGTACCAACTTTTAAATCTCTTTATTCTAGTTACACTCTAAAACTCAGTGAATAAAAACTGTAAACTTTTTTAAAATTTTGAAGGCTTTCCAGTTTTCACAAGGATATTGACTTATTGTAATCTAAGCAGTTCAGTTTCATTTACTTTATAATCACAAATACACTGTCTACACACATACTAGGTTTAAGGCTGCATGCCTTCTATAAGAACTTAGAGTGCCTCTTTTGATAAATAATCCTCTTATTGTCCTACATAGTAAATTAATGTGCATTTTAGTTTTAATTTTCTCCTACTCAAGAATATATCTAAATATTTTAAGATTTTAATTTTACTTTCTAGGGTTTTTAGCATTCTAGACAAAGATTATAACATATATGGTTTTGACTACTGAGATTTTATTTGTGGCCTTATTATGATACATTTCCATATTTGTTTTGTTATTTTAAAAAATATGGATGTTTTACTCACTGGATACAAAATGGGCATTTATATGTAGGAAAGAAGTGGGCTATTATTATTTGGTTATTTTAACCTATACATTTTTTCCCCAGAACATTTTCATCTTTCTCTTCCTCCTCCCCAATTTGTTGTTCATTGCTAATCAACTTATCTACTAAAAAACTTTTTAATTATCCCTAATTATCAAGAACTTTATTTTATCATGAGCTTGTTCTTAGTTATTAAAACAACAGTTACATTTATGTCTTGGTTTTTCAGTGTTATGTCATATATTAACTCAATTCTTTGACAGAATTCTTTTGACAGAAGTCCTGTACTTCCTTTATTTCAGTGGGTTTCTTAAGTGGTTAAGAATTTTTGCCATATTTTCAATACTTGTAAGCTTGTGATGCAAGATTGGTTTGTATTTGTAGCTGAAATGTATTTTATAGCCTCAGTGAAAATCATAGTTGGTTTAGTACTATATGGAATATTCTATTTCAAAGAGTTGAAGAAGTTGTATTGATCAGGGAGAAGAGACTGGCATCTGATAGGAATCTTATATAAGTAGCACTCTACCAGGTCACAGCTGCCCTACTCTCTGGCCCAGTGCCTGCTCTGGAAATATCTGTATATAATTGAAAAGCTTATATTCACAATATATTCTGGAGGCAAAGTATAGAGACAGCTACTTTAACAGATAAGATTTGTGGTTCCACAGAACTTTGTTCTACAGGCTGAATGCCCATAGACCCACCTTAGCTTCTAATGTTGTGACTTTATCAATTTCCCCTAGAAGCTTTTGTTTTTGAAAGCCTTCATTTTGCTTCTATGGAGAATGAGGACTACTCAGTTCAAAAAAGATCTCAGTCATTCTGAACCCATATGCATCATATAATCCCCCCAATCTAATTCTGCTCTTGTTGCCTCAAAACACCTCTCCTGCTTTCAAGAAATTTGTAGAATATTTGTTTTGACTATTCTTATATATTTTCTGTCATTTTAGTGCAACCTCTTGGTGATGTAAAATAAATGCATGTTAATAAATAAATAAATAAATGCATGTTAACATCACACAGGGAGTTAAATCTGTGAATTTATCAATTGTTTATGATATTAAATATCACAAAATAATACCAATTGTTTATGATATTAAATATTAAATATTGATTAGCACATAAAATATACTCATTTATAGTAAGTTATACAATTCAAGAATCTAAAGAGCATTTTAAGGTCCAAAATTAACTGACTAAGAGATGTGTCAGTCATGATAAAAACTTAGAAAGAGCTTGCTATCAAGTTTATAATTTTAGTAAGAGTTCATTATAGACATATCATACCCATTAGCTATGTGACCATAAGCAAATTATTTTCTCATTGTTAAAGGGCATATTGCTATTAAATACTTCCTTGAGTTGTAAGAACTAAATAAATCACTACATATAAGATGCTTTAAAAGTCTATTATAGTCAGGCATAGTGGTCCACACTTATAATCCCAGCGCTTGGGAGGCAAAGACAGGAGGATGGAAGCCAGCTTCAGCTACTTAGTGAGGCTCCCAGCAACTTAGTGAGACCCTGTTTCCAAATAAAATATAAAAAATAGGTCTGGCAGTGTAGCCCAGAGGTAGAAAAGCCCCTGGGTTCCACCCCCAGTACCACAAAAAAGTCTATTATACTATATTGCTCAATATATTTCCAGTACTATAATAATATAATTATTATTAATGATAGTATTGGTAAAATAAAAGTATTGGCAAAGATTATGCAGAAATTATCAGATATATTTGACTTACTGCCCCCTTTAAAAATAGTATTCTCTTGGAAATCAGACTCTTTAAGTGAACAAACAATGATGCAGTGACACATTTTTGTTCTGTTATGTTTATATGTTTTATTTAAGTGCTCTCTCCTAGAGGGAGCCAATACCCACTTTGGGAACCTATCAGTTAAAGGATCAAAGTATTTGGAACCATAAGTAAACAAACCATTTAATAGCTAAGTTAACCAGTTCGTGATTACACATGTTCTCCACTAAGTTGTAAAATGTTCTCTTCACATCTGGGTGCTGTACTTTACAAGGGACATGGTGGCACACACCTGTAATACCAGTACTTGAGAGGCTGAGACAGAGGATCAAAGGTTTGAAGTCAGCCTCAGCAACTTAGTAAGACTCTCAGTAGCTTATTGAGACCCTGTATCCAAATAAAACTTTTAAAAATAGGGCTGGGGGGTGTATCCCCAAGATAGAAGGCCCCTGACTTCCACCTCCAAGTAACACACACACACACACACACACACACACACACACACACACACACACTGGCAAAATGGCATGCACAGCATAAAGCAATTTTTCACATATAATGGTTGGAAGAATTTGGGGTGTTTATGCTGAAGAAAAGAAGAGTAGAAGGCAGTAGACTAGTTAATTTCATCTACTTAAATGATTACAACATGGATAAGAAATCAGACCTACTCAGATGCTTCAAGGCAAAGAACAAAATTAATAGGTATAAGTTACATAAAGTGAATTCATGCTAAGGTAACTGCAGCCAAAAAAGAGTAAATAGCTATGAAGAGATAAGCTATACCACTCCTGGGTATCTTTACAAAGGAACTAAAGTCGGAATATTCTAATGATCCATGTTTATATCAGCACAATTCTTAACAGTTGAATTATGGAACCACCCTATTTCATCAACAGACAAATGGATTATAAAATTGTAGTATATACACACAATGGAATTTTACTCAACAATAAAGAGGAAGAAAATTATATTACCTACAGGAAAATTAATGGAACTAGAAAATATTATGCTAAGTGAGGTAAGCCAGTGTCAGAAAGTGAAGGGTTGTTTCACTTCATGTATGTTTCCTCTCAGATATGGAACTAGAGAGAACTTGGGAAACAAGAGGGACTTTGTTTAAATAAGAAAAGATAACAGTAGAATAGAGGAAGAGATATGGGGAGGGGATCGGGTAGAGGAAAAGAGATCTGGCAAAGGAAATAGTCAAATAACGTTATTCATATAAGTTATCAATTCCAATCTCAGTACACATGAGGAGGGGAAGGAGGGATCCGGAAGAAACACACTAAATGCTGTGTGTGTGTGCGTTTCTATTACTCTGAACCTCATTATGATGTATAATTACAATGCACTAATAAAAGTATACTTTTAAAAAGAAGCAAGCAGCCGGGCGTGGTGGCGGATGCTTGTAATCCCTGCACTTTGGAGGCAGAGACAGGAGGACTGCGCTGGTTCAAAGCCAGCCACGCTGACTTAAGAGACCCTGTTTCCAAATAAAAATGTAAAAATAGGTCTGGGAGTGTAGCCCAGAGGTAGAAGGGCTTTCAGGAACCCCAGTACCACCCCCCCAAAAAAAAAGCAGCAAGCAGAAGCTAGGTAATACTTCCTGTGCCTAATATTGTAGACAGATGTCTTTTAGGATTCTATGCTAACACTAGGGATACAACTCTGAAACAGGCAGATGTGATCTTATCTTACAATCAAGTGAGGAACAAGGGCGAGAGTCTGATGCATACAGGTGTGTTGAACATGTGCTACAGAAAGCACTGGATGCTCTTGGTGTAAAGTTTTAGGAGAAAGAGAAAAGGTGCATGCATGACTGATGCCCAAACTGCAATCATAAAGTGTATGGAAGTCATATAGAAGGCAGAAAAAAGTAGGGTCCATGACAAAGCTGAAGATCCACAGATACAAACCCTCATGACAAAGAAAATGTAGCATCTTAGGAAACAAATAATTTGAGTTTAATGGAGAAGAGAGTGTGAGGGTGGCAACAGATCAAGGAAGCAAGGTCATCTGAGGCTATGTTATAAAGAATTGCATCCATGATAAGCTGTCTGGGCTCTGTCACATGGGCCCAGCATACTACTGCAAGATGTTTAGCTGGGTTAAAGAGGATCCACTTGCATTTTGAAAATTTATTTTTGCCTCCACAGGGGAAGGTTTTTATAGGGATACAAGAAGAAAAGTATGTAGGTCAGGCTTTGGTATGTATTATAGGTGATCATTGTGAACATACTCTGGTATTTATTATAGGTGAACTTGTCTCTGAGGTAACACACTAAAAAATGGCCAGGTTTGAGGATATTACAGATAAATTCAAGGAAGATAAGTGCTGTGATTAAGATAAATGTCCTCCCAAAGATCCACGAGTTAAAGATTTGGTCCCCAGAGTGGATAAATAGCCTGGGAAATGATGGACATGAGAACTAGTAAATGGTCTTTAGGACACTGAGGGTATATTTTTGAAGGACACTATGGGATCCTAGCCCCTTTCTTTCTTCCTTTTGCTTCCTGGCTCATGATATAAGAACTTTTCCTCTGCCACACACCCTTCACCATTGCTATCTGGGACTCCTCTCCCAAAGGCCCAGAGCATAGGGTCTACTCTCTTGAATTGGAACCTCCAAAACTGTGAGCCAAAATAATATTTTTATTTTATATGCTGGTTATCTCGGATATTTCATTATAGTAATATTACACTGACTCATACAATAGGGAACATAAAGATTTGGTTGATTTTGATGTGCCAATGTCATAACCAAAGAAATTCCCAGAGAATAAAATATATGAATCTAAAACCCAAGAGAGATCTGAGCTGGAGACAGAGATTATGGGATAGATGAAACACACAACAAAAACGTGTAGAAGAGAGAGCCAAGGACAAAACCTTAAGGGACTCTACCATTTAAGTTATAGAGTGAACTCTAGATGAAGAAGATTCTATTGATGAGTAAGTAAGGCGACCTGAGGGTATGGGAGGGGGTAAGAGGGAAACTCTCTAAAGCACATGATATACTTAAACAAACACATCAAAGTCAATCACTAAGCCAAGCATTGGGAGAAGGAAGAGAGAGGGAATAGGGCAAGAATTGGGTAAGGGCTAATTGGGTGATGTGTGCATGTATGTCTCCATCATCTTTTATCCCATTAAGAGGTATGAATACAATGGACCAATAAAAATTTTTAAAAATAAAAAATAAAATGTAGAATGAGCAAAGAAGACCCTCAGATAGACTGGCTAGTGAAGAGATAAAGCAAAGTGCATTCTCAGAAAGTTACAGGAATCACTCATCTCAATAGAAGCAATTATAAATGCTCCTGAACATTTCTAAAATTTCAAATTGATAACCATGAAAGAATATCCAAAGATTTAGCAACAAATTTGTCACTGACATCGAAATGGCCATTTCCACAAAATAAACACCTCTTAGAGCCTCATTTTTCTCTCTTCCTCTTTCTTTTTTTCTTCCTCCCCTTCTATTTCCTTCCCTTCCTTTTTATCTTTTATTTTTATTTTTTACTTTTTGGTGGTACTGGGATGGAACCCAGGGGCCTTCTACCTCTGGGCTATACTCCCAAATCTATTTTTATATACATTTTTTAAGTTTGGAAACTGGGTCTCTTAAGCCAGCTGAGGCTGGTTTCGAACCTGTGCGATCCTCCTGTCTCAGCCTCCCAAGTGTGGGGATTACAAGTGTGCACCACCACGCCCGGCGTTTTTATCTTTTATTTTAAAATAATTTTAAAATCACAGAAAAGTTTCAGGAATTACCAGAATTCTTATATATGTTAACATTTTCCCATTTTGCTTTATCCCTCTCTCTACATAAGCCATCATACCATTTTATTCTTAAACTATTTGTTGTGTATTATCTTTTCCTATCCTTTGGCATTCTTCTAAATAATTGCAGTATAATTAGCAAGCTTAGAAAAGATAACATTGATAAAAAAATCATCATGTAATTTAGAGTCTACATTCAAGTTTTGAAGTTCTATCAATGTTCTTTATAACATATTTTCCTTGTTCCAGGATCCAATTCAAGATCATACCTTGAATTTATATTTCTTTAGTTTTAATCTCCTGGAATAGCTTCTAAACCTTCTTTCATCTTTCAGGATTCTTATACTTCTCAAAGAGTAGATGCCAGTTGTTTAGAAACTTTCTTCAGTTCAATTCTGCCTGATATTTCTTTACAAGTAGATTCAAGTTGGGCATTTCTGGCAGGGACATCACATCTTACTAGTTTGTCCTATGAATGGCTATATTAATTGTTAGTAAAGTATATCTATAAGATTTCCCCACCAAAAAGTTACTATTCTTTTTTTTTACAAGTAGTAAGTCATTTCTGTGATATTGTTTGAAGAACCTACCTATAAGTATTCTGTTTCTCAAATGTTCACTCATTAGTTATAGTACCAGAAATAAACAAAAATGCAAGTACTGCTTAGAAAACATGAAGTCCAATATAGCAACAGCATAGTAAATGAGATGATCTTTGTTTAAAATACCCCTAAAGTGTATTACATATAGAACAAGGCTATTTTTAAAAATATATTAATGTGGTTTTCTACTTTATGAAAAAGAAAAAAAAAGTCTTGAACTATATCCGTCTTCTTTCCTGGGAAGAAGGGAGAATCAGAGAAGGAAGAGGAAAAGTTCTTATTCACCAAATGTCCTTTGAACTGATGCAAATAGCCTGGATATTTTTATCTTCCCTGCTCAGAGGATCAGGAAACGTTTAGAGGCCTGGAATACAGGAGGATCCCGAGAGTCGGGACAAAGAGCCTGCCCTGCTGGCATGCCAGCAGCTAGGAATATCTGGCACAACCATGGCTGTGATAAAACAAGTCCACGCACTTCACTCGTTTGTCTTCTATCTGCTCTTATGTACTAACGCCATGGAATTCTCTATATGTGCAAAGAATCCATCCCAGGCAAGTGTGATAAAGACCCAGAAGGCTATACCAAGGTAAATTAAAGAATAAGGCCACTTCAAAAGGAAATCAGCAAATGTTTAAATTGACCTATTTGGAAGTATGTACCATTTCTATACACTATGCAAGTATGGAACTGAACAACTTCAAATCCATTCCCTGTTTTAACACCAGCAATCTGAGTACCAAGAAGACTAAGACCTTGCCAAGTCAGCAGCATGTACTATTTTGATATTGGTCCTCTAATTATCCCAGAGAGTACAGCAAAGTTCCAGTGCTATCCTTTTTTGATTTGTCCAGACAAATAGCCATGGGGGTTGGTGTATGGCAGGCATCTGGTATCCTATTCAGTCTCATTCTATCTTTGTGCATAAGAGGATAAATGTCTTTAGAGTCAGTCATAAGAAGTTGTCAAATTCCAGGAAGGATTAAAAAAAAGATACAACTTTAACTTTTTCATTTTTATTCTAACCAGCACATCATTATGAATAGGCTCTACCATTTAATAATAAAAGCCAAGCTGTCAAGAGAACTCAATTTGATCTACCGCTGTGCAAGTTAAAAGGGCACAAGAAATGACAGCTCTGCATTCTCATCAAACTCAGATTTAGCCATGGGGCTACTATGAAACATCTTGAGAAAAGCTGAAAGAGGATTTCCTCAGGAAGCCTGTTTACATCACCAAAGCAATGGCTCACATCCAAAGAGAACTTGAGGTGTAAGAAAAGCCAATTTACCCTTCTCTGATCGCAGAATGGAGACAAGTCCCTTGTGGCACATCTGCACTTATTTTTTTTATTGTGTCTATGACACAGTTAACAGAAGAGAAGTCTAAGGGAATAAGAGCAAGGAATCCTGATAAAAACCCTTTTCTGAATGTTCTAATTAATCTTTCAAGTATTTCCCTTCCTACCATTTTGCTGAGCTTGAAGGCTGAATCTTCACCTCAAGGAGGTGTCCCTCATAGAACAACCCTGCTCCAGTGCACAAAAGAAGTGGCCTAGCAGTTTTCTGAAATACAGGGCACAGCTAGAGCCCCCTAACACTTCCCCAGGGAACAAAATCCAGTGGCTGTTTAGAAGGTGGTGTTTTATGCTTTCTTCCACAGACTTGTTATAACCAATAAACATGGACCTGGTACACTATGAATATATACATGTAAGATAGCCACTCACCATAAACAGAATAGCAAACTAAGCTTCTGAAATGTTAATATTGGGCCTCTGATTCTTTCCTTGCTAAATC